>NC_090744.1:99462239-99702239 GCF_036898095.1 Palaemon carinicauda
GATTGGCACGGTCCCGTTGGAAGATGTGGAGTTCTTCCAAGCTTCGAGGCCTACCCGGACTGTTACGTCCGGCTTCGTTCCGAACCTGCCTCGAAGGAGGAGGACCGAACCTAAAGAAGAGATAGTGTTCGATCTCGCAAAGGCCCAGGCTATGCTAGCCTCCGCATTTAAGAGCAGGGGCTTTACCTGCTCTAAGCTTCCTGCCTTGAGCAAGAAGCATCCTACTTATGTCGCACCTGACACTGCGGTTCTTCCTTTCCTGGAAAAGGCCTTAGCTGCATGCCTTAAAGCGGCGGAAGAAGGAAAACCCTGCCCTGCACTGGAGGAGTGCAGACCCTTCTCCATCGTGACACCCCCTGACACTAGACAATGGAAAGATGTTCAACATACTTTCGTCGTGGGTAGGCTCGATCCTGACGTCGCCGGACGTCAGTTTAATGAGGACCTCCCTAAGCTCAATGATCACCTCCTTCGCCGGGAACAAGACACGAAGGAGAGGCTTGCGGCATCTCTTTCTCATCAAGTCCAACTTGAAGTTATGGCCTGTGACACAAGAGTACCTGATCACTACATAGTACTAGCCAAATCCCACTTACTTACAGTAATGAAGGACTTGTACCATTTCATAAAGGCTCGTAGAGCCTGTCGTGAATTCGTGTTTGTCGGTGCCACCGTGAAACACGAACCCCGGAGGCTGATTTCCTCCAACATCTGGGGAAAGCACCTGTTTCCTTCTGACCTTGTCAAGGAAATAACTGACAGAGCCGCCACGGAGAATAGGAACCTTCTCCACAAGTGGGGCATGTCCAGAAAAAGGAAACCCTCTCAGGACGATGGACCTCAGCCTAAGAGGAAACCTCAGAAGCCAAAACCCCAGCAACGTCAACAACGACGTCAGTTTCCGGGACCCGCTACCTCCCAAGTGGTTGCCCAACCACAGCAGACCTTTCAATTGGTCCCCCAACCGGTGTTGTCACAGTCACCGGTCTTCACCCCTGCCTTTGAGCAGCCATCCACTACCTTTCATGCCAGAGGTAGAGGCTCGTCCAGGGGTGCAAGCAGAGACGCCTCTCGTCGTCCCTCCAGAGGTAGAGGAGGAAAGGGAGCTAGCGGCCGAGGCAACAAGTCCTCGGGACACCAGAAGCAATGAAGTGCTTCCGGTGGGAGGAAGACTCCGCCAATTCCAGGATCGTTGGACCTTCGATCCTTGGGCACACAGCATCATCAAGAACGGTCTAGGCTGGAGTTGGGTGCAACCACCCCCAATCTTCCAGCGGTTCTTTCAACAATCGACCCCCATTCTGGAAGAATATGTTCTAGACCTCTTGAACAAGAAGGTGATAAGGAAGGTAAAGTCCACCAGGTTCCAAGGGAGACTGTTTTGCGTTCCCAAGAAGGACTCAGACAAGCTCAGAGTCATTCTGGACTTATCCCCCCTCAACAAGTTCATAGAGAACAACAAATTCAAGATGCTGACGCTTCAACAAATAAGGACCCTTCTGCCTCAAGGTTCCTACACGGTCTCTATAGACCTGGCGGATGCCTATTGGCACATTCCAATGAACCATCATGCTTCCTCCTACCTAGGATTTCGACTCCAAAGGAAAAGCTACGCCTTCCGGGCCATGCCATTCGGCCTCAATGTGGCCCCTCGGATCTTCACAAAGCTGGCGGATGCCATAGTACAACAGCTCCGCCTAAGAAACGTCCAGGTGATGGCCTACCTCGACGACTGGCTAGTCTGGGCTCCATCGCCCGAAGAGTGTGCAAAGTCTTGCGACGAAGTTACCCAGTACTTAGAACACCTGGGATTCAAGATCAACGAGAAGAAATCTCGCCTCTCTCCAGCTCAGAAGTTTCAGTGGCTGGGAATCCACTGGAATCTTCAGTCACACCGCCTTTCCATCCCCCAGAAGAAAAGGAAGGAAATAGCAGGGTCTGTCAAGCGACTACTGAAATCCAAACGCATTTCAAGACGACAGCAGGAACGAGTTCTAGGCTCTCTACAATTCGCCTCAGTGACAAACCCAGTGCTTCGCGCACAGCTAAAGGATGCCGCGGGAGTCTGGAGACGATCGGCATCCATCGCTCGAAGAGACCTCAAGAGACGGCTTCCAAACAGACTTCGACGCCTCCTAAAGCCGTGGTCGGAAGCAAAGGCCCTGAAAAGGTCCATTCCTCTCCAACACCCTCCTCCATCTCTCAACATCCACACGGATGCCTCACTGGAGGGCTGGGGAGGTCACTCCCACCTGAAACAAGCTCAAGGGACCTGGTCTCCACTATTCAAGACGTTCCACATAAACATCTTGGAGGCCATGGCGGTCCTTCTTACTCTGAAGAAGTTATCCCCGCCGCCCTCGATCCACATCCGTCTAACCCTAGACAACTCGGTGGTAGTTCGTTGTCTCAATCGCCAGGGCTCAAGATCGCCCCAGATAAATCAGGTGCTTCTCCCAATCTTCCGTCTGGCGGAGAAGAAGAAGTGGCACCTGTCTGCAGTTCACCTACAAGGATTCCGCAACGTGACAGCGGATGCTCTATCTCGGACAAACCCGATAGAGTCGGAATGGTCTCTAGACGCAAGATCATTCTCCTTCATCTCTCATCAAGTCCCAGAACTTCAGATAGATCTCTTTGCAACGAGCGACAACAATCAACTTCCTCTGTACGTAGCCCCGTACGAGGACCCCAAAGCAGAAGCGGTGGACGCCATGTCACTGGACTGGAACAGATGGTCCAAGATATACCTGTTCCCTCCCACCAACCTTCTGTTGAAAGTCCTCTCCAAACTGAGAACCTTCAAAGGGACAGCGGCCCTAGTGGCTCCCAAGTGGCCCCGGAGCAACTGGTACCCCCCTGGTCCTGGAGCTGCAGCCCAAGCTGATCCCTCTCCCGGGCCCAGTTCTCTCTCAACAAGTACAGAAGTCGACTGTCTTCGCTTCATCATCGAAAATCAAGGACCTTCATCTCATGATTTTCTCTCCCTTGCCGCAAAGAAGAGGTTTGGGATCTCGAAGAAAAGTCTAGACTTCCTAGAGGAATACAAGACCGAATCCACGAGACGGCAATATGAATCATCCTGGAGGAAATGGGTCTCCTTTGTTAAAGCAAAAAATCCTAAAGAAATCACCATTGATTTCTGTATGTCCTTCTTCATTCACCTTCATGGACAAGGATTAGCAGCCAACACGATTTCAACCTGCAAATCGGCTTTGACTAGACCAATTCTATATGCTTTCCAAATTGATCTGTCCAACGACATCTTTAACAAATTACCAAAAGCATGTGCTCGCCTACGCCCAGCACCCCCTCCGAAACCGATCTCCTGGTCACTAGACAAGGTGCTCCATTTCGCCTCCAACTTGGACAACGATTCATGCCCCCTCAAGGATCTGACTCAGAAAGTTATATTTTTATTTGCTCTCGCCTCGGGAGCTCGAGTCAGCGAAATAGTGGCATTATCAAGAGAGGAGGGACACATCCTGTTTGCTGATTCAGGAGAAGTGACCCTCTCCCCTGATCCGACGTTTCTCGCCAAAAATGAATTACCCACCAAAAGATGGGGCCCTTGGAGAATATGCCCCCTGAAGGAGGATGTCTCTCTATGTCCAGTAGAGAGTCTCAAGGTCTATCTTCGCAGAACTTCGAACTTTGGTGGAGGCCAACTCTTCAAAGGAGAAACATCGGGCAGCGACCTGTCACTGAAACAATTAAGAGCGAAAATCACCTACTTCATTCGCAGAGCGGATCCGAACAGTACACCCGCTGGTCATGATCCTAGAAAAGTGGCATCTTCTCTGAACTTCTTTCAGAGCATGGACTTTGAGAGCCTTAAAAACTTTACGGGCTGGAAGTCCTCGCGAGTTTTCTTTAAACATTATGCGAAACAAGTGCACGAAATCAAACATTTTGTGGTAGCCGCAGGTAGTGTTATGAAACCTGCACCTAACTCTGCGTAGAACAGTGAGTTACTTGGGACTCTAACTCTTCGGGTGCCTATGTTGACCCTCGAGCGATTCATAGTGATGTCTAAAAACACTTAGTGCTTTTATAACTGTTCTTATCCCAGGTGAAATGTCATAGTGTCACACAAGTGCCGCATGCCTTGAGCATGATGTGTTGTTTAAAGACTTGCGTTCCTCAAGAACGAGTACCTACTAATCCTGAAATTCCTTTTCAGATTCAAGAGCAAGCCTTTATTTCTATGTACATTATTATTACTGTAAATGAACTTTACTTTTGCTGTAAATTATTTAATTTCTGCATTGTGAAATAAAATTTCTATTTTATTACTTATGCGTCTCTTTCAGCTCCTACTTACTATGAAATACATACTGTCATAGTTTTATTTACTCCTCCTTTATGGTCATGAAGAATTTAAGATGTCTAATCCTAAATTATATTCACCTTGTCTCAGTAAGGTTCCTACACGAATACTTACTTCTGATAATCAGGAGATGAACTCTATACTCAGTGCCCAACCACCACTGACCTACTTCAGAATGTTCCTATACAAATATCAAACATTCTGCTTCATCTCTAAGCTCTTAAAAGTTCTTCTGTCAAGATGAATAGCCCTTCAATACCACTTTGACGTCGGCATAGCCCATGGGAACTTCCTACCAATGGGGGGCAGGATACTTCGTTCCTATGGTTCTTACCTAAGATTACTTTGCTGTTTTGTCAATGCCTAGGCACTTAACTTTGGGGGAAAATCTACCACGATACATTGATTCTCTGGTACTCTTCCATCAGGACGCCATGGCTTGAGCCCAAAAAACGGATTTTGAGCGAAGCGAAAAATCTATTTTTGGGTGAGATAGCCATGGCGTCCTGATGGACCCTCCCTACTACTTCGTTCAGTTTGTTCCCACCCTACACAATTGTATCATGGTGATGGGCAGCAACTGGCGCCAGGATAAAGACGCGCGTGACGTCATTAGAGCAATGGCGTCCGTTTGTTTACGTCTCGAGTATCAGTAGTAGCCACGAGTGAGATTAGCTGTGGAACGGCTCCCAGCTATTCTCAGTCCTTACACACCGAAGCATTAACTCTGTTCGGGGTGGAGATAGCTATGTGGCACGTTCAGACATGCGTGTCCCCTGTTGTATTACGATGTCTTAAAGGGAAACCTTTGAGATACTCGCTCCAGAAGTTAGAATTCTGTGATAACCTGTGGTTAAATTCTCTGGGAATATCTTAGTAGTCTTATACCCAAGGAAGCTACCAAACAGGAACCTTCCATCAGGACGCCATGGCTATCTCACCCAAAAATAGATTTTTCGCTTCGCTCAAAATCCGTTATATATATATATATATAAAATATATATATATATAAAATATATATATATATATATATATATATACATATATATATATATATATATATATATATATATAATATATATATATATATATATATATATATATAAAATATATATATATAATATATATATATATATATATATATATATATATATAAAATATATATATATATATATATATATATATATATATATATATATAAAATATATATATATATATATATATATATATATATATAAAATATATATATATATATATAAAATATATATAAAATATATATATATATATATATATATATAAAATATATATAATATATATATATATATATATATATATATAAAATATATATAATATATATATATATATATATATATATATATATATATATATATATATATATATATAAAATATATATAATATATATATATATATATATATATATATATATATATATATATATATATATATATATATAAATAAATATATATATATAAATAAATATATATATATATATATATATATATATATATATATATATGTATATATCATATAATATATATATATATATATATATATATATATATATATATATATATATATATATATATATATTATATAATATATATATATATATATATATATATATATATATATATATATATATATATATATATATTATATAATATATATATATATATATATATATATATATATATATATATATATATATATATATATATATATTATATATATATATATATATATATATATATATATATATATATATATATATATATATATATATATATATATATATATATATATATATATATATATATGTAAAAATTATTCTTTAGATATAATAGCGACTTTTTTATTATTTAGGACAGTTTCTAATATAACTTTTGAGCTCTTGACGTCTTATTTTGATGGGAAAATTAAAAACTTAAAGTTAAACTCATTTGCCAATGAATGGAAATTTATTAATATATATGTAAAATGGTTTTATAGATAAAATAGCGACTTTTTTTAATATTTAGGACAGTTTCTAATATAACTTTTGAGCTCTTGACGTCTTGTTTTAATGGGAAAATTAAATTGGAATTAGGTACTTTGCCTTAGCCCATGAAACCTTCATGCCACCCATATCCCTGTTATTATTACTGTATAATTGCCAAACTACAACCTTTGTTGGAAAATCAGGATGCCATAAGCCTAAGAGCTCCAACAGGGAAAATAGCTTATTGAGGACGGGAAATAAGGAAAAACTACAAGAGAAATTTGAGAATAACATTAAAACAAATCTATCATATATAATCTATTGAACTTGAAAATATCAAGAGGATTAAAACTTCAAAACAACAAGAGGAAGAGAAACAAAATAGAACAGTGTGCCTGAGTGTATCCTCAAGCAAGAGACCTCTAACCTACGACGGTGGAAAACCATAGTACAGAGGCTATGGCACTACCCAAGACTAGAGAACAATGGTTTGATTTGTAAGTGTCATCATAGAAGAGCTGCTTTCCATTAGCTATTCTCTCTTCTAACATTAGAAGTGGAAAGTAGCCACGGAACCATTATAATGCAGTAGTTTTTAACCTCTCGTGTCGAGAGAAGATTTTTTTGGTAATTTCAGTGTTGTGAAGTGTACGAGAAAAGAGGAGAATGTGTGAAGAATAGGTTAGACTATTCTGTATGTGTCAGTTAAGATGAAATGAGCCGTAACCAGAGAAATGGATCCAATGTAGTACTGTCTGGCCAGTCAAATGATCCAATAACTCTCCAGCGGTATTATCTGGACGGGTGGGTTCCCTAATTTAAGGCATTTTTAACAGAAGCATCTCCCTCAAACCCCTTCACCAAATCTTGAATTTATTACACTGTATAAACATTCCCCCAATCTCTTTTTACCTTCCAAGTTTTACTTAGCGGGATCCACCCATTCAATATACCACCCTAATACAACAGGCTCACAGAGTGACAGTCATACCAAGGTCTAAATATGTCTCATTACCTTGAGTCATACTTAATTTCAATAACCCCAACTTCTGTTCCTTACCCCCCCCCCCCCCCCCCTCTGAACCATACACTTCAGTTGGTCTGAGTAAATTACAGTTTATCTTAATTTTCAGTTTATTTGTCATTCTTTTGTCACATTACCCCTGCCACCTCCCTCCATTTCTCCAAAATTTTGTTTTATTCTGCTTTCAAACTAAGCTAAACACCATCCCTTCTGGCTTAAAAGTAAATCCCAAGAATCTAATATCAAAATGATGCATCTAGGGCTAAAAGTTAACTACAGTCTCTGCAGTATAATGCCTATACTGAAGTGCACTGTGCAAGGTATGAGAAAATAATTTCATCAGAAACAATATTAATCATTAATTGTTACAGGAATACAATAAGTGCTCTCATCACAGAATTGGATTGGAGTTATGAGTTTGCTCAAGTTTTGGCAATGGGGTTTGAGAGTCCAATCAACACCCATGTGCAACTTGGGCAGGGGGAGGACCCCGTAATTACACTTTGAAGAATTATTAAGGGGTTGGAGTGTATGGTGGAAGAAAAGCACGGTCTAAAATGTGAGAGCAGCTTGGGTCTAGAAGGATGCTGATAAGAACTTTAGTAATACCTATCATGCAGTGATGACTAACCTCCTTTGCATTCTCATAAATTCTAAGGCTTCAAGGGGGAATATTTATTGTTTTCTTTGGGAGGTATATAGTATTTCTAAGTAGCTGATTGATGGATATCTGGTGGACCAGCATTATTATATATAGTTTAAATTAAATGCATCTGTAGATTGCGTAGTACACTGTACTCAAATTTGGGGCATCCGAGATAACACCTTGAAAATCAACACTAGTCCACCAAAAATATGACTTTCATTGCATTGGCAGGATGGACATAAGAGATTAGGACCACAAATGCCCAGTGGTGGCTTTGATTGGATTAAATAATTTATAGACAGACAGGCTACTGGAGGTGGAAGCCCTGCATGTCTACTGCAAGGCAACTCTAGGGCCCCTCTTTCAAATACAGTACATCTGCTTAAGGGGAACCATGTAATGCACATATAGCAAGCAATGCATATACAAATAAAAGTAGGCGGCCCTATCCAAGTTTTCTTCAATGTTGCAAGTTATCAGGCTCCATGTTAAAATGTCTTAAAATGTTACAAGCTAATTTTTAACTATTATCACTTTATTTTTTTTATGCCAATATCAACCCAAGAAAAACCATTGACTGTAAACTTGCAATTGTCACCCTTGTGTTCCCCCTTGGGAGCCTATGAATACACAGGTTTTGGGCAGTCAATCCAGTTCCAATCTTCTTTACCACAAACATCGAGGACGAAAACTTTTGGAGTATGACAGACGACAAGGAATGGGCCCATATACTGTATATGGAGCCTAGGTGGTGGCTAGCAAGCGTCGGTGCAAATGAAAACATTTGTTTCGGTGTGTAGGTCTTTAGGTATGTGCTGCTTTGCTGGAGTGTTGCAAAATGGGAGGCAGAGGGTAAATTTCCCAATGTGGCATAGGTGCTAGGTATCCTCAGTGGTTGTAGCAGGCCTAGAAAATGCCACAGCGATAACCAAAGGGCCGCCATCTACCATTTCAACCTCTAAGGCATCCATTGTGTCCTTGAGAGTGGTCCTCAGTCTGAGGGCCTAGGGAAGTTTCTGAAACCAACTTTAATTATTGCAACAGGACATCAATGCTGCTTTGAAGATGCAATAGAAACATTCCACCATTCAGTTGGCTGCAGGGTTGTAAGCAGTTGTCTGATGCCAAGAGGATGTTCAGATTGTTGAGTTTGAAGTAGCACCTGTTGGAAGTAATATGCCCTGGGATGCCAAACCTTGCTATACATCCATTAGATAAGGTAGTGGTACATGAGGCTGATTTTACATCTTGCCAAGCCAGTGAGTGTAGCATTCTATGACTTAGAAGATAACATGTCCTTGTGATGTGGATGTGGGGAGCAAGGCCACCACGTCAGTGTGAAAGTGGACCAAAAGATGCTGAGGCCGGGGAAAAATGCCAATGCCCTAATCCCTAAAGTCTTACACTCTTGAAGTTTGATATGCAATACAGGTGCAGACCAAATCCTTGACACCTTTAGTAATGCCATGCTACATGAACTTTGACTTTAGTAACTGTGCAGTACAACAGATCGGTGTGACGGGTGTGAGAAGCCATTTTTTATTATTTTGATTATTATTACCTTAGCCACAACCCTAGCTGGAAAAGGAGGATGCTACAAGCCCAAGGCCTCCAACAGGAAAAATAGCCCAGTGAGGAAAGGGAATAAACACAAGGGAAGGAATGAACAATTAAAATACAATAAGATATAATTTGAGCACCTGTCGGCATGTTGAGGTGATATCCATGGGCATGGCCTCCCAGTACAGATTTCACAGAAGTAGGTGGCATGGAAGCATCGAGGGAGAACGGTCTTCCCTATGGAGAGACATGCAGGATGTCCTGCCAGTTTATTTCATTGGGCTTTACAAGACCTTGTAATCAATTTCCAGGAGTCAGGCAGCCAGCACGTTTCTGGAAAGGGCATCGGCAATGGGATTCAGTTTACCAGGAATGTGTCGATTGATACAGTTGTTCTCAGAAATGGCACAAGAGATGGTGATGACGGGTGGGCCAGGCATTCTACTGTCAAGTGAAGGAGTGCACAAAGGGCGTGCGATTCATACAAAGGATGTGCCCTATAAGAAGTGGCGGAAGTGATTGACAGCCAAATATGCCAGTAGCTCGTGGTCAAAGGTAGAGTAGCTGGATTTGGCCTTGTAAAATTTTCTACTGAAGAAGGCTAGTGGGCAAGGCGATCTGTATCATATATTAGAGTACTGCCCCAGCAGCGACATCACTGGTATTGGTAGACAGTAAGAGGGGTGCAGTTGGCATGGGAAAGGTGAGAACAATAGCAGATGAAAGAGCTTTCTTAGCATTTTAGAAAGGCTGCCTCCTGATGGATACCCCACTTCAGGTTTTTTGGCTTGTCCTTGAGGGAGTCGTAGAGAGGGGCGAGAGTGGTGGCGATGGCTGGTAAGAACTGGTGATAGTTCACCATGCCCAAGAGCTCCTGCAGTGCATCTGTACTGCTAATACCTTCTCAGGAAGAGGGTGAATGTCCTCTGGAGTGATGCGATGACCCTAGAATACCACTTCCTTGGTGCCAAAGGTACACCTGTACCCAATTAAAGGGCTCATTTGCTGCAAGTGGCCAAGGACAACAAGTAGGTGGACCACTCTAGGTGGGGAAAATATCAGTATGTCATCTACGTAACTTATGCAGAAGGGGAGGTCCCTTAAATGTTATCCAGGTGTTGAAATGCAGCCCTTCATTGCAAAGACCAAAGCTAAAGTACAGTACTGTAATTGAAAGTATATGTGCCAAAAGGGGTGGTGATGGCAGTGTTGGGAAGTTTTCTGGGTCCATGGGCAATTGATAATACTGTACACCTTTAGGAGGTACAGTAGATTGTTGAGAATACTTTAGCACTGTGAAGGCAGGTGGTGATGTCTGATATCAAATCTTACAAATGCTGGAGAGCCTGCTGTCTTGATGTGGGGATAGATACAGTGCTTAGTGGGAACCATTGGTATCTGGCATAGTTCTGACTGGAAAATTTGTGGATATAAAGTGAGCAGGTGGACGTAGGCATCCGTTGGCAAGTCAACCAACCAGGTGATGGAAATGGGCGAGGAAGTCTGCACCAAAGAGAGGTAATGTGACGTTACCAGCTATGAAGTTCCACCAGAACTGGATGCCCACAAACCAGTGTCCGTCTCTCTTAACTATGAAGGGGCAGCAGACGAACATCGGCAGTCTTGGAATGGCGGGGCTGCACAATAAAGAGGGAGCAACATGCACCTGTATCGACCAGCACACTTTAGGTCTTGAATCATGAAAAAAAGATTAGTTATCAACTAAGCTACAACCCTAGTAGGAAAATAGCCCAGTGAAGAAAGGAAATGAGAAAAAATACAATACAGTACTGTATATGGACAGTTAAAATGTATTTTAAAAACTAACATTTAAATAATTCTCATATAAAAACTCAAAAAAACAAGAGAAGAGAATAGTGCTCGAGTGTACCCTCAAGCAAGAGAACTCTACTCCAAGATAGTGGAAGACCATGATACAGAGGATATGGCACTACCCAAGACTAGAGAACAATGGTTTGATTTTGAAGTGTCCTCAAAGCTGCTTACAATGGGTAGTCTCCCTACCCTTACCAAGAGGAATTAGCCCCTGAACAAGTACATTGTTAATCCTGTGAGTGAAGAATTGTTGGTAATCTCTGTTGTCAGGGGTACGAGGACAGGAGAATATGGAAAGAATAGGCCAGACTATTTGGTATATGCATAGGCGAAGGAAGAATAAGCCGTAACCAGAGAGTATGATCCATTGTAGCCTTTTTTAGACACCACATTTCTTAGAGTATCCCTGAATCTGTTGTGGTAGTAGTCCAACTGACAAAGGCAGTCATTCAGTGGGTGTTAAGGATATTGGTCAAGGCACAGGTGTGGGGGCTGCATAGGTGGGTGGCTACATTACTGCTCAGACATATGTGGGTATTGATAGTATTACATCACTCTTTGCTTTAGTCGGTGTTGTATAGTTGTCCTCTTTGTCAGTTTGGGAGTTTTTAATGACATTCTTCACGTTGGGTAGTTGCTGTCCACAAGGGCATCATATCTGGTCATCAGGTCCGTGGGCAAGAAGTCGACATTGGGAAGGGTAGCTTTATCTGGTTCTGGCAAGCATCATTCCCAAAGGGAACGAATTAGGTTCACTTCATGAAAATAGTCCAAAGTAAGCTGAAGGGAAGGAAGCCTATCATTTCACAGAGGGACATACATAGAAGACTCTTGCTTGCCCATCTGTTATCTTTAAAATCTTTGATACATGAGCATCTTGCGACTAATAATACTAGTCTAGGAGTTGTGATTTGAAGACCTCATGCTCTTTGGATGCAACCTCTAGCTCACTAAGCCAGTCAGATTTCTGGGGAAGACGTCGTCGGGTATCGCAGCGAGGCTTTGCTGCTCGAGCCGTTTCCGTCCTTGATGCCGAACAGTCTCTCTTCATGCTGAAACCAAGCAAACTTTAACTATGCTGACAAAGAACAGAAGCCTCACTGTAGCAACATGGACAGAGGTGTCTGGGGTCAGTGGTGTGCATTGTCAAACTTAACCTAACCTAGACAAAGCTATGGGCTCTGTGGTTGAGGCACTCCATAGGTTACCATTGTTACTGGAGCAGAGGAGGTATTTATAGGACAATTCGTGAACAAATATAATTAGAGAACATTGGTATTTATAGGCACACATTGGGTCACAATTGTGACAATTGCATTTTGTCAATTTTTTTTATATCAATAAGATTGACATTGACGCAAAAAAAAAAAAAAACTTGAAGGTAAAATTAGCTTTGTTACAATTGAACAATGTGATGTAGAGTGAAAACTTGCAGAATTTAATGAAATAAGATAGGTTATTCTTTGTGCGTGTTGCTTGCTGTATGTGCATTATACGAGGAAGGGCTTGGGTATTAAGATAGATAAGTGAAAATCTACTACCTGTACCTAAGGTAAGAGTTGAATTTTGAATCTAGCACGTAACCGAGAAAACAAGACTTGTAGACGTGTACTGTGTAGTTCAGTAGCAGTGTGAGGTTAAGATTAAAGGCTGGACAGTATCCATATGGAGTTATTTTGAGCTAGTGAATGTTAAAAGATTGATCGGTGCACTTTGAGATAGATAGATCAATAAAGGAAGATGTTGGGATGGATTGAAGTCATTGTTGTAAAGGTGGATTTGAGGAAAACTCAGAATTAATAGAAATTGTGAACGACTGGAATAATGGGCCTTCACTAAAGTTTAAGTATATTATTACTACTACTTGCAAAGCTACAAACCCAAGTTGGAAAAGCAGGTGCTATAAGCCCAAGGGCTCCAACAGGGAAAATAGCTTAGTGAGAAAATGAAACATACAAGAGAAGTTTACATTAAAATAAATCTATTATATATAAACTATAAAAATTTAAGCAGGAGAGAAAGAAGAGAAGTGTGAAATGTACCCTCAAAGCAAAGGAACTCTACCCCCAAAGACAATTGAAGACGATGGTATAGAGGCTCTGGCACAACCCAAAACTAGAGAACAATGGTTTGATTTTGGAAGTGTCTCTCTGCTAAAAAAGCTGCTAGCCACAGCTAAAGTCTCTTCTACCATTACCAAGAGGAAAGTAGCAGAACAAGCATAGGGAAATCAGACAAGGGCAGCTGTATGTACAATACAGATACAGACCCAAGCTAAAAAAAAAAAAAAAAAAAAAAAAAAAAAAAAAAAAAAAAAAAAAAAAAAAAAAAAAAGTTAAACAGAGCTGCCGCATCATTTTCCTAGGCCAAAGTATTATCCACGAAAGTTAATAATCTACCCTCATGGAATATAAGACAGCACCAGTCTTTGTAACTAGAATTTCAGCATTTTTCTCCATATAGATTTAACCCAACTAATTTCAAGGTTAATGTTGCAGGGATAATTTTCCTCAATTTCCTTAGTGCCAAACCCCTTTTAGGAAATTGCTAGTCTACTTCATACACACAAACAAAAGGTCAAATAAGACTCCTAGTTTTTGAGAGTATTTATTGAAATTCCAATAGTAAAATTTTTAAATTTTAAAGTTAATAAAGCAAAATACAACCATTAAAGGAGTTAAAAGTTCAGCACCTTAAACATCAAATATCTTATAGAGTAAATTTAGTCACTTCAGAAAAAAAATAAAAATTTGCTGGGAGGAAAAAATCTATAATAAACAACAAACTGGAATTTTGCTCCTGTAAACCATACAAATATACAGTACGTCATAAATTGGAAAAAAAAAAAAAAATATTTCAACTCAAAAGGTTTATTACTACTCTCATTTTTTGTTTTTAATTTATTTCTTTTTTTAAGTTTTTTTTTATTTATTTCATTGCCTTACTGTCTTCATTTGCCTCTTGTAGCCAGTTATCTTTTGAGAGTTTTTAAAAGCATATTCCATTACAACCTGCCTAAAATTTGTGACAAATTAAAATGCATATTTACTAAATCTTTGTCACTGATAAAGCAAAAGTTACCAAGTAGAAATTAACAAAACGTCATAGTGCCTTCAACATATTTAGGATCGAGTCTTCATAGCCTAGATGGTGGAAACATAATTAAGGCCTTTTTATCTAACTGGGCAACATACGACACTTTTAAAAGAGGCAATGCAACTGATCAGATAAAATAAATATCCTTTTAAAAATATCATAAGTCAAACTCTCAATTCACAAAGATTTTCTTGAACGAAACTGATGAAATGCTGGTACCACAGCTGTTGCATCCATGCACATCAACAAAGAGTTTCAAGGTCATTCATAAGCCAAATATACTCCACTCATACTTTGCATACCAATACTTGCATATTAGTGCATACATATGTCAGTTACAAATATACAACTCTCTTGCATATAACACTTGCGTGTACAAAATACCTTACTCGAGGATCTGTTCGAGTAATCGTCCCACTCATCATCATCACGCATGTAAAACATGTCAACACCCATACATGCATATATTTAGGTCTGCATATGCTAATAAAAATAATTTAAACATGTACTATGCATGTGCTAAAACCGGACTTGTTAAAGACCTGCAAGTACAATATGTATAAATACATGTCTATACACATACACATCCACATACATAGGTGCATGCCTCCTACACGATATATACTCATACTCCCCCCCCCCAAACTAAATAATCTCCCGCACTCGCTCGACTTCCATATATTCATACATGTCTGGGACCATACAACACCACACACCCTGCTAGCTTTCCTCTAACTGTGCTTTTTATTATACACACTTGTGTATATGTTATAACATTTGCACATACGTAAAAAGTATACCTTACACATACATGCATAAATATGAACATAAAAAATTATATTACATATCAGAACAATTATACATATGGTATAGTTATACATATGTACAAGATGTAAGCACAAAACATCTGTATATGGTCCTATGAGATTTCTTTCAACAGGAAGATGGTAATTTAAAAGGTCTGTTTTTAAAATATAAATGTAATACATACTGTACTTTGAGGCACCCCAGATGTAACCTAGCACTAATCACTATTGCTACCTCAAGAGTATTATTGCACTTGGTAAGCTTTGTATCTTATTCTCAAATTCTCTAAATATTATAATATATATTTTCAATTAACTTTTACAGACCATTTATAATAACGTTCTAGTAATTGACAATCTTGGTCCCAAGATCTATTTTCATGGCAATTGCAAAGTTTTACTTATGCCTAAAATAGGCCATCAGATTTTATCGTTTGGTCTATAATTGTTCAAAAGCTGCCTCTGAATAAAGACTTAAATATAACTACACAAACATTAATAATGTGTATCTTGAGAATTTCAAAATTCTATTTTCAAGTGGTAACTTTCAAATTTTACAACAAATTTCAAAATTGATCCAGATCTTACTATAAGGGCTGCATGTCTCAATAACCAAGATATTTTAAGGGACCAAGATTGGAGACATCACAACCAATGAGCAAACCTCAGCAATATAAATCACTTCATTAATAATTATTTTATCTTAGCCCTACTACTTCTTGCCTCATGTTAAAGCCTTTAAATGTTAACTGACAAAATATTAATGATCCTCAATGCTGTATAGGGCTACTTCAATTGTGAGGTCGCTAGTTTTCTGCAATCCAAATTTCAGAAGAGAAGTATTAAAATAAAATTCCAGGGTAAGAGAACATTTTAGTGGAATGAGTTTCCATGACTATCTTTTACCTGGTTTGATTTATAAGGATGACAACTGTTGAGAATGGGATTGCAGACATCCTCAACATTATAATGCAGTACTATACTTCATAAAAATTATGAAGTATAGACTAGTGCTCCATTGCTCTTAATAAATTATGAGGGGAAAACGGACTACTTTGTTATCCGTAAAAGGACCAACATCCAATGAAACAAAATAAAGCAGAAGAAAGAGAAATTTTGATGGAGCCATTATCAACATACTATGGTTGGATGAGGTACTGGTCGGTTTACCAAAAATTTAAACTTTATCAAATGGTTCAACAGAAGTATCTTCAATTTTAGTCAAACAAGGGAACATATGCCATCATTTCACAATGATCAGTCTTTTAAGAAGAGAGCAGACTTGCATGTAAAATTAAGGCAATGCACCCCCTCGAGCCTGGACTTTTCCAAATTTGTTAAAAGGAACATCAAACCCATCACCACAAGACTTTCTTAAAAGTCTTACAGAGCAGACTCGGGTGCCTTATATAACAGAGTCCATACCTCTGGCACCGGACAACTTTGCAGAGGTAATTCACTGATTTATGCGTTTTCTGCGATGTAGAGTCTGGTCTTCACAGAAGGAAAATGGGGCACCAGGTGTCAGTGGTCTCAGTAGTAGCTATAGCAATTAACAAAATCTAAAATAATAGAACAGTAGCAACAGCAACAATGTCCCCACATCATTGTTTATTCAAGGGATTTCCTCAAAGTTTTCATTACCACAAGCTTTTCTTTAATGCCATCCATTTGCTTGTTGAAAACTTAAAAGTCAAAATACACATCAAATACTATATCACCTCTTCAAATATTTATCTTACAGGAGAAAATAATCAGACTTCCAAACGTATTTAGTATACAGTACCAACTTGCAAAGGCAAATTCTTAACAGACGCAAGGTACTTCCGTTCATTCTTGAAGTCTACATGCTCCACTGACATCTGGTGCCCTGGCTTGTATAAAAATAGATATACAAAACTACAAGTGTGCATTGTCACCAGTTTGGGACTTTGACCCAAATAAACTAACATTACTGGAGATTTTTTCCTATCCTCACAACAAGAGGAAGTAATTTAAAAAGAAAAATAAATAAAAAAAAAAAGGACCCATGATATACTCCAAAAAAGTTAACAATGCACTCGTTCTAACTGTACATGAG
This sequence comes from Palaemon carinicauda, assembly GCF_036898095.1. Taxonomy (NCBI): domain Eukaryota; kingdom Metazoa; phylum Arthropoda; class Malacostraca; order Decapoda; family Palaemonidae; genus Palaemon; species Palaemon carinicauda. Next base: position 99,479,617 of record NC_090744.1, read on the forward strand.
AAGCCATAACCACTGCAGTCATTCCGTGAGGCAGGTAAGTCTTGTCCTGCTTTTTTTGGATTTTTTTTTTAACCAACTTCATCTTTCCACTTCACTTGCAATGGCTGATTTTCTGGTAACAAGCCTACACTTCTTAAATGACCACTGATGCACTGAAGCCATCAAACTATTTGTTTCTTCCCAAAAACGCTGTAAAACAGCTTCACTATATTTTACGAACTCGGGCCGATGTCCAAACAAGTTACTAAATGGCTATACAACATTTAACAATGACATTAACAGGGTCAAGTTTTGCATCCTTGCCACACGGTAATTACTCAATGGCGAGACTTATCAAGCTGTCCTTAGCAGCGTCTCTGGAACACTCACAACTGTCTTGTAATATTTTGAATGCAATGAGAACTACACCATCTCTGTCTTCAGGCCTAAACAAAACACGTTTAGAAAAAAAAAGTAAAATAAAATATTAAAATATTTATACAATTCCACCTGAGATTTGGCAGTCTCATCCAACCATGCAAGCAGTTTAGTTTCGTACTTGCGGTTTTTGCTCATTTGTTCTATATGCATTCTGAAATACAGATTCTCTTAACTTGGAAGATTTGCCCACAAGGTTTTATCAAGCGTTATGATTACCTGATTATAGTTTTTCTTGTTTAATATTAACAGGGCCAATACCTCCAACTTCGTGTAACACTTCCTTCAATTGGTTATTTGCTGATATTTCCTTCGTCATCCTCCTCCAGGTGATGCTCGGCGACATACAAAGCAGGGTCAATCACCTAAAAGACATTAAAGATTAGAAAAAAAATAACATTGCATAGATTAAGCTTGAGCATTCTTATAAGGTTTTAACACAACCATCGCCCAGTGTATTAGTTTGCTTGAATGCATCCACACTTTCAATCAATTCAATCACCTTTCAGAGGACTGGATAACATGGGGCTTTGCTTTAATGTTGAGCATTCAATGTTAAAACCATTGCTTTCTTCCTCTACCAGTCTATCAGATACATGTGCTTACACAAAAAAAAAGAACAAAAAGAAAAAAGAAAGTAACATTTATCAAAACACCACATGCTCCTCAGTTTAGCTTTCCATTTGTCTAAACATTGACACAAACTACATTAGTTTTCATTCAAGTGAACTTCGGTAGATTATTAAAATTGTTCACCAACTGCAATAAAAACCTTTGGTTTGACAAAGCTCAAACCTGTGTGGAAGCAGACCTAAGGTTATTATTGTCTAATTGAATGGAGACTATTAAACAAGAAAAATTTAATAAAACTCCTGTTAGAGGTTTAAGGACTTTGAAAGGAATTTGGGACGTGATATTACAAACATTTTACAGAATGTTTTTCTTAAAATTGCCTAGTTATATAGCCAATTTTAAATTTATTGCAGATTAAATCTTGTCAGTTTCAAAAACTAACTTATCCTCCAAACTTTTAGACATACACTGAACTTCCATTCAGAAAGGCTATCATAATTTTTCTTAAGTGGTTAATGACTACCACAGATTCAACAAAAACTACCGAGGAGGACTTGTTATTCCTCGATATTTTCCCATGCAATAAAAGGCCTCATTACTCAGCGGCACTGTTAAGAGACTTGCCAACCTACAGAGCGCCTTATTCGGTTCAGTTTGGTTGAATACTGTCAAACTAATTATCTGCAGTCAAGGTTAAAAATTAAAAAAAAAAATGAAGAAATAATGTATACCAATATGCATATCTGAATGCTAGTAAGGATAGAAGTTTACAAGTAATATCTCACCTTTGGTATTGGTTTGATTTCTGTTCCTAGTTCCTGTTCAATCCGATGCAAAGCGAATCTATCATCATAGGTAATCAAATTAATGGCAATACCAAGGTGCCCAAACCGTCCTGATCTGCCAATCCTGTGCAAGTAGGTTTCAGCCATTTTGGGAAAGTCAAAATTAATAACCACATTGACTGCCTGGATATCAATTCCTCTTGTAAACAAATCTGAAAGATACAAGTTGGTTAAAACAATGATGCAAGAACTAAAACAATCCTTGTTATAATCACTAACCAATAGAACTGAATTTCAGAAACTTGGAGAAAATTATCATCTCCAAGACATTTCTCTGCTTTTGAAATGTTCAAAACAGATTTGGCACATATAGGCCTAGGTGAAAATACATTAATATTTGATTAACACAACCTTACAGCAATAATTTTAGAATTTTCTACTGTTGAATTATCAGTCTTACATCCTACAGTATCTCATGATTTAAAGCTTTAGATATAACACCACTTCCGTATTTTAACACAAAATTTAGAGGATTTAACTTCTACATGCCTCCCCATAACCACTTATTGTGTTGGAAAGCGGTAAAACCCTAAGACTATAGTCCATTTCTTTAAGCGAGTCATATTTGCACCGATTCGCAACAGAGCCTTTTTAGCTCGGAAAAGTTTCCTGGTCACTGATTGGTTAGAATTACTGCATCATGTTCAACCAATCAGCGATCCGGAAACTTTTCCGAGCTAAAAGGGCACCGCTGCGAGTCTGTGCAAATATGACTCGCTAAAAGAAATCGATTATAGTTACCACCAATGGCACAACTCCCTAAGGAATATTAAATCCCCTTTGAATTTACTAAACGTTCCAATACTTTCTAAACAAATCTTCCTTTCTCCACAGTAAGAGGATAAATTAGCATTGAAGTCTGAATCTTTACACTAACCTGAACAAACCAAATTCCTGCAGAGTCCTGCACGGAAGTCGTGGAAGACGCGGTTCCGATGTGCCTGTGCCATTTTAGCATGAATATAATAACATGAGTATCCCAATTCTGTGATCTTCTTGGCTAATAATTCCACCCGCTGCGTTGAATTGCAGAAGATTATACTTTGGTTTATCTGTAACTGTTTCAAAAATACAAGAATGAGCAATAATCATAGTACAAATATCACTGCCCAAATACATGCAATTACATAAAATTTATTCATTACAACTTATAACAATTCTTCAGACTATACAAAATGCACCAAGGTCATTACAGTACAGTAGTTTAAATATTAGATTGGCTTTCATGCTTAATAACCTTTAGATAATTTAAGGATTTTATCTCAAAGTAAACTTGTACTGGATTAATTTACGTATTTAGTTTGCAATTATCATTTAGTAACAGTCAGCATTGAAACTTCTGATAAGCCAAAACAGGAAAAATAACATTCTAAGCTTTACCAAAAAGGCCTATATCTTTGTTGAAAGCACTTTGTGTAATGAAAATTTAGCTTTAAAGAAATGTTATTCTTCAATTAGAAAAAATTTAATTCTTCTACATATAGGAACTACAGTAGTAATAAGTGAATAATACAGTAAATACCAAATTCTAAGACCACTTCTGATTGGGTTTCTATGATTTGATTACTTTACACTAATTCCATCAATACCAGAACAGGATTTCCTTACAATTTCACTCTTGCCCAAAACAAAAACTACAATCACGGTTTAATAACAGCTGTAAAGTTAGCAGCTTTACCTGTAACTGATTAATTTCTTTTCATTTAACTCCTACACTAGCTGTGACTTAACATTATTTTTCCCGTATTAAGCTAGCCCTTCCCTTAAATCACATTAATTTGTAGAATGAAGAAATATTTATATTCAATTCAGATCACTGCTTTGGCTTGAACACTAAGCAACTTTACACAGGAATAGTTCTTCAAGTCTTGCATTCAAGTTTCGAATATTATCCAAAGCTTTTGCGGATACGTACGATCTAGCCGTTTACAATTTTATTTTTTTAGCACCCCCCATTAAACTTACTTTCAAGCAGTGTATGGGATAAGCCCTTATAATTTTATTTTTTCAATTAAGCTTCCACTTAATCTTTCTTAATAAAGGTTCAATCTTTACTTCAGACCTAAGGGGTCCAAAACAGTTACCAAAGCATTACATTACTCCCTCTACTGTTGAGAGTTTTCGGTTACAAATTATTCTACCCACTTGTTTTACAATACAATAATTATATTTACCAGTAGTTCATTTTTGTGGGAAAAAAGGGGGATGATGTAACTCCCCCCCCCCAAAAAAAGGCCTATGGTACATAAAGAATTAAAAGGTTCCCTTGTGATTAATTAGGAATTATTTCTTATGTTTCCCCTTCTATCTAAGCCACTTTTTTGTGAGATGTGTGCAGGGAAAGCTTTACAATCACCAGTAAGTCGCATTCTCATTAACAGAGCTCAAGACAGCTTCCAAAATGTCTACTACTTATTAAAAGGAGTTGAAAAGCCTCAATACACTTAACTATCATATTGCATATCTTGTCCTTAATAGTTACACTATTCTTCTTTGCTTGAACATTTCAAATTCTACATTTCATCCCAGGCTAAAAAGAGTGTTTACCCCTTCTATCCCTAATGGACGTATTGGTAAGTTTCACAAAACTCATCCCTTTACCCCCTTGGACATACCGGTTCGTTCTTGCAAAAAATGTTAATTACATTTATTTTGCATATTTTTTATAACTTTGAGAAACTTCAGGCATTTCCCAAAAGAATGAGACCAACCTGACCTCTCTATGACAAAAACTAGGCTGTTAGAGCAATTTAAAAAATATATATTACAAAATGTGCTTGAAAAAGAAAAAAAAACCCTGGGGGTTAAGGGTTGGAAAGTTCCAAATAGCTTGGGGGTAAAAGGGTTACTTTCCTTAACTCTGTTTAACATCATTCTGTGTTGTAGTTTAAAATTATATAAAAAACAGAAAACTCAACCTACTAACCTTTGAAAACAAAGTATTTAAACAATGGACCTTTTGACGTTCCTGTACAAAGGCATAGTACTGTGTTACTCCTTTCAATGTTAACTCGTCCATCAAATTTATTTCATAAGGAGATCTGCTGAAAAAATTAATTTTTAGGAAATGAAACAATAAGTTGGAAGTTTAAGGAAATTAGCCACTTAAGACATACATGCAATCATTTTTCATCTGCACAATCATTACCAGATACCACAATCTCTAATGTATGCAAAAACAAAACAATCCCCAGATTTCGGTAGCCATTAAAACATACCTTAAATGTTTCTTCATGAACTGCTCCACAGTAAGAGGGAAAGTAGCCGAATACAATAAAATTTGTCTTTCTGATGGCAGATATGAGATCACTCTGTCTAGCATTCCTTTGAAATCTTGAGATAGCAATTTATCAGCCTGGAAAAAAAAATATACAAACTTTTATAACCATTTGTTTCTCATATATTCTTGTACAGTATTGTACAGTATCTGCAATTTATGACAGTCAGACTTGTAAATATAGTAATGCTCAACTTACCTCATCTAAAACCAACATTCTACATTTATCAACAGTGGCCACCTTCTTCTCCATTAAATCCAAAATCCTTCCAGGAGTGGCAATTACAGCGTGAACAGTTTCATAGATTCTCATGATATCATCCTGAAATCAAAGATGGATAAAAGTTCAGTACATAAATATTTATAAATTTGAATATATAATTATAATTATTAATTTCTAGGAATTCAATGAACTGAAAGTAGCTAATAATCTAGAGGTATACAAAATTCACCTTAACTAAAATCTATCTATAAATAACAGATTTCCTTTACAGACAAGATGGTAAAGCAACAATCTGTGGGAACCCTTGGGCTTATAGATTCCTCCTTTTCCAACTAGGGTTGTAGGTCAGCTAGTAACAACAATAACAACAGTATGACAATTCTGACATCCCATCTACATCATAAATCCTGAATAATGTGGTTGTTAAACTAAATGCTCTATAATTCTTCTTTTATGGGGTTAGGTAGTTATACTTAGTTTTATATTTTAACATACAGTTTTCCATGCTGATGATTTACCTATACATCACACTACTTGCAGTACTGGTTAGGGAAAGTTTCACTAATTTTCATAGGATGTGTGAAACATTTGACATATCTTGAACGTTGAATTCTCAAGTTACTTAGCCAATCAACTTACAAAAATGAAAAATACTTGAATAAAAATTACAAATTTTCACAAAATAATCCAATAAATTTGCTCCCATGACTGGTTTGAGGTTTGAAACCAGAGTAAATTCTGGGATCAAAAAGATTGCCCAACAAAGCCTAGTCAATCAGTTAAAAAAAATTACTTTCCAATATAATTTACTTTAAAATAAACCAATGATTGGTTTCAAAAAGACAGTGCCACCTTCCCAACTTTACTTTATACAAAAAATAAACAATTTTTCTATAACTACACCAGACACCAGTTTACTGAATTTAGTAAATTCCTGTAATTTCTAACTCTTGGCGACCTACATTTATTGCCAAGATAGTCACAATTGTATGAAATACTGTAATGGGATTTAAGGGATTCAAGTTGCAAAACGAAACAGTTTCTTCACATTGTAGAGAACTTTGGCCTCACCTTTAAATTGGTGCCTCCCGTCGTAACCATGACCTTAACACCTAGATGCTTTGCTAACTCGTTACAAATATGACTAGTCTGCAGTGCCAATTCTCTTGTAGGCACAATAACCATTGCCTGAATGTGGTTTTGAGAAGGGTCGATCTGAAAAATAAAACAAAACTGCTATGACAAACAAACCGATTGTAAAGTAAACTCATTAAATGATATCCAATACCACAGACCTATTCAATAGTAAGCACAACTGATTACATGTAGACTGAATACCACTTTTGAATATTAGGCATCATAGCCTTGCTGGTGAAAATCAATCCTAAAACCTATCAAATTTCCCAAGTAATATTACACAAATTACCATAACTAAAGTTTCCAGCATGATCTAGGTCCCCAATTCACTTAAAAATGACATTATAGTACCTGTTCTAGGAGAGGAATAGAGTATGCCCCAGTCTTGCCAGTACCATTCTTGGCACGGGCTAGGATATCTCTCCCACTTAATGCTACAGGTATGGATGCCTCCTGGATAGGCGATGGCCGTTCCCATCCCTTCTCAAATATACCCATAAGCAGGTCCCGTTTCAAACAGAAGTCTTCAAACTCATTGCCTTTTGTGTCTGTTACATCAGACGTTCGTTTCCTTCTATCTCTTGGAGGGACTGGAATCTGTGCTTTCCAAGATTTGTCATCTACCGTTCTGAAATCAAAGGTGCAATTGAGCTGTAGCCACATTATGAAGAAGTTTTGTTATTGCCACTTTCTTACAAAAAATTTGTAACACTTAAGTAAAATATTATTAGAGAACTAGCATTATCAAAAAAATACAAAACTGCACATGATTACTGTATTACTTCATACTGCTAAAAATTAATATTCAGGTGAATATTTTTATCAGCTGCCAACAGAATCAGTCTACATCCTACTCTTTCTCCAAATGCTTAAGAAACCACAACAAAATTTACATTTTAAATATAACTGCACATGAAATAGCTATAAGCCATACAAATTTTCAAGTTTCACAATATTCTACTTACTTCACTACTTGGTTGTTTAACATAGATTTAACAGGAGAAGTGTGGTTTGGTATTGTGACCTTATCCGCCATGTTTTCAATCTTGTAATATCTTTTAGCACGACACTGGTGTAACCCTGGAAAAAAAAATAGAAAATTTTAGAAAATTTGCAATCATTGACCAAGCAAATAAGAACTTTACATTAATAATGTACTAAGAAAACTATCTTATCTTTTAAGATTTTCAGTGATCAATCTATTCTGAATGAGTGTGAATTCTCTCATTCTTGTTTTGAGTATTGTTCTGTCTGGTCTTCAGATGCCGATTCTCATCAATTTGTAGGACAGAAACTTACGGTCTATTAAATTTCTTATTCCTGATCTAGATATTAATCTTTGGCACTGTCGTTCAATTAGTTCATTATGCATGTTGCATAAGATTTTTCATAACTTTGACCATCCTTTACATTCAGATCACCCTGGACAATTCTATCCTATTCGTAATACTAGGCAGGCAGTTAATTCTAATAGCCAGGCCTTCTCCATCATGAGGCTCAATACTACACAGTATTCTAGAAGTTTTATTCCAGCTGTTACCAAGTTGGTAGAACGATCTTCCTAATCAGGTAGTTGAATCAGTAGAACTTCAAAAGTTCAAAGTTAGAGCAAATGTTTTTATGTTGACCAGGCTGACAAGTCTTAATATAGTTTATATATGACATATCCGTTTTTGACGTGAATAGTTGATATGACATATCTATTTGGACATTACTGTTTTTTAGAATGATTTATTGTTAATTTGTTCTTATTTATTTCGTTTCCCTGTTGGAGCCCTTGGGCTTATAGCATCTTGCTTTTCCAACTAGGGTTGAAGCTTGGCTAGTAATAATAACAATAATAATAATAGTACAGTAATTACTGGGCAAATTCAAATTATGCAAAATTCCATACTACAAAATCATTCAAGTGCTATCCTTTGTAAATTGGGAAGTTACTGTATAAACCCTACTCATATAAAATATTTTAGGTAAAGTAGAAACAACAGTTATATAGTCAACCTAGTTAGACTGATAAGCGAGTGAGGGTGTCAGTTTTCAAGCATAACTTTAAAAAAACAAGTTATATAGTCAACTTAGTTAGACTGTTAAGTGAGTGAGGGTGTCAGTTTTCAAGCATAACTTTAAAAAAAAAGTTACTGTAGACCTTCAAATTCATGACATCTTGCAGCCACTATATTGTAGTGAACTTTCAGCCGAAGATCTGAGCATTCACCTTGCCCAAGATTTCAATCAGAAGCTCCAAATATTCAAGCTTTGTGGAGGGTATGAACACTAGCCATGAATTAGAAGACACTCTAGGAAGAACTTCCATCAGTGTGGAGGTTATGTCTAAATGTATGGTCATTCAAGATAAATTGGTCTGCATACATTTGTCCTTCCTCCACCTTGTCTGGGATACACTTAAAACGGTCTCAAGTAGGGACTCAGGCCCCATTAAAACCTTATAATTTATGGGTTAATTCATTTAATGGTAATTCTATACAATAGCTCTGCCACTAATAATTGATATTTTTTTCTGATTAATTAATTAAATCTTTAGCTATTTTTTTTTTTTTTTTGAGAAAGAACAGTATTTTTCTAATCTTGTGGCACCGCCAGTGGGAAATTGGGGTTTTTGGGTGAGGAATGAATGAAAGAATCTGCTTTAACATACGAATAATGGCACATGTAGAATTAGCAATATGCTGTACAAGGCCATCAGCTAACCTAAACTAAACTAACCTAGAGGGGGGGGGGGGCTGCAAACACCCACCCTTACACAGCCATATTATATATAAGACAGCCTAAAACCCTTTGTGTACTTAAGTTAGGGGGTAAAGGAGAGCTGCACCTTTCCGATTCTATACCCGATGCACAATAACCTCATGAATGAATGAGAACAAATCATTTATAGTTTTGCGAGAACTTAATTAATTTTCAACAAATTTATAACAATTTATCACCAATATAATTATATACAAGTAAATTAGATTCTACCTAAATTAGACTATTCAAACAAAGTTCCCTTAAAAATGGATACATAAAAACTATACCTTTTTTTCTACTTGTTCAATACAACATGCCTTCTGTCACACCGAAATGCTTTTTTGTTAATATTAAGTCGGCACTTGGAACTACAGGTGGGGCAAATAGTGTCACTAACTTTTAATCTTGGCAGTACTGTAGTACTGTACTATTATTTTTTCAATGTTGCCACAATAATGCAAAACAAAATCTCTATAATCTAAATAACAATTTGGAGAAGAACTTTGAAGAAAATCCACAGAAATTGTTGTCACAGTAGATAGTAAATGAGAAACCGCACCATTAGTTTGAGGTTCACACGCCTCCATGGCTTTCAAAACATAAAAATTTGCGGTGGAAATTGTGTGAAAAGTGTTCAGTTTCCTAGTAAAACTAGTTACCTGACTGGGTATTCAAGTCACGTGATTCTAGTTTTGTTAAAATACTAGTCCCAAATAAAATGTGGATAATTTTTGGTTAAAAACTATGACCTTAGGGTGGCATCTTCCTGCATAGAATAAGGTCTATTACGTAATGACGACATTATGTTGTTATAAAGTCTTCCTGCGTAGAATACAATTACATAATAACGACATTATGTTTTTAAAGTATTCCTGCGTAGAATACAGTCTATTACGTAATAACGACAATATGTTTTTAAAATACAAATGAACAAACGAGAGCTCAGTTTGAGGAGGAATTTGAAAGTTACAAAGTCGAGGGACTTCAGTTCTTTTTCAAGTGGGTCAAAATTAATTTTGATTTTAAAACCATTTACAGATGTTGCGCTGCTTAGATTTATACATCAAACGAAACCTTAGACTTCCCTCTTTTAGTGAATGTACTTGAATTTGATAACTTGCTGGCGAAGCTTTTGTATAGAATTACCAGCTTTATTTGAAAACCATTTGAAAATTTTTTACCTACAGTACAAAAATATCTAATTTTGAACTTGGATCATTTTAATAATTTTGTGGTTACTGTGATGGGGTCTCCAAGGATTTTCCTGTGAAAGGCTATACTGTAACAGGGAATACAATAACAAATAGCAAAGAAATATGGTTTCCCTGCTCTAAGGGTAGTGATTGAATGTGCAAAGCAAGAATAATGTGCATATAAGGGAGACCTTAGTCAGGCTCAATTGGAACTCTACACAGCACCTCTAATGCCGACACTTGCTTGCTATGGGCCCCGTCATTTCTACTGTATGTCATCACTACTTGGAAAAGAACTATCTTGATACAAACGTAAAGGAGTGGCTGCTGTACCCGTAGAAGGAATGGGAAGAGGTAAAATTGGCCAATAGATTTTACCTCTCATACTAGACTTCAGTCGAGAAAACTATCCCAGACGAAATTTTTATTTCTCCTATGAAGAAGGAAGGTTCGCTGCATGATCTGTTGAGCAACTACAACCAGTTGGTAGACAAAGGTATCAAGGGACCTGTGGGTATGGGCAGCAAAAAGTTTCCAAACTCCCGTCTTCAGGAAATGTGCTACAGACTCCATCTTCCTGGGAGCCAGGATAGATAAACAAGGTCTCACATCAAGTGATCAAATCCCCAGGAATTAATTGTAAATGAAACTGCAGACTGTCTGGGAACTACAACAAAATACTTTTCCTAATAAAGGGAAGGTCATTTTATTTCAATTCCAGCTTCACCAGAACAGCAGCCAGGAAAACCCAACCCCGCACTGTGGTACCCAATCACAGTAGCGGCCTCCCAAGTAAACAGCTTACACTCACTGTTCTGGGCTGGGATCGATCTACTGCCATGCAATTGCTAAGCAGACAAGTTACCACTGTCCTAGTCAGGAGTCCTGCCATGATGAACATCACTAAATGTTCAACAGTATATCTAGTGCTTCATAAGTGCACCTGCTTGCTAACTTGTCGTGTGAAACAGGCTACTTTGTTAACATAAGTCTCAAGACACCCTTTAGTTCCTTGACGGTACAGAGTACTACACCTAACTCAATTGAATAGCTTATGTTAACTATGCCACATGGGAGTCCAGCAGGTTAAAACCAAGTGCATTTCTTCCATAGATCAGGTCCCAGAGGCGAATTGATTACTCGGGGTGAGCTCCCCATCCCTTCTTGGAGAAGTCTCAACATCAGAATCCTCTGAGGCGAGGGTAAATTGCCACCATACTCCTATGCTACTAAAACAGGAAGGCAAGGGGAACTCTGGGTTGCTAAGATTGCTTCAGAACTGCAGCGAATGACTATAGGAAGGAAAAGCCTCTCGGTCGACGGAAGAAGTCTAAACCCTGCTACTGTTGATCTGGAAGGTCGTTCGTGCAGGAACGGTTGCACTGCCTTTTTTTATGATCATCCAAAGGGAAGACTACGGAGACTAAACTATCACCAATATACTGTACAATTATCAACAGGTAATGGCAAAAGGAAGGAAGTCCAACTCAATCCAGAAGCAATTCTCCCTTGACTGGCCAGATGGTACTACATAGACTCCCTCTATAGTTTCGGTTAATTTTTCCTTTGCCTACACATACACAAATTGTATGGCCTATTCTTCTAGAAGGATACTTCAAAATCAAGAAATGTTTCTCTACACTTGTGTAGAACTATAGATTCTGTAACATGGTCTTTCAGTCTCGAGTTAAGAGTTCTCTTGCTTGAGAGTACACTTAAGCACAGAACAGTATGCTACCAGATTCCTTATTCCCTTTCCTCACTAGGCTGTTTTCCCTGTTCACACCATACATGACTGTTAGCGCAGTGTTGAAACCATGAATATTTTTGGAGACTGCTGGTAAAATGGGAGCAGTCTACAGAAAAAACAAAAAATAGCGCTCGAGAGACTTCAGTCAAGGTCCCTGTCATTTAAATCTGTTAAGTTACTCATCTGGATAAAAGTTCTGTGGTAGGCAGGGGATGAAAGATATTCATTTCATCTGTTAGAGTAAGGAGTTCCATAGTAGATTTCCAAATTGACAAATAACGATTAGTACGTCCAGCTGTAAAACTATGGCTGCTTTGAAATGGCAATTAATCAATGTCTTTCCTCTCCTAATGACAGACTATTGCCTCAGAGGTCAGTAAAGTACTGTATTCAGTGTAGAGTAATGGGAAATTTGGCAGAATTCCCAGTGTGTTGGAAGAAGCTTTCAAATGCTAACAACAATGTGGGACTGGAGCAGATTATCAAGATGGTAAATCCCATTAGACAGCAGCCTTTCTGGTACGCAAAGATGTAGGGATAACATTCAACGCTTACATAGTGTTCCAGTCGAACGAAGGTATCTGCTGGAACAGTCCTGTTGTCTAGAACCTTGCAATAGCTACCATATTGTTGACTTTCCAATAATGCATCTGCTGCCAACTTGACAGAAGTGTTATCGTGCATTGCTAACTAGTGTTTTACCAAACTATTTGAAAACTTGCCAACTGCAATACTGTAAAAGTTGCAATACGTTGAAAAACAATACAGTAATTTTTTGGGATATTCCTGATATGGGTTGGATACTCTGGTATGCACCCCACACCACTTAAGTAGGTTGAAAGCCGATACCATGAAAGAGAGAAGTTCCCACAATTAATTTTGTCATGCAGCTAACAAGGAGATAGTACAATAAGTACAATAATCCAATAATCCTGTGGCAACAAAATCAAGAAGATTAGGGGACCACTGATTGGCAACTAGCAATGCTTCAGGAACTACTGGAGCCATCTCTGGGGGAGCCCAGGAACTAGCTACTCCGTCGACAGGATTCCTCGAGGTGGATCTTTCTTCGTAATTACTATATCTTATTAAGGTGTAAGTATCTGAGGAGGAGCAGCAGTAGCAGCAGCATTCTTCTCCTTGTCAATCAGTCTGCATACAGAGAAGAGGTCAAATGAATCAACCAAGACAAGAAGCTATTGAAGCTTCATCAGGATCCTTTACCCAAGGAAGCTTCCCCATAAAGATCCTTTTACTCTTATTATTATTGTTACTAGCCAAGCTACAACACTAGTTGGAAAAGCAAGATGCTATTAGCCCAAGGGATCCAATAGGGAAAATAGCCCAGTGAGGAAAAGAAATAGGGAAATGAATGAGAAATTAACAATAAATCATTCTAAAAATGGTAACAAAGTCAAAACGGATATGTCATATTCAAACTATAAAAAGACTTATGTCAGCCTGCTCAACATAAGAACATTTGCTGTAACTTTGAACTTTTGAAGTTCTACCGATTCAACTACCCGATTACAGTAGGAAGGTCGTTCCACAACTTGGTCACAGCTGGAATAAAACTTCTAGAATACTGTGTAGTATTGTGCCTCATGCTGGAGAAGGCCTGGCTATTAGAATTAACTGCCTGCCTAGTATTACGAACAGAATGGAATGGTCCAGGGAGATCTGAATGTAAAGGGTGGTCAGAGTTTTGAAAAATCTTATACAACATGCATAATGAACTAATTGAACGACTGTGCCAAAGATTAATATCTAGATCAGAAATAAGAAATTTAATAGACTAAGTTTCTGTCCATCAAATTAAGATAAGAATCAGCAGCTGAAGACCAGACAGAACAATACTCAAAATAAGGTAGAATGAAAGAATTAAAACACTTCTCCAGAATAGATTGATCACCAAAAATCTTCAAAGATTTTCTCAATAAGCCAATTTTTTGTGTAATGGAAGAAAACAGACCTAATGTGTTTCTCATAAGTAAATTTGCTGTCGAGAATCACACCTAAAATTTGAAAGTCATACAAAGTTAAAGAAACATTATCAATTCTGAGATCTGGATGTTGAGGAGCCACTGTCCTTGACGTACTTACAATCATACTGAGTTTTGTTAGGATTCAACTTCATACCCCATAATTTGCACCATGACTAATTTTAGCTAAATCTCAAATAAGGGATTCAGCAAGGCCAGATCTACATTAAGGGGATGGAATTGATGCAAAGAGAGTAGCCTAGCATCATCTGCATATGCAACAAGCTTGTTTTCTATCCCAAACCACATTTATATAGTATGAAAAGTAATGGGCCAAGAACACTACCCTATGGAATACCAGATATCACATTACTAGGAAGCAATGAGTTCCCACAGAGGAATAAGATATAGAAGTTTCTCCATCAGGATCCTATACACTAGGGAGCAATGTGTTCCCACAGAGGAAAAAGCTAAATTTATATAAGCTTCTCCATTAGGATACTTTACACTAGGAGGCAAAGTGTTTCCACAGAGGAATAAGCTATAGAATCTTCTCCATCAGGATCCTTTATACTGGGAAACAGAGAGTTCCCACAGAGGAATAAGTTTTAGAAGCCTCTCCTTAAGGATCCTTTATACAAGGAAGCAAAGTGTTCCCACAGAGGATTAAGCTACAGAATCTTCATCAGGATCTTTTACACTGGGAAGCTATGTGTTCCCACAGAGGAAAGCTATAGAAGCTTCTCCATTAGGATCATTCACACTAGAAAGCAATGTTCCCACAGAGGATTAAGCTTCCATCAAGTTCATTTACACTAGGAAGCAATGTGTTCCTACAATGGAATAAGCTATAGAAGCTTCTCCATCAGGATACTTTACACTTTGAAAAGAAAATAAAGCATTAGGCTATCACACGTCCCATAGGGTAAACAGGCAGTGGGTCAACCAAGTTATTGTTCAAAACACTGACAAGGTTTATCTGGATATTTGATCCGACCACCAACTAATAAGGTTAAAGTAGTCAGTTTGCACTGTTTCTGGAATGAGTATGGGCAGAGCTGGGGTAGCTCCCTCACTGGGAGATACATTCTGTACAGACCAAGCAATAGTCAGAATCCTCAAACTCCTCCCCCTGGAACTCTCCATAGTGTGCCATAGTGGTTAAAGGGTCCAGATAGAGTAGTGTGATGAGAACCCACTAGTTTCATAAGCATCACTTGTAGGAAATCCCTCTGAAGGTCCTGAAGTCTTAAGATTTTTTTTTTCTCTCCACTACACAAGTCACAAAGGGAGGGACACTAATAGCCATGACTTTCAAAAACTCTACAGTTAACCAGATGTTCCAGATTGTACCAAAATATCTACACTAAAGGAGAAAATGTTTTAGGGTGGGAACAATTATTAAATTTGAATTAAATGATTTTGATGTAAATTTTGAATACCATAAAATATACGACCATCAAAACAAAACTTAACGAGTTATACCTTTCATTTTGTCATCTGGAAATGGAACACCAAATACGTGAATGATTGTCATTACAAACTTTAATCTATACATGACAAGAGTAAATCTGATAAATTCCTGTATATCTGATAAATACAATATTACTGATGTGTTATAGTTTATATTCACTAACAAATGATTACCGCCCTCTAACTTTACCTAAATCACAATCACAAAATCTCTATAGGGGATCACAACCTTTAACCAAAGCTTATGTTACAAAGAAAACTACCAACATTTTGTAATACGTGTTCATGGGAAAAGTTTCTTGAAAAAAACTAGAGCGATAAGATATGCATATACCAACAGTTTGGTACACAAGGCTTCACACAGTAATAGGATTTAAACATACTGTATATCAAATCTTCACCAGAAGTTAAGATCAAAACCTACATAACCATATCCCAACTTTAAGTGTCCTTGATCAATTTATGGGGCCTAAAAATTCCCTAGGCCCCAGTACCCGCACTCAATCGTACAGTAAAGTACCTACAAACAGTGGCAATGAGAATGTGTAACAACAATAGTATTACCAAGAGCCTTTGACAGGAGAGGCTTAATACGATGCCAAATGCACTGCACGGAAATGCCACTACATTTTGTACGCTTTGCTCGTGTATGACCTTAAGGCTACAGCCTAGCGCAAGTTGGAAAGCATAGTCAATAACAAAGAGGCAATGGTAAAATTGCGGTTACTTCCTATAGACTAAAGGGGGTGTATGTATGATAGCGGCCACCTGTATGTATTATTAGGAGTAACTTAAAATACAGTAGTGTAAGGGGGGTTGTAGGGGAGCGTGAGGCCCCCCCCCCAATTAACTAAGTAAGGACACTGCTTGTAAGTTAAGTTAGGGGGAAAAGGTTAAGGCTAGTTAATGTCTCTTTTTAATCAACGTGTGAGGAACTGGCCGCTGATGTACAAAGGCTCCCTAACAAAGCCTATTAACTACTCAACTTTGCTCGAGGCTAGTTCAAGCCTATTACCTCCAATAAAAGTTCAAAATTTTAAAACTTGGATAAAAATTTTAGGCCTACTAATACATTTCCTTCAATATTATGAAGTTTTTAATATAACTTGAACCAAAAAATCTTTGACTGTGGTTCGCAATGCACTTCCGGTACTGTAACCAAGAGGCCTAATTACCAAAATTCGTTAATATGCCTAAATAGAGACCGGGCACGCCCACAAAATACTAATGAAAATATAAATAAATTGCACGAAATGTTTGAAATATATATATGGAAAAAGTTCCAACAAGAAAAGCTGCCGTCAGCAATACAGACAAACTGTCAAACATCAGCTGACCGTAACGGTCAAGAAAGTATGCCGGAAAAGGACGAATATATGGAAAATCGTCTTTTTCCCGGTTATACTAATTAATAAAGTGTCAGGAAAGCATTTTCGCAGACCGTGAGCAGCCATTACTTTTATTGTTAATAGTTAAAAGAAATTAAAATCGGCTTTTAATGTACCGAGCGGTCAACGTCATTCACGGCACTAAGGTGCCATTTCAAGTCCAATATCACCTTTCGAATGATCCTTCGACGGTTTCCCGTCGGCGTCACTCACCAGCGAAAGAATCCTCCGACGATGAACAGCGATGTAAACCCGAAAAACCTCTTTGTACTTGGTCACTTTAAACACAAATATGGCGGCCGCACAGCGACAAAACTGTCTACAGATTCGAAGAAAAAATCCGGAGTTTCTCCTCTCGTTCTCACTTCACAATGTTTGAAAGACACTTTCTACTTCGTTTATTGTCTTCTTCGACGAAAAATGGGTATTGCGATCATTGTAAATAACGCGGAAACGTGTTTAACTGTCTAGAGAAAATCATTGACTGATGACTCCTAAAAACCGTAGTTCACCATAAAGATACAGCCGTTGCATGATCCACTTCCACCGTAAACAAGTGAGATCGGCGAAGCGTGTGGCTAGTCATGATTAAGTTAAAATTCTTAAGTTAAATGTTCGTAAAATGAAATGGAATTTATGCATAAAGTTTCTAGCTTTGATAAATATTGATGTGCATTAAAATTCATGTTGAATATCACACATGAGAAATGGCTGTCGATACATTTTCAATGTTGGTGTATCTTCTTGCTCTTTGGCAAGTAATTGTTTTGACCTACACCGTCTCAAGAAATAAAGTATAACAAATGCACATTTAAGTGCATTATATAATTATATAACATTAAATAATATATTCATTAGATAAAAAAACAATTTTGGTGATAGGAAGTCAAACAAAAGGTAGCATAGAAAGGAATCAAAATGAAACGGGACGGGAGGTGAAAGCTGCTCTCTAAAAACTCTCTCTAAAAATGTAATTTTGAAGATGCCTAATTCGAAGAAAGGAAATGCGTTCAACGAGTATTTCTGACATATGAGAAAATTTCAATTGGACGAAGATAATATAACCTATATCCAACTTAACCTCATATAAATGGAAAACTAAAGTCTTTGAAAGTTATGCACTGTTTTAAATTGAAGTAACGGCACTTGCACTAACGGTTGGTTAAAAAAACAACATATAGGTAAACATCATGCAAATAGATGTAAAATCTAATATAAACTAATTCCAACTCTATTAAATTATAACAAGCAAACGATTATGCGACTGTATTTTGAATAGTGATTAGAAACTGTGTCCGGTGAAAATGATGGCTCTAAACAAAATGGCAAGAGATAGATTGGCGAGTCCAGTGTATTATTATTATTATTATTATTATTATTATTATTATTATTATTATTATTATTATTATTACCATTATTATTATTATTATTATCATTATTATTATTGTTGTTGTTGTTAGTATAACCAATTATTTATCTATTTGCAACATGTGAAATATGAAAAACTCTCACCAACCTTACAAGTTAACTAGCTTTCACGGTGTGGATGTTAACCAGAGATCCACACCAGGCTTCAAGTTCCCTTGAACACTTTACCGTCTGGGGTATGGCCAGATTGATCTAACCCATCAACCAGCCTTCACAAAGCAGGTTGCACATGTATAAGTAGAGAAAATGCAGTGCAAAAACGTATTGTCTTTAATGAGATAAATTTAAAATGAGGGCTGAATTTCTATGGAAAAACTGCTTTGTGCATAGTAAATTATAACTTACTCTCACAATACTGGTAAGAAAATGCATTTTCTTCATTTACTTGTTAAAGCGAACGAAAAGTATATGCAAACAGCGTTGTGTGGTAATGAAAGTTGTCTGGGGAAAAACTTATGCCATTGAGTCGAGGGTTGCATACTAGTACGCTTGAACTCATTCCATGAACTAAGTTGATGGTGAATACTTTCGTAGAGAAATATAATGGTTGGAAGATGCACTCATACAAAATTTTGCAGCTCTCGGCTCAATTTTGCAAGGTCCGTGATCTTCGGACCATGATGAAGTCTGATAGATCGTTTAGCTGGGAATTATGTCACCGGAGGGCTCGCAACCTCATCCCCAATAAACTCACTAATATTTTGAAAAGTCCTCATTTGGCATTACTCTTCTACTTTAAAAAATGCGTTGCGTCAAATGTTTCGATGATTATCTACTGTAAATCAATATTACCATCCTTGACAGAAGGAAAACCACTTGATAATAGTTGAGAAACATTACAGGAAAATTAGCATGAGTCATTAAATACTTTGTGCGAAGATGAAACCTTGCAAGCAATGTCATAATCCTGTTTATTTTTGGCATCTCGTTTCGGTACATGTGGCTGGCCTCCTTTTATTTATTTTCTTAAATAGTTTATTCTTTCATATCATAACCATTTTTTATTTGGCATCTCTATTTTTCTTTGAATGACACAGAATTTTCAGTAAATTTCATTTCTCATGGCAATTTATTGACCGCATTTCTGTTGTGTTTTCAGAGCTCCGTTTTCTACAGACGTATTGGAAGGAATTTTGAAATTACATATTTTAGTCGGTAACTTTTTTTCAAGGGTGTTTATTATCTTTTTTATTATATAGGTATATTGATTAACAATAAAATGGGCTAAGAGAATACTAAAGAATTATATTGTGTTAATTGCGTTTTGTTCACGCCTGCTATTTTTAATATACTTTCAATTTAATCAGTTTTTTTACAACACAATGAAACATCTCAATTAATTTGTCTTATATCCATATAACTTGGTGACTAATTTCATTACATTATTTCTGCTTTAGGATCTTATTGTTTTGTTTACTTTAGTTGGTTCCGTTCTTTGTTGCTTTATATTTTTTTTAATATTTTCTATTCTAAAAAGCGAAGCTGAAGTCCCATTAAACTGTATGAATTCGTACAGGCTTTTTACACCTTTTATATTAATCTGTATTTATTTTTCTTGTGTATATATATGCCTTTTTATCTATTTACTTTTTCATTTCGCCGTGATGTGCGCCAAGATACATATTCTACGTCTAAATTTATATCAATTTTTTTTTTTATCGAATCAACAAAATATATCTACAAGAGGAACAAACAAATAAAGAAGTGTGATAATCAGCAGTTAAACGAAATGCAGTCAAAATATATAGTCTTATCGGTGCTACACTTAAGTCATGAAGTGGATGCATAACATTCGATTATCTTATCAGTGAAGCCTTGGTTTTCCTAGGAGAGAGGTTCATTCTCCACCAACAGCGCCACTTAATGATTTCTCCAGGTGTCTGCTCATACTGACATCTCGTTCAACATTTGGTATCGGTGGAAGAGAAGGGATGGCAACAAAGGGCATCTTGATTTTTATAGCATTTCTATGGTGGGTCTATTGTTTATTTCACGGTTGAAGAAACCACACCTTTCTTCGATTTTACTTTTTTACAAGCTTTGGTTAGAAAAGGACATTGAGTACCTTCTTTCATTAGCAATAAATATATATATATATATATATATATATAGAGAGAGAGAGAGAGAGAGAGAGAGAGAGAGAGAGAGAGAGAGAGAGAGAGAGAGAGAGAGAGAGAGAGAATTTAAAAGCCCAAGATAGATACGACTGGCGAAGTCTAACCGAGCCCTTTTAAAGGTTTATGGCCACTCATGAATGGCAGAGGCAAGGGACAGTGACATTGTCCTATCAAGCAGGTCAATGATCTAGAGACTGACCATATATTGACCATATATGCATATGATCAGCGCTCGAGGCCCCTCTTCACCCAAGCCAGGACCAAGGAGGGCAAGGCAATGGCTGCTGATGACTCAGCAGATAGACCTATAGGCTCCCCAAACCCCCTACCCTTAGCTCACAAGGATGGTGAGATTGCAGCGACCAAAGGAACTAACGAGTTTGAGTAGGACTTGAACCCCAGTCTATCATTCACCAGTCAGGGACGTTACTACGTCGGCCGCCACAATAGGCGTAGGTAGGAGATGATATATATATATATATATATATATATATATATATATATATATATATATATATATATATATATATATATATATATATATAAATAATCATCAGCCGTTACTAGTCCGATGCAGAACAAAGGCCTCCAGATGTGTCCTTCCACTTGCGTTTGTTTATGGTCTTTCTGTGCCAGTTCATGGCAAAAAAACTTCCTTAGTTCGTCGATCCATCGTCTTCTCTTCATTCCTCTGCTTCTTTTACAAGGGGGAAATGGTTAGAACTGAATGTACATGGGTAGAATACAAAACTGCAATGTGTCAATATAACTACTTACTGAGAAGGAAAAAAATAGCGAATACTATTAGAAAAAGATCCGCGAAGCAGCAACAAACATAAATAAATTATATCGTGTCCTCAATGGTATAATAGGAAATGTAAATAAAAAAAGGCTACCAGAGGGGTACAGTAACCAGGAACTAGAAAATCATTTTCTAGTATTCTTTGAAAACAAAATAGAAAATATTACGTGGTCATTTGTATATATTCAACATAAGATTAATGCTACACCAGATACACATAAAAATAACGAGATTTAACAACATAACACAGAATTATATCACCAGGATTATTAAAAGAGCGAAGAAGACTAACTATGCGATCGATCCAATGCCAATATCTGAAGTAATTGGAGAAAGAAACTTTTCTAGCCGGAATGATTATGAGAATAGCAAATGCAAGCATCGATGAGTGTAAGTCTCCCAAATCTGAGAAAATGGCCATAGTCACACCGGTTCTGAAAAGTGCTCTGGATTATCAGATTATAGACCTATTTCGAATCTATGCTTTGTTTCAAAAGTGCAAGAAGATGTAATTCTTGAACAACTAGTCAGTCACTTAGAAGAAATAGAATCTTTGCCTGACATCCAGTCTGCTTACAGAAAACTATACTCTATGGAGACAGCCATCTGTTCTGTTGTAAATGATATGCTAGGTATGATGGATGAAAATAAATGTGGTATTTTAATATTGCTAGATCTTAGTGCTGCTTTTGATACAGTCGTGCATGAATTGCTACTTACTGTCCATCGGTGTTGAAGATCAAGCTTTCGAATACCATGAAGATTACCTGGATGGCAGAAATTACTGTGTGCAAATTGGAAACTCTTATTCATCATGGGAACATTTAAACAGCGAGGTACCTCAGGGGAGTGTACTGGGCCCAATTTTATTGTGTCTATATCAAACTATTTGCGGATAATACAGAATTCTACTTCTCAATAAATGATATAGACGACACTACTGAAACTCTAAACCGAATCCTTGATAGTGTAAGGGAATGGGTGACAATCAAACAACTAAAATGAAATTAGAATAAACCGAATTTGTGGTGGTGAGAAAGAAAAACAACGTAGGAAACTCGGGTGATATTCAAATAAACGTGAATAACGACTCGATCCCGATATCAAGTAAAGTTCGTGACCTAGGCGCATCCTTTGATTGTAACTTGTCTCTCATTACCTAAATAAATAATGTAGTAAAAATTACTGGTTATCATCTCGGAAACATTGCTTTTATGAAATAGTACCTGGATGAATATTCTGTAAAAAAAAAAAAAATGTGATAAACTGTGTTATTACCAGGATGAACTACTTTGACTCCATCTACTACAATTTACCAAAAGTACAACCTAAGAAATTACAAAATATAATCGACAGAAGAGCAAGATTTTATTCAAGGTGTCCCACCTGGAGATAGGATCACTCCTATACTAATTGATCTACACTGGCTGTCGATTAAAGCGAGAATTGGATTTAGAATATGTAGTCAATAACCCACCAAATTATCAGAACCGGTCGTCCAAAATATCTAAGAGAAATGCTATACATATTGTGCATCCAACAAATCGTGTTGGCACGAGAATAGTTACAGATGGTTTCAAACTATTGGAACCTAGCCTATATGTCTACCGTAGGCTCTATAGCCTTTAAATATCCGACCCCGAGACTATACAATAAGCTCCCACGAGACATCCGAATGATTGAAGATATTAAGCCTTTCAAGAAAAAAATTGAAGACCTTATTCTGTGAGTGCTTCGATTGTGACGATTTAACAGTAAATGAGCAATAAGCGATGTGAAATGTTGAATGCTCTCGAACGAACATGATAAAACGGCTGTGAAGGTCCTGTATAGGGTAGGGTTCCCCTGTTGTACAGGACTGGAAAGCAGCCCTTTAAAGTAAAGTAAGTAAAAGTAATCTCGAAGGACCCACTCTGTTATTCTTAATGTCCATCTATTGTCTGTCATTCTCAGTATATGTCCTGCCTATGACCATTTCTTTTTCTTACAAGTTGTTAGAATATCCTCTACCTTAGTTTTCTCTCGCATCCATGGTACTCTTTTTTTCTGTCTCTTAGTGTTATTCCCAAGGTCTATATACCTTGGTTATTCCCATCATTATTCTTCCCATAGCTCTTATGTTCTAAAGCTTTAGTAAGGCTCCAAGTTTTTATGCATAAAAATACTGGTAGGACTATCTCATTAAATACTTTTCTTTTTAGAGAAAGTGGTATTTTGATTTTTATAATCTCATTTTGTTTAATAAATGCTCTCCATCCCATGCTTATCCTTCTTTTAATTTTGGTCTTGTGTCCTGGGGACGCAACACTTACTGTGTGTCCTAATTACTTATATTCATTAAAAATCTTCAGAGGCTCATCCATAACTCTTATTTGTTGTCTCTCTGCATTCTCATTAAACATTATCTTAGTTTTACTCATATTCATTTTTAGTCCTACATTTCTGCTTTCTCTCTTATAATTTTCTTCTATCATCTTTTGTAATTTCTCCCATGATTCACTAAACACAACTAGGTCATCTGCAAATTTTAAGTTGTTAAGGTATTCCCCATTAATACTAATCCCTACATTTTTCCAATCTAAATTCTTAAAAACCTCTTCTAGACATGCTGTGAATAATATAGGAGAGATGAAGTCTCCCTGTCAAGCTCCTTTTTTCAATCGAAATTTTTTTCACTATCTTTTTGTAATTTTAGGATTGCTGTATACTTCCTGTTTAGATATCTTCAAGTGTTCTAACTTAAGATTCTTCTATTCCTTGTTCTTAAAGTGCTTTCATTACTGCTGATGTTTTGACAGAATCAAAAGCTTTCTCAAAGTCTATAAATGCCATACATAGTGGTTTGTCATACAGAGTGTGACAAACAGAGAATTGTACAATATATTAAATAAAAAATCATACATTATCGATAAGTATTCTAGCGGACTGAGCATTTCAAACTGACCACACTCCTTTGCGCCCAGTATGTTTTGCACCGTTTCCCTCTCCCATTTCTCATCAACTCTTCCTCAGTCTGGCATTGTATCTTCTCGCATGTGCATATCCTGTTTCAATACTTTTTGTGCAGAATCACGTTGGGATGTAAAAATCTTGTACAAATTCAGTGTGTTTATAGTGAATTTAGTATATGTTATACATACATTACACTAGCTCAGGCAGCAAACATTTGAAGGCTTCAGACCTACTGCATAGAACTTCATAAGTAAACATTTAGTGGTGTTGCGCTGATAATTTTTCTTTTAATTTTTATTGTTTTAGTGTATTCATTGTATATAGATGTTATTGTTATGTTAACTACTGTACGGGACTGTATATGAAATATGGCATTTTACAACAGTAATGCAAATATAGGCTATGTGTACGGTGAGTTTGAATGGTGTGAATCGACCTGTCAAAAATATTGATCACTTACGACTGTTACCTTAGCTAATTAAGCTGTACTGTAGTGATAGTACTGTACATATATTACAGTAAAATACACCACAGTATCAGTGAGTGTTGTTAGGTAGGAACAAGTGTTTTGTTGTTATATGCATTACATGTATGTATAAGTGGCAATAACTCATGTTATGCGTACCATAGTCTTACACTATAGGCTGCATAGTACACCTACTGAAATGTGTTCATTCTTTGATAAAATGCTTACACTGTGATAGAAACCAAGTAAAAACAAGATAAGACAGCCCAGGGGTTTACTTATTGTGTTAGTTGACCGCGCATAGGCAATGGGCAGTGAGTTGGTAGGTTAGGGCAGCAAGTATTCGTGGATTCTGACTTTACGCGTCTGTCTCTGTTATCTAGCCCCCGCGAATAAGGAGGGCCGACTGTATTTAGCTCCTGTAGTGTTGTACTGTTTATTATTCATCTATTTCATTATATTTTTTTTTGTGTTATCTAGTTTTTCGTAATTTGTATTCAGTTCATTGATGTCTTTAATTTCACATAGCTCTTATTTTGTAATGAGGAAAGTTAGATTTATGAAAATAATACTATAAATAACTAAAAATACTATAAATAAAATTTCCCTACATTTCTCTTTAAATTGCCGAACGTAACGTTCAAATTATAGTTCACCATGTGACGTGACGTGCACTGTCGGGTCTAGGCCTACATACTCCTTTTCTACGGAATTAGAATAGCTGAATCTGATGTGCTTTTAAAATTATTGGATTTTACTCTATCACATTCTGGATCTTGCATTTCCTCGTTCGGAACTCTATTCCTGCTTTCATATTCCCATATATATATATATATATATATATATATATATATATATATATATATATATATATATATATATATATATATATATATATATATCATCCGCAGCAACTAGTCCACTGCAGGACAAAGAACTTAGACATGTTCTTTCATTCCCATCTGTTCATGGTCTTTCTATGCCAGGTTACACGCGCAAATTTTCTAGTTTATCAATTAGTCGTCTTCTTCTTCCACTGCTTCTTTTGCAATCTCTAGTTACTCATTCTGTTATTCTTAATGTCCATCTATTATCCGCCATTCTCAGTATATGTCCTGCCCATGTCTTTTCCTTTTTCTTACATGGTATTGGATATCCTCTGCTTTAGTTTGCTCTCGTATCTACTTGCTCCTTTTTTTTTTGTGTCTTGGTGTTATTTATATCATCATTATTCTTTCCGTAGCTTTTTAAGTTGTAAATAGCTTATGTGTGATATATACAAGTTGCGTATTATTAACTGCAAAGGATATATATATATATATATATATATATATATATATATATATATATATATATATATATATATATACATATATATATATATATATATATATATATATATATATATATATATATATATATATATATATATATATATATATATATATTATGAATTTGCATTGAGAGAATACAGTTGCATGAAATTCGCGACATACAATGCACAAATAAAAAAATTCTCGGAGAATATATTGGTATTAGATTGGAAGATAAGATTTGATGAACTATTAGATTTTTATCTTTTTATTTTTTGGTTGAGATAAAGATTTAGGAAAATAATAAAGACCATCAAAGATAAAAAAATGAAATAAATATGCGATATTATTATTGATAGATTATGAAGATAGAATTCGATGAACTACTAGATTTTTTTTTTTAATGTTTAGTGAAGTAAAGAATTAGGAAAATGATACAGACCATTAAAGGAAACTTTTAAACAAAACAAATATGTTCTAAATAACTTTGACATGGCTAAAATCAACTGATATGACCCCCCCCCCCCATACACACCTTTCACAATCCTAGAGGGTAGGTCCCAGTGGGGGTGTCGGGCTCTTCATTCATAAAATTTACTCAAATCTCAAAATGTTATAAAGAACAATTGTAACAAGCTGAATATATAGGAATAAACTTTACACACAAAAAAAAAAAACATGAAAAATATCCATTTTAACGGTTTACAAACCTCCGAGAACAAATGCCAGTTTCTTTGAAGAATTCAGTGAACTCATTGAGATGATTATCATGGAGAAAAAGGAATTAGTTATTTGTGGAGACTTCAATCTTTGGATGGATGACGCATCAAATCCTGATGCTTCAGCATTTAGTGAGTTATTGGAATCATATCAACTGGTGAATAATGTCGACTGTGCAACTAATCTAACTGCATGAACAAGATAAAATGACAGTGGAGGTCCTGTCGAGAGCAGGGTTCCCCTGCTGTATAGGAACGTAAAAAAACAGCCTTCAAAGTAAAGTAGAGAGAGAGAGAGAGAGAGAGAGAGAGAGAGAGAGAGAGAGAGAGAGAGAGAGAGAGAGAGAGAGAGAGAGAGAGAGAGAGAGAGAGAGAGAGAGAGACCATTCCTTGCATTCCCTTGTGGTTACTGAAAATGTTTGCAGTGACTGATTTTTTTTTAGTATATGGGATTTAAAGAAGCATTTTTTATTTAATGTCACAACGTTATTTGAAATTCTACGTTCGTTTATGTGATAATGACCTTATTTGTTTTCTTCTAGAAGCACAGAATTTTGCAACTCCATTATTTGGCGACGACATAGTGAGATGATGGCAACAGCAAAGCTCCGCCCTCATAATTATGTACCTAAAAACACAATGCACTTAAAGAACAATTCCGGAAGTATACAAGGACAGCATCATTCGATCTCAAATATAACGATTCTGAACAGTATTGGTGACAAAAGACAAAAAAAACTTTCAGAGTACGGGCGTATTACTGGTACACTGATATTGAATAATAATATCAATATTTAGATTTCCCACTTTGAAATACCGACCTTTAAAGTTTAACCGTTAATCCAATGAAAGGTATTTATTAAAAAGAAGAAAAAACAGTTGAATCTAGAAGAGTACGTAACTGCGGAAATGTAAAGAAACAAACTTGTATACCTGAATCGTGATGCATGACCACAGATAAGTGAGCGCTTGTGTATACTGTATATCAACACTGAGTCATCTCGCCTCTCATAGGATAGTCCCAGAAAACAATGATCATTGACACAATGTCATATTGATTCTTGACCTGCTGAATCGTGAGTAAACCCGTGCAAAAAAAAAAAAGAAAAAAAAAACTACATTAGATACTTTACTTTTTCCATCAACAATTTGTCGAACGCCACCATAAACACTGCTGCATTTATTCCTCAGCCCTTCTCTCACTCCACACATGCGTGTATATATATATATATATATATATATATATATATATATATATATATATATATATATATATATATATATATATATATATATATATATAAATCAGTAGTAAGCAGATTTTTGTAACTGCACTGTATATTCTCTTCATAATCACACCTTATTAGGGGAAACGGCTTTTGTTAATATGCAGTTTATACCTTATTCTACAGTTGAACATAAAGCGAGTTATTGAAAATTACCTTATACATTTAATTTTCACTCCAAAATATTGGAAACTGTTCCTATATCTTTCCCAGTTTCCACATCAGAGAATTGTTCCGCACGTTGTTCATTGCTCAAGAAGAAGAACGCTCCTCTTGCCACATCTCTTCTCTTTACTGTTGCTGGTCATTGAAACCTTTACAGGAAAACGTGAAAACGTGAAAATATGGCATCGCTGTAAAGAATTCTCTGCCTAAAAGGGATGTTACGAGACCTATGATTGGTAGAATCAGGTAAAATGAGAATTGTGATTGGTCTTTTCTCCTCCCCGCGCTGTTTTACCTATTTTAGCAGAAGTAATAATAATCGTCAGGGTCGTGGAAAGTACTGAGGGTGAGAAGTCAACTGAAATTTGTGATTTTGTTATTCATACGAACCTTTTTTGTGCATGAAAATCTAATATAACTATTCTGAACGCCATTGAAAAGTCGTAAATAGACAAATTTTTATGGAATGTTGTAGTATGGTGTGGGAATACTAAAAAATATGTGAATGTTCGTTGTAACGACTACGATGCAGTGTGTGTAAATCCGTAGTCTCTCCCTTTGTTCGTAATGAAGTGATGGTTCCTGGTATTTCATATTATTCTTCCTATATCTACTGAAGGTATTTATGTGAAGACGAAAGTTGCGGGGAGTATTTGATTATAATAAATGGTGAAAGTTTCCTATCAATGGATAGCCAATCATTTCAGGTTAGGCTATTTTCTACCGTACATGTGACTGACCAACGGTAGAGGTAACCAACCAGCCTAGCCTAATTTATGATTGCGGATGGCTAGAGTTATTTTAATGATATGTTGGTATAGAAATAATGTAGTGCAGTGTTTTTAATGGAGAAAATACCAAATATTCTATTATGGACCTTTTAAAAATCGGGTGTTGTGGAGGTAGTTGGGTCATCAGATATGGGTTAATATACTGCATTAATTACTAGCAAAACTGGAATTTTCATTGAAAATGGATGGAAGATGGCTATTTTGGTATTTTTCCCTTTATGATTAATGAGGCCTGGGACACAAGACTATATGTATCGAAGGATTTCTGACCTTGTCGATGGGAGAATGATGATGAGTTATTGCACATGTGTTGGTTTGATCGTTTTGGGAAGCTTTCTGTGATTTTGCCATGAGGTATTCGTGAGTTGGTTTTTTTAAACCAATGAGTGTCCCAGATATTTGATAAGTACCTGGATATTGTTCTACGACGACCATCTTTTTCCCACCCTTCCCTACAGTTCCAGTTTGACTACCGTCACTAGAAGACGTCTCCATGAAGGAAGTATAATCTAATTTAGAGATTGGTGTAATTTCGTATTTCGGTAATTGATTAGGTCAAGATCACTCTCCGTTCAGCATGTAGCTATTGTTGCTCATGTGTAAGAAAAGATATCCCTGAAATAATATCTCGCTCGTTTGGTGTGCCTAGCACATCTTTATTCTGCTTGCCAGAACATAGGAGCAGTGAAATAATGTTAATTTCGCGAGCATAGCAAGCCACGCTAACCAAAAACCATTAGAGGGACATGAAGTGAATTATAGATAATTTTTTTTTCTTTAAACCCCACCCCAAACCCTGGTTTCACATTGAACATCCCTTTAATTGTTGTAAGAAAAGCTATGAACGGGTGGTTTGTCCCAATATGTTAAGAAATAGATAATATACAAGATAGCAATTAGGGAAAATAGGAGGTTTATGAATTTGGCTAGAAATTAATGTATCATATATTTTACCTTGGCTTTTGTTCACCAAAATATTCGCCCACTCCGCTAATGTGAGGAGCGCAACGTACTGCTTGCCAGTATAGAGGACCAACCAGACGTTTAATTAGGAGCGAAGTGTACCTCTGCTGAGCAAAGTCACGTAAATGAATACAGTAAAGTAGTGTTTGAGCGAAGACACATAAATGAATAATTAGTGTTAGTTCGTTGACTAACATCCTCGTAAATGCACTTATTATTGTTGGTGATAACGGACGGTAATAGGAAATATTCTCATTTTCTTTGTGAGCAGTTGGCTTGCTAACCCAATGATCTATTCAGTGTCAACTACTAATGATTATTTGAACTGTGATGTTTAAAATCGTTATGGGACGAAATGGATAATGTAAAATAAAATAAAATTTTTTACTAAAACCACATTTTATAATGGAAACAAACATAAGGGTACCAATTACTCAAGGTTCCTAACCTAACATATGAGCCTTATTCTAATTTACCTATGTCCTACCCAAGGCACCCCTCCCCCATACACTGTTGTATCATAACCACAAGACTGAAGTTGCAGTCTGTGTTTGCTTTCCAGAGGGCTTCACTCTGGAAACTGGGATTTTCAGATGTATTCCAAGTTTGATGTGTTCATAACATCTGTACTTGAAAAATGTGTATTTCCAACGATTAACGTACTTAGAATATTGTACTACAGTAAAGTGAAAGTAAAATGTTTGTTGATTAAGGGTTATGTCATTGCAGGGTAGGCCTATACTAAATTATGATTTTTGTGATATCTTGACTCATAACTTTTAATTATGGGCCTTTGATTTTATACGCTACGTTGGTCAGTGTCGCTGCAAATGCTGTAAATTATTTATATATACACATGCACATTATAACTGCTTGTGAATACAACTGTTGAAGAATTTTTATTCTCAAAATTTTGAGTTTATTCTATACAATTTCTCCTGACAATGCTCCGTTTTCTCCTAATATTGTTCAATATTAAGATTAATATGTGATAATTAATATTTTTTGAATCTTGATTGACTTGGCTATAAGAAATTGACAAAATCTGGCTATCTTAGCCTTTTTCTCAGTATGGCTAACGGGACTGGGGGTGTAACAACTTGCGTAATGATATTCTAAAATGTGAATCGTTGTTTTCCCTTGAGAAACTGATGGTGGGTTACTGCACATGTTGTTTGCCATTGCTTAAAGGACTATTTTGTTATTATCATTAGGCTTTTTCAACCAAGTATTTATACACAAGTTTCTGGATTTTGTTTTAAAGCAACCCTTCTATTCTCCCATAAGCTTCAGTTTAAGCATAACTACCATCACAAGAGTGATGTCCCCCAGGGGGGAGTACAAACTATTTCAAAACTTGATGTAATTTATCAATTTCAGTAATTGATAATATTTAAAACACACTTTGTTCTGTATAGGCTATAGCTATGGTTATTCATTCAAAAGTAAAAAATATCACTGAAACTATCAGATGTGGGCAGGATATCTATGTACCGCTTGCCAGAACAGAGAAGCAAGGGGATAATGTTTGTTTGCGAGAAAAGCGAGGTACGGGGTACAGTATTAAAGGTATTAAAACCATTTGAGGGACATGATATAAAGTACAGGTATCGGATAATTATGATCTTAAATTTAACATCAATTGCATGAACCATATATCTTTCCAATAGGTTATTTAGTGATTTTATGCATTTCAGACCATTTCTCACTGGGATCTTTCATAATGGCTTTTATTTTGGATTAGGAAAATATATGAGTGGTTGGTCAGCCCCAATACTCTATTTAGGGTCAGAATGAAAACACATGAAAACTAGTTGGAGAATTTGAAGTACAGGGTACTGTATCATGTATTTACCATGGGGGTATAGGTGCATAAGAGGACAATGTTAGTCAAAGGCATCTTTCTAACTTTAAAAATAAAAGTGTTCGACAATTGCCGTCATCAGAGTTATTCAAAACACTAAAGAGACATACAAGGAACAAAAGATTAATAGTTACTTTGCAGTTTTATCTAGCCTCTTTTGGCTATGGGTTGTACGTAAGTAGATAAGGCTGAGGCATCTTGGTTAGGTTAGGTGGGGAACCTCGATGTATCTTCCTGTGTTTCGGGCATCTTCAAAAATTGAAAAATTCAGGTTTATGACAGTTTTCACCATCAGAATAATTTACAGCATATAAAAATCCACCAGTAACACTATTTTCTCGAAAGGGATTGTTGGTAAACATGCAATCTTACCAAAATGGGATTGTTAGATGAGTGATGATGTATATATTTATCAAGTTATCTATGTTGGTGCTGACATACTTTTTTTCAACAGAACCGAATAATTCCAGAAACTAATTCAAAATAACCTATGTAATCATGATTTTGTTACTGTATTATTTTTATCTTCTATTAAAGTTATAAAATTTTTTCCAATACATTATCAGGTTTGTATATCGGTGGCTATGGTCATAAAAGTATTGAAGTTCAATCCCATTTCCCTTAGAGAGATATGTCCTAACCTTACCTACATTGATGTCATTACTGGGTGGGTAACACCCCTATGGCCTCCCAGCTACCTCCTCAAGAGGTAGCATTTCTACAAGATGCCCCTCATATTAAAATTAGGAAGTACATTTTTTCCAGTAGAGATAAGCACAAAACAGGGGTTAAGCCAGTCATTTTAGCCTTTTTGAGTCCTCTTGTTATTGTATCTAATCCTTACATGCAAGGTCAGTTGTAATACCTTTTGCATTATAGTTTTTTTTTTTAACTATAGTTACACTACACAAAGAGTTTTGATTGCTGTGGACCTTCCTTCCAGTTTTTCTTATATGAAGTACAAATTCTATAGATTATAGTTGCAACATTTAAAAACAAATGTAGAATTGTCAGAAGGATTTTAGATTGGCAGACATAGATTGGCTCAGGCTTAGAAAAGGGAAGTCCAAACCATTTTTACTTGGTTAAGAAAAATAGAAGTCCAATCCCAGTTTACTATGTTAAAGAAAGATGTCCAGACTTTAACTACATCAGTATTTCATTACTGGGACCCTAGCGCCCATGTGTGACCCCTCCGCCAGTTAACTATTAACAGGTTTAGATACTGGTAAGGACCACCATTCTACAAAATACAATATCTAAAATACCTTAGTATTGACCGATATACTCCACAAACATTTAAATATATTTATCCTTTATTTTATCTGGTCATTGGTGAAAAAGTAAAATGTCAAGCGTAAATTGTTTTGCTATCGACTGCTATAACTGCACATTTTAGACTGTAGTATATTTTGTTTTGTAGATTTTCCAACTTGGATTTACAATGTGTGTAAAAATGTTTTAATAGCAAGCTTGGCAATAGGATTTTTTTTTCTTTTTTTTTTTTTTGATAGGCAAAGGAACATAATTTTATAACTATCCTCTTTTTTTTTTTTTTATCTAAACAGAAGAGTATTGTTTGTAAATAAAAGCAGTAGCTTTTCATAATAACGATGTCCATCTTATGCTAATCCAAACACTTCGTTCATGAATATTTATGATGGCCTTATAGATCCATGTACTGCAGTTACATCCTTAACAGAACTGCCTTGATAATGGGAATGAGTCAGGTCTGATTCATATTTGCGTTGTGTTGTCGTTGGCTGATGATGTATAAAGACTCTTGTATCTTGGTTTTTCAGAACCATATCCTCAGTTTTACAGTTAGAGAGTGAGCGCTCGGACGTGTCACGGTTGGTTTCGAAAGAGGGTGCTGGTACCTTTGTTGCTTTGAGTTTTATTCAAGCTGTATGCTTGTTGGCATTGATTGATTTTGAAGTGATATTTAAGTAGTAGATGGTAGCATTAGCAGAGGTCTGAGTTAGCTTAATTGTTGTAGTCAAAAGTGTGAAGTTTATTACTGAAAAGTTGATTTGTGAGTATTTTCGTGGTATTTCCTGACCATGATAGAATGCAAATACTTTGGTTGTGAAGATTTGATAATCCAATTGACTTCGTTTCCCTTTCAAAATGCTTAAAGAATGAGTCAAAGTCAGTGATTTTATAAAACTATATATTAGGTCAAGTTATTTGAAATTCAATACTAGTGTGCTTTTCTCAACAGTTGCTTGTATGATTTTATTAATATTGAAATGTATATGTCCACTGTCTGTAAGCTGTTTGCCAGTGGGAAGTCTTTGTAAAGTATGTAAGCTTCTAACAGTTATATAGTGCCTGCAGCTAGTGTTTGCAATGTTGCATCCATGTTGTTCAGGCACCCTGAAGCTGTTGCGTAGAACTGAAAACTCTTTCCCATGACTTCTAAGCTGTGAAACACTCGTTTGTTGAATGCTACATGAATGGTGGTACAGTACTGGACTGCATTCCCCTTGCCTTATAGTTCAACTAGTTTTTGTGTGTAGTGGCAATTTTTTAACCTTTTTTCATTTGTATTTTATCTTATTCAGCGCTGTACAGTAATTTGGTTAGGTCTTATTTTCTCTTGGTAAATGGATATTCTGGTCTTAGGAGTTAACTTATCAAGTCAGTACAGTAATCCTTTGGGCTTGTGCTGTATGCTTGAGAAGAAATCATGAATGATGATGATAAGGTATACCAGATTCTGCTTGATAGTGTACTATAACAAGCAGTGTGAGTGGTACCAAGAAAAACGTGGTACCGTAAGTATCTAAAAAATCAGGGTAAAATTGTTAATGATTAGTCTTATACGGTATTTCATTACATGAGTGAAGTGAAGCAAGCTATATATGAATATGTTGAGTGGTATGTATGAGTAAAGGAATGATAGTCTGCTTAGAATTGCAAATTTCTTCTTTGCCATTTATGAACATTCTTTGTCTTGGGCATCCTCTGCTCAACTTGTGCATCTATTATGATAATTTATACTCGCACGCAGTACAGCACAAATTCTCTTTGTGCTTCTTCTGTGATGTTTTCTCTATAATTTGTTTAATACTGGGGAATCTATTGAGATCTTTTAGTTGAGCAAGTATACTGCAATTTATTATTCTTTCTAGATGTAATTGTCTTCTTAAGTAAAAACTTATATTTTATTACAGTATTAAAAAATGTACATTATTGTAATCCAGTTATCACAAGTTGAAAATACTCTATTGTAAACTCTTTTTGGCCCTGTTCCAGAAAAGTTGGATATTTTAGGTCAGTGGTTAAGTTTGAAATATAGTGCTTTTATTACTCATGAAACCATTGTGGTTAGTAGTGTACTATGCCAAACCACATTGGGTCTCTAACATCGTTGATCTTTTCTGTTCTATAAGTTGGGTGGTGTTACTACTGTATAAGTGAACCACTGCATGCATTACTCGGGAGTCTTTGCCGAGTCTCTTAGTCTTCTAACTGCACCCAATTCTAATGATGGGGCTGGTAAATATCCCTTCCTTTAAGAATGTTAATGATTTAGTTTTCTACGTAACTTTTATCCTTCTTCCTTTCTGTCCCCCCATTTGCACCTCGGTACTGAATAGCCTTCCTTTCCGTATCACTAGATTATGTCGCAAATTCTATAAACCCAAAACCACGTGTATTGGTTCCGTTTTAATGTGAAGTAAGAGTGGTAAGTTGATGTGTTTTCGGTTCGGTTTTTCTTTACCAAATGAATACATCATTGTGTCGACTACCTGGTATTTAGTAGTTTGCTAGGTCAAGGAAATTGGTTGGGTTTGGGGGGACCACATTGAACCTTGCTCATAATTTTTATTCTTTTTATTAAATTATTATGAAGACCTTTTTTTTATACATTCTATTTACAGAATACATTTTCTTTTCTGTTGAACAGGAGCCTGGTGCTGAAGCTATCACTCGACCAAACTTGCTTCTCCCCACATGTGTTTTGTTTGCTTATCGTGTTGCTTGCAAGAATATATCAGTCACTTTTATTTAACCAACCAATTGCATCATGAAAGAAGAAATTTCTGCAGCAGTTTGCTTCATATCTAAGCTTATCCGTCGAAATTCAGTGGAAGACGAGAGAAAAATTGAGAAGTTTGAGCAACGTCTGGAAGAACTGTTGAGGGATAGGTTTAGCACTCACTGGCATCCCAGTCAACCCTGGAGAGGACAAGGATATAGGTGTTTAAGGTAAGACACCAAGGATATAGTTGTTTTAAGGCAAGAAGAAGATAATACAGATGTTTAAGGTAAGAGTACATGGAAAAAGGTGTTTAGGTGAAACTTTTTACCATTTCTGTCTGGTTTAGGGAGTTTTCAACAACTATTATAGAGCTGTGTACTAAAGAATATTGTATTGATCTTCCTTGCACTTATGTCTTTGAATATATTGATACTAAGATTTTCAATACTCCAAGAATTGATTTGTTTATATAAGACTCAAAATCGATCATAGAAAAATAAATTCCTATTTAATATTATTATAATTATTATTATTATTATTATTATTATTATTATTACAACCCAAGCTATAATCCTAGTTGGAAAAGCAACGTGCTATAAGCCCAAGGACTCCAACAGGGAAAATAGCCTAGTGAGGAAAGGAAATAAGGTTATAAATAAACTACCAGTTAATGTTGGTTAATGTCACTATACATGTAGGGTTCTATAAATCTGGTGTTTTATAGACTGAAGGTCACACTAATGACTAAGGTAGCATCATCTGTAGCTCACTGAGAAGAATAAGGTGTTACGGCATTTAAGAATAGTAACAAACCTTCCGTCTCCCCATACAACTTTCTGGTGAATAACGTTCTAGCATAGTTTCCAAATTGGGACACTTGGGAGATTTCTCTTCCAAAGCTTAGGTCACACATTTGTCATGAATCATGCTGTCATCTACATCCCAGACACTAAACAGCCTACCAGATGCACAAATTATATACATCCTAAGGACATCAGACTGTTT
This sequence comes from Palaemon carinicauda, assembly GCF_036898095.1. Lineage (NCBI taxonomy): Eukaryota > Metazoa > Arthropoda > Malacostraca > Decapoda > Palaemonidae > Palaemon > Palaemon carinicauda. The sequence continues at coordinate 99,516,485 of NC_090744.1, forward strand.
CCTTGAAAATTAAAACAGACTCTTCAGTTAGATTTTAAGGGCTCTGCTTACTAAAAAAAAGAAAATTCTTTCCAAATTTAATGAGGTCTTTCCTGGAAGAATCTGTTCACTTGTTGAAAACTGCTGAATTTGTCAATTCAGCCCTTTATTTTCTAATACTATTCCTGGTAACTTGAAAGATTCTTCTCTTTATGTCATTTATTTTATCGCTACTGTATTTTTATTCTTTTTCTGTTTTTTGTTATCCCTTTTGGACCTTTTAAGATCCCTTTCTTCTAGCTCTGCACATGTATTCATTTTGAAAACTCATTACAGTACAGTATGTGAAATTTATGACATTTCTAATTTAATACTGTATTAGGTTTGCACCTACACTTACATATAGTGGCATGCTTCCCCGTCTCCTGGAGAAGGATTTTATGCCTTACCTACCGTTTTCATAGCAACATTATTGCTTCCGATAAAAAGTATTTGAAAACCATGGTGGAAATTTTTCGTCATTCTAGGATATACAGTAGTTATTTAAGCCCATCAATTATTGTATGAAAAATGTACAGCAGCACAGATTAAACGCTTTAATTCTACAGTACTGTATTAGCTGTTAGAGGCTGGTTCTTATGCTTTGATGAACTGAAACTGTTTATACAGTTTGTATTGTAAATTGAAAACAAGGTGATTTTGTCTAACTATCCAAACAACTCTCTTATTACTGTATGGTAATTAATTGGGATATTAAAGTCAATATCAAATTATTTGTCATTAAAAAGTGAGTTTTATGTAGAAAACATGTACAGTACAGTATTACCTTTATATTAAATAGATACACTAATGAATATTTAGTGCTTGCCTCGTGTGATAAAATTTTGAATTTGGATGATGCTTTGCAAAATACAGTTAGCTGTAAATTAATATAAATTTTTATAAGGATTAAGTAACAAGTAGAATTATTTGAGACTTTTAATTAAAAGTTCTGAAATTACAGAAATATCCAATTCTAAATGAGAACTTTTCACACTTGAGAACTGTAGCTTTTTTGAACTGCCTCTGACCAACTGTGAGAATTGGAAAGTTCCATAAGAGTGACACAGTAGTAGCAAATAAGTTACCTGATTTTTTAATCTGAAACTTTATTGGGAAGTTTAACCCTTTCAACATTTTCAGACTAAATGAAAATACGAGAAGAGAACCAATGATTGACAGAGCGGCGAGGGAGTGTGGGCTGAGTTACGATCACCTCAACCTACCTGTTGAATTGACAATATGGGTCGATCCAGAAGAAGTGTGCTGTAGATTCGGAGAGCACAAAGGTTCTTGTTGTACCATTGCATCATTCAAGGATGGCAACAAGGAAAACCACATCGAAACGTTTGATTTTACGGAAATAGAACGACCAAGTTCTACTCCATCTGGCATGATCAAGGTATGTGCATTGTTAGGTAACCTTTTTCTCTTTTGGTTTGGTCAGTAATATTCATTGAAGCACTATATATCATTTTCAGAAGTATTTGAGGTCTGAAAGTGTTCATGCAAAATTACTGAGTAATTTTTGCCATAATATTGATTAACCCTTTTACCCCCAGGCTATTTGGAAATATCCAACCCTTAACCCCCAGGTGGTTAATTTTTTCCCAGCACATTTTGCAGTATATATTTTTTAAATTGCTCTAATAGCCTTCATTTTTGTCATAGAAAGGTCAGGTTGGTCTCATTCTCTTGGAAAATGCCTGAATTTTTTCAAAAAAATTATCAAAAATATGAAAAAAAATTTTTTTATAGGATTTTCTTGCAAGGACGTACCGGTACGTCCATGGGGGTAAAGGGATGGCTTTTGTGAAACGTACCAGTACGTCCTTTGGGGGTAAAAGGGTTAATATTGCATTTGTCTTGAAATATCAATGTGTCAGTGATACTGTCTATAATTTCCGATAAACATAAGCCGAAAGTCAAAAGGGATTATGAATTCTACCAGTGGTCTTAAAAGGTGGTAAAATTGTAGAACTGCAGTAAATGGTTTTTAGAAAATACTGAATGACTATTTTAATGTATATTTTGTTGTTTCGAAAGTTTATATTGATTTTTAGCAGAAATCCATAATTTTTGAGTTATGTTGGGTTGATTACCGTAACTGTAAAGCTGTGGCTTTGCACGAGGTACGCCATCAGTTAAGGTCATAACACCTTAAAATATATTGTGTACCAGTCTAATTGTAAACAATATTTAAATTAACTTGTTTAAACTTTGCTGTTTCTGCCAGTCATCATAATGAATTAAAACTTAACATTGTCAAAACCAAGTAAAAGTAATGAAACACTTATCAAAACATTGGAGCATTTGTTTGCCACGTCTTCTAGATATATCGAAAATATGATTTTTTATCCCCTGTTCTACGGAGTCGTTCGTAGCAGTGTTCATGGTATTACAAATACAGTGTACCTTGTTTAATTGAGCTAATGATTTACTAGTCATTGCAATGCCGTAACTCACTTTGCTCTCGACTAAACATTATCTCATTGCTCCTATGTTTTGGCAAGCGGAAAATGTTTAGCTAAGCGTGTTATTCACATGGGCTAGTGCTTCGGCATTGATTATCAATTATGTAAACTTAACAAAGTGGTGAGTTGTAGTTTAGATTATAAAATGTTGGGCCCTTTATTCTGTGAGAACAAGTAACTTATGCTAGAAGCACCACTGTTAAGTTTTTTCTGAATTACCGGGTAGAAGAAGGCTTCTGTGACGTGTGGTAAGACGACAAAAAGAGCAAAAAATCATTTTAAATCTGTAGCTTCATTAATAGAGGTTTCTGCCAGTATAGGGGATTCAAAATAGTGTGTTTGCAAAAATCTGTTCAATTATGTGAATTTCAATGTCTTAATCAATATTGCACTGTTCTATAATGGGAAACGGAGTAATGGTGGGGCATGTATAAAAGGGAAACCAAGTAATGCTGACAATTTGTGAAAGGATGGAACACTAGTGGCTCACTTGTATAGTAATCTTGTTACTAAGTTAGAAGGTCGGGGGGAGGGAATCTGCTGCAATGATGTGCTTGAGAGTAAGGAGATAAATCTAATGAAGACTTTGTATTACATGCTATTTGAGGTTTTAGGTAGTTTGTATATTTGGTTAAAGAATTCAGCCATTAATTAATTTGACTCCCCCTATTTAAGTGAAAAAACCTTCTGGTTTCTTACAATAGATATCCACTCAGAATTACTATCAAGATGCTTATCAGATAATGTGTGTTTTAGACCATGGTTACTAAATGTTGGTGTTTGTAGATGTCGCCTAGAAGTGTGTTGTGGAGGGATGGTGAAGAACAAGTTGACTAAACAATAAAAAAAAGATAAATAATTGAAGAATTGGTCCAATGCAAATACAAACCTTTGTTCTTTATTATAGATATGTGATTCAGTGTGACCTGGATTTAGCCATAAAAACTTGAAGGCAGGTGTCAACAACCCTCCGCTAGTTAGCAGGGGTTAGACCAACTTCCCCTCTCACACTCACCCAGTGAAGTCTCTTCACTTTTGTTTTAGCTATGGTCAAGTGCAGTAGTATCGTTTCTTCCACACTACTGTAATTCCTATTAACTGTTTATAGAGACTGAAAATTTTCCTTTATATCTTCAGGAGTGCTTGTTATTGGGGACTGCAAATTTTTGGTTTGTCCTGGCTTATTGGACTGCTCTTGTGGTAGATTTATGCCAGCGATGGAGTCGAATCATCATCATCTTTGCCCTGTGTACAGACAACACTTTTGCACTGAGGCTTCTGATTGCGCTAAGTGTCGGGAGTAGTCATTCTCTCAGTGGGAGCGATACGGTAGACACAGGAAGTATTAGTCTAAAAGGGATTCTTCTCCTTCAAGTTCATCCTTGAAGTTAGAGTCCCAAATATTCTTCTGTGGCTCATACTCTCCCACCTACCTTTATCCATTCGGTTACCTCGGAGGCTGATCGGATAAAAGTGATGACATTTTAACCCCGGGACAACCTTCTGGTCTGGAAGACTGCTGCTTTCTCTGGCGAAACGGTGGCGCCTTACCCCCGAGGGGAGTCTAGCTCTCTTGACATGCTACATTAGTTGTGACCTTCTTTAGGGATTTTAGATTCCCGCATGAAGGAACGGCTGTTAGAGAGGTTGAAGCTTGGCACACAGATGCCTCTCCGGAGCTCGGTCAAGACCTTCCCCACCAAGCTGATGGAGGGGAGTCCCTTCCAGTTGGTCTTGTATCCTTGGTGGATACTTCCTCCGCTATTCCTTGCCCACCTGAGGAGTTGTAGGCAAGTTATCTTTGGAGTTCTGTTTTAGCATTCTCGCCCCCAGAACTTTTTCAAGGTAGCTTTGCCATCTAGCTGTGGAAATTCTGCGATGTACAGAAGATAACTCGATCTCCCTGTCATCCCGGTTTATTCCAGGTAAGAAGTAAAATCCGGCTGATAATATGAGCAGGAATCCAGAAATTTGGTTCTGAGTGGTCTTTGTATCCCCAGATAGCCAACAAAGTTTAGACTTTTTGCAGTTTGCCGATACTAGACCAGTTAGTGTCTCTCAACCAGAAACTACTGGTGTACTATACACTAGTACCAGACCCATTTGTAGCCTTCCATGATGCCTTCAAACACCCTTGTGACAGCGTGGACATCTGTGTGTTTTCCCCACTCCTTCTGCCTAATGAGGAGACTTATCAGCAAGTTGAAGTCATCCCACAATCTATCGACGACTAATAGCACCACTGATAGCGAGCAGAATGGTATCCAGACCTTCTACTTCTGCTGACAGAAGTTCTGAGGGAGCTTCCATCCTTACACAACCTTCTTCTGCAACTACATGCAGAGATCTTTCACAAGAGTCTCATCCCTGCGATTTCACTTTGGAGGTTATCCAACATCTCTCACAGAGGGGATTTTCCCACGCTGTCGCGAAACAGATGTCTGGATACCTCGGAAGGTTTTTTATCATCATCTACTAGGCGAAGTGAACAATATTTTATGGTTGGAGCCACTATACTCCTGATCACTGAGTTTTTATTGTACAGTACCATTAAGGAGGAAAAACTTATCAGTCTCGATGATGAAAGGCTATCCTTCAGCCTTAAGACTGAAAGGAGTTGACATTTCTCCCTTGACGAAATTTTCTATGCTCATACAGTTTTCAGCTTATCTGCCTGGTGTCAGAAGTGCAACAACCTCCTTGGAATGTAGTTGAAGGTACTACCTTTTCTGAAAGGATCTCCTAATGAACCGTTGATTCAAGCATTGGATCGTGACTTGACTTCCAAGACTGTCTTCCTTGTCGCGGTAGCCTCTGCAAAGAGGGTTAGTGTGTTAAAGAGGGTTAGTGTGTTATATGGTCTCTTAAGACATCACCCAATCAAGGGGAAGGGGCAAGTAACACTTACCTTCGTCCTTGAATTTATTGCTAAGACTCAATCTGGCTGTAGCAGACTGAAGGTTTGGTCCTTTACAGATTTCAAGACTTCAGGAAGTAACTGATAATCCTGATCAGCTGTTACTGTCCTGTGAGAGCGTTAATGCGCTATCTCAAACGTGCTAAGGGAGCTCGCTCTCATGTCAAGTGTCTGCTTGTGATTATGGGCAGGTTCCAGAGGAGGACCACCAAGAACATTGTTTCCTCTTAGATTCGACAGGTCATTCTCAACTGAGTAGAAGACCCAGAGCTCACAATATCGGGGGTATAGGTATGTCCTTGGCATTTAAGAGAAACTTCTCTGTGCCACAGATACTCCAAGCGGGCGTGTGGAAGGGGTAAACCATTTTCCCACCCACTACCTACAAGATGTAACCCACAGAACATTAGATACTTTTACTCTGGGACCTGTGGTGGCTGCTCACCAAGTGGTTTAGCTATCAGCACCTTTGCAAAACTAGCAGTAGTCAGTTGAGCGCAGGTGTTATACGGTTTCAGTCTAGGATGAACGGGTAGAATGACTGGCCTTTTCTTTCTTCATCTTCCCCCTCCATTGGGGCATAGCATCTGGAAAGGCTGCAAGCTAGCCTCATTCTGATGGCAGGTAAGCACCATATTAGTTTTGTGGTCTGAAATGAGTGTATAATTTATATTCCAAATCTCTCCGCAAGGGGTAGTTGCAATGTCTAGGTTTAAGTGCGAGTGCAGTTTCCACACACTCATTACGGCTGCTTGGGCCGTCAACTTGCTACCTTTGACAGCCTGTGGGTTCACGAGGTGTCAGGATACTCTTCTAATGCTTTATAGAGCTCAGAGTTATATCCTGGGGCACTGTGTCCATCCAGTTCTCATTTGGACTTCCACTCTCCTAGAGGTGCGTCTCCATAGTAAAGAATAAAGTTTTGTATTTGTTGGAACAGATAATAAATTTGGAATTACCTCGTCCCCTACTCTGGGTAGGGGAAGGCGGTAGGGAACTTCTCTCCGACGGGGCATCGGGCGACGCTAATGGCGAGGAGATGCTAGCCTTCTTGGGCGATCTCTTGTCTGCCTTCTTTTTCTTGGTTCCGTAGAGAACCCACTGGATCTCGGGCCAAGCTCGCACTCTGGACACGTGGCTGAAGGGGAACAAACACTGCCCCTACATGAAGAACACAAAGTGTGAGGGTCGACATCCGGCTTCGACAGAAACGCACCACAAGATTTACCGGCCATAGCCCGGGGCAACGACGAGGATGCTCCATAATTGAACACTAAAGCATCAAGCGACACAGGCACACAGAGGAAAGAGGTGGATAAGGTTAGGGTAGAACACGTGGGGACCGCGTAGGAACACAAAGGGTCGCACTGGGTGAAGAGAGCGTGGCGAGATGTTAATCACGTCGCGACCAGAAACTTACTGATGACCGAGACCTGGCCACGCACGCTCACTGACCCGGGTCGCCTCAGGGAGCGTATTCATCCGCTACAGAGGGACCCACTATAGAAAACGGAGATAGGGGAAACTACACAAAATTCTGGTCGGTTGGGAGGAGAATCCCAGATACTCCTAAGAATGTAGTTCGAGGTAAGTACTGTTAGGTAAAATACAAATTACTTAAAATTTGTGATTTTCATAACTAAACAAACCTGTGTTATTTTTACATACTTGTCTTGCCATCACTTTCCTCTTAGAAGTCCTGCCTGCAATTAAAAGTGAAGAGAGCTTACTAGGGGAGGGTCTGAGTGGGAAGTCTTTAACTAGTGGAAGGTTGTGGACACTGTGTGAAAGTTTTTGTGGTTAAGTCCAGCTTGCACTAAAACATATATCCATAGTAAAGAACTCAGATTTGTATTGTTAGGGAAAATAGAAATTAATTCCAAATTTATCATGGTTGTTATGATCTGTACTGTAATTCTATTTCTAACTGGAATTGTTCATAGGAAAAAAAAAATTGTTCCACAATTCTGATGATTTTAATGTTTTTAAAGTAGCTAAACCTATAATTTTTTTTAGTTTTATTTCAATACCAGGAAAAATAGGAACTGTTGGGTAAAATGTTGGTCTTCCCTTGGAAGATAGTTCATCACTTGACTTTGTTTTTTACTCAGTTTTCGTTAGTTTACAGTGTTATTTTTCATCTTGGATCAAATATAATGTGTTTTTTTTTGTGCTGTTCAGAAAGATTGAGTTACTTTATTAAACAAAGAATATTATACAAACAAAATTTAGATAATGATACTTACTATTAGTTAATACACTTTGAGTTTTATTATGTGATGATGAATGGAATTTGTTTTGTTTCAACTATTGCAGTTAGAGGATTGTCTGGTCATTCAATGATGGACTTACAGTATATATTATGTAATGGGGCCATATACAAAAAGATTGAGGTCATTTAAATATTGTACAGTATAGGCAAAAGCGTAACTGCAATTCATTCCTTAAAAAAGTGACAAAACAGATTTTTATTTCATTACCAAACTGTCTTAAAATTTGTTACTTCAAGTCTATTTTGGTTCCTAAGATTCAACCATATATTTTTACATTGTAAATGAAATCTTGTTTAAAACTTTTGAACCATAAAACTAAGAGTTATGTACAGTATTTACTTTTGTTTCAAATTGAACTCAGACTTGATTCTTGAAGCTTTTGTGCCAGTATGTATGTTGTTCATTTGACCAATTATTAATTTCTTCACTGTGTATATATTCATATTCTTTAGTCATTATTGCAAAAATATTGGTCATTTAAATGTTATGGATATAGTATCAATTTAGATCTTGTTTATAACAATATATTTGGTATTTATTGTAGACTCAAATAATGAAAGGGAATTTAGTGCAGTAACAAGTTAATTTTACCTATGTTAAGTCTAATGCATTTAGATTTATGTGAGAAAAATTATGATTTCAGTCAGCGGGAGTGTTACGAGAACGCACCTTCAATAATTGTAGTAATTCAAGTCCTCCATCAAGCACTCAGTCTACCCCTACGAAGAGGAAATCCTACAGCCCTACCCACTCTGTTTACAACTACAAGAATCAGAACTTGTCCGTAAGAGGTGGCGCAGGCTCGCCTGGTAGAGGGAATGGAGGCCATAGGGAAAAAAGACAATTTGATAACAATTTCCATTTCAATGCTAACCACCACCTTCAGCAACAACCTCATCATCACAGTCCTCATGCCAATGGGTCTTACTCTCCTCCTTTCTACAAAACTCAGTCTTGGCTCAACTTGAGTCAAACACCTCCACCACCTCCACCTGCGCATCTTCCTATGTTTAGTTCTGCTGGATTCATTTACCCGCCAACACCTGCCACCCATTATACTCACAGTCCCTCTCACTACAACCGTTCTCCTCCTCATATGGGGTCTTCCCAGAAATTTAAATGGAACAGCGGTGGTTATCTGCGTAATGATCGTCACCAATGGTATGGGCAGAGAGTGTTGGCTAGGGTTTAAAGTAAAAATCTATTGGGGCACTTTGTCAGATGCATAACCTCTTAAATATTAGCATAGCGAAGGAAATGGTTCTGTATTCCTCCTGGTTTTGTATCTTACATATTGTGATAATTGTAGCATAACGTGACTTGGTAGCTGCCACACTTGTTGATTCTAATGTACAGTAGTTGATCTCACTAGTCTTAAATAACGATAATGAACCTTGACACTACAGTATCTTACTATGAAAGCAGACGGTGATAACATATCACTCAGACGTTTTTCCTTCCTTTCAAAGTGCCCCTTTTTTTTCTCTCATCACCCAGCTAATGCAGAAGAGTGATGGCTCTCTTTTTATGATGATTCATCACACTTTTGTGTCAGTTAGGGGTTTACAGCCACCAACGCGTGTTTCTGGTGTAATTTTCTTTTTAGAAAGATTTCCCCCCAAAATAATACTTTTGTTTTGATGCAAACATCATTGACTGAAAGTTTTAAGTTAAAAGAAAATGCAGGTTTACGGGGTGGTATGCAGTTTTGTAATCCTGATCCCATCTACAGGTGCCCCTTGTATTTTTGTTAGTTTGTTGTTGTTTATATGGGATAACTAGTATTGTTGAGGCTAAAGTTCATTTAGCAAATTGATGCTTCTTCATGGTCAGTTACTAATGCTTTATTTTCAGTTTTCCTTATCTTTTATTACAGTTCTGTGGAAATTTTACATAAAGGAATTTATTTAAATATATTAAATATTACTGGTAAGAAACTGTAGGAGAATCAAAATATAGAGCATGTGAATAAAGATAAATGATTTTATGTGAGTAGATTATTAGGTTAATTGTGCTATTTTGAAACACACGCACACACACATATGCATATACAAATAAATATCATGGCTGCAAATCCTCCTCCTGTGTACAGCATAGTAGCATTCATTTTTTATTCTGCTTCGGGTGGCATTTTAAACTCATGATCTTTGGTCTTTTGAGGTATATATTTACGTTTTCAAATACTGTACTGTACAGTACTTCCGTGCGAATGGTCTTGATCTTCAACATCACTGCTAAGGCATATTCTATACAATGCAGCATACCATATAAGTATACAGTAGTACAATGCAGCATACCATGTAAGTACAGTATAGTGATGGAATATAGCAGGGAAATTGATAGATATACTCGTTTTAGTTGAATATTCTTTTTAAATGCAGCATGTTCCTCAGGCAAGCACAATATATGTTTACGATATTAAAGTACTTTGGCTGCGCTGTGTATTCACTAAACACGACATCCCATTATCAAATGTTACTAAATACTGTGTCTTTGGTGTGGTGTGGAGTTCAAGAAAACTGATCATTAGCAGCAAATCCATTATGCTGCTGTATTCCAGTATTAAAGAATAATGAATCCCTTCAGTATCATTGAAATTCATTGTTACTCTGCTCCTTTAAAACCTTACAATGCAGTTTTGAAAGCAGTAGCTATCCCCCTGTAGGCTTTGGTTTTAAATGCATCCTGGAGCAGTTTACAATTTATTTTGCTATCTGTGCTCTGAAAAGGGGTTTGTTGCACTGGTATAGTTGAATGAATTATACTATAAATCTACCATTATTTCAATGTAAGGCCATCAAATGTGCAATTACACTGACTTGTGGTTTTGATTACATAAATGAATATGTATTTATTTTAATATGGGGAAGGGACGTGTGATTGTGTCGTGTACATTCATGCTTGTATAGATTTGTGGTAGTCCTTTCTCCCTTCCAAATTTCTGAGTGTGGCTGCTTATCTGTGATTGTATTTTTGACAGAAATTGATCGCGTTGAATAGTTCAGAGTTTTAAGAGAAGATGAAATGGAGATTGCTACTAGTGCGATACATTACAGTAGTTTTCTCGAGTGTTACTCATAAAAAATCCCAAATATCAATATTAGCATAAAAATATAATTTCTTCTGTACTACTCTTCCCATCTTTGTTGAGAATGGACTATATATTCTTGGGTCTTATTGCTTATCACCTCTAAATTATATATTTATATATTTAGTTTTTTTTAGTAAAGAGAATATTTTTCCCTGACACGTTCTCAGGAGCATGTGCACAAAACTGTAGTCTTAGGAAATTTGGACCTCGTCGAGTCTTTCAGATTGTGATTATTGTGGAGGATTTCCAACGGGGTAATGCTGTTTTTAGACCACAGAACCTTAGCTGTTAGATCAGAAACTTTAATTTTTCTATTAACAGATTAGTATAGTAAGGTATAAAGATTGATTTTTAGGTGGACATCAGTTCTCTTGTAGTCATTATCTCTGACTTTTAGGATCAAGTTTTTTTTCCTGCCGGAAGTAAAAATGATAAGGACCCATGAAAAAGTGGAGAGTTCTGGGTTTTTGTTGAGTTGAAAGTGATTTTGGTTTGGACATAAGTACAATTTTCCTCGTTTTTAGACCTATTTCACAAAATCATTAAGTCAGTCCTTTGGCATTTCTAGGAAAATGGAATAAAAGTGATACTGTATGGTACTAGAATGCTGATGATTTAGGATTTTATATATAACTCTTATTGTTAACATTGTGATTACAGTAAATGAGTTGCATTGAAAATATGCTGTATCTAGTTTTAGAATTGAAACATATCTTTGATTAGAAAATTTATATGCATGTACTGTACTTGTATATAAATGCACAATATCCCCATTCGCTAATTGCATATGCTAAAGTATATCGACATATACAGTGTGTATTGGACTACAACCATATGCATTGTTCACTATTACAGTGCTGTGCATATATAGCCCCATACTTTTACACACACATAGAACGCATTACACATAACAAAGCAGTCTTCTTCATCCCCAATGCATGTAAGCCAGATAGCTTATACTGTATGGGATCTAAAACAATTGTACATGAACATTCCCTCATTTCCTTCTAGGTTCAAGAAATCTATTTTAAGTCAACTTTCAGAGAATGATGTGGTTGCTCTACAAGTCTTAATAGTATTTAATTCTTTTCATATCTTTTCTGGTTGGTTATATTTTAGTTTTCTTTTTTATATTCTACTTGGTATTTTCATTTTTTCATATTCTTCAATGCAGTTTTTTTTTTTTTTTCTGTCTAGGCCATTTCTTTGTTGTACAGTTTATAACTAACATTAATGTTGAGGTTAATTTTCCTCACCTTGTGGTGTGTCATTCTTCAAAACTAATTTTCTTTTTCATGTATGTAGTATTTTCTACTGCTTTTGGCATTTTTCAATCTACTTTAAAACACCTAATATAAAATAAGTTTAACTCAGTGGGGCTAAGAGCGTTACATTAAGTTTTTAGTCAAATGCATTGTATATCATTCTTTAGACACGTGATATATAAACAGGATTCAGTTTTGCATTGACTTACACAGTGAAGCATATACACATATTGTACAGTACAATACTTGCTGTCATTTTAGTTTGTTATAGCTTTATGCTTTGTACTATAGTTTGCTGCCATTTACAGTGTATAGACAGGTTGTATATTTATATATAAATCATGTGCATTTATATACCAGTACATGTTCCGTTATTGATGTGTAATTTCTTGAAGTTTTCTTCTTTTTTTTCATTAGTGTAAAAATGTAGATATGTAATTATGTTTCATCTGTTTAATTTTTTGTTCCATACAGGTCTTAGATGTTTGAGACTTTATTATTTATATGTTCTTTTTCAAACTTATATCTCCACATGTGTTGAAATTTTATGGAACCTACACTGCCTCTTCAGTTAGCCTAGTAGTTTGATTTTATGTTTTTAATGAACAAATTCAAATTGCTACAGTAAATATTTTCTATAGTTGGAAAAGGCTTCACAAAAATAGATATTTCAGTTGCTGATAAGTGTTTGAAAAGTAATAGTATTTATTTTTTCGTTTACTGAAATTTGTGTTTAGGTATCTTGGACAATTGACAGGTTTTACTTCATATTTTTCGTGTGACATTCTTCAGCAATGAAATTGGTATTTTTGCAGTATGATAGTATTAATTTCATACAATTATTTGAAAAGGATTCCCTTGTGTCCTTTCCCTAGAACATATACTTCATACTGGTTACATTTGTTGTTTTTACCTCCTTTTTCAATCCTTCCCCCCCTCCCATACAATTCAATATTTGTTTTCATAAAGAACATAGCAAGTTGTGTTCAAATTATAATTTTGTTAATGGAAACATAATGAATTTTTGAAGTATTTAGACCATTTGACTAGGTTGACTGATGGCCCAAATGTTTGATGATGTTTAATACTTTTAGATGTCACTTATGGAAATCCTTGAGGAGACTGCATGAAATGTCGGATCTTTGATACAGCAAGGTTCATTTCCAAAGGATTTTATGCTCTTGTCATGCAAAATGAGGTATATCTTGGTTTTTTGTTCTGTGTATAGATGAACCTGGTGCTAAAAGTCACAGATTTTCACTATATTTCTACTGTAGATAACCCGTTGTGTAATGTGAAAACTCTCGAGTCTAATTAGAAATACTATTAATTATTATAAGAGAATGCATGCTATATTTTACTTTAGTTTGGTCTAGTTAGTCAGAAACATTTTGTGGTAATAAAACAAAGAATTGTAAGTTTTTACAGTATATCAGCCACTGATTGCTATCTGAATGTGATATTTTAAAATTTCCTGTTACTGTACTTTTGTATTTACATTATACATAATGGGGCATGGTAAATGTTTTGAAATAGTTTCAGAAGATTCGTAGTATTTGAGTAGAGGCCCTGCACTGGGTCCAGTAAAGCCATTCATTTTAATAAATTCTTATTGGCAATACTTATAAAGTTAAAATTCAGTTGGTAAATAAACATTACCATGGAAATGTTTTAAAGCAATTACCCATGTATAGTTAGTTTAGTTATAATCCTTTGCATTTGGTAAAAAAAACATAGACATTGTTTACCTACATCAGGTGCACTCATGTTTGCTGTTTCAATAAACATTTTGTATGATAGCCCTAATTGTTATCAGGTTAATCATTGGGGTTTTGGCTTTAATGTTGTGCATGAAAAGTCTTTAAAGAGGTCAATATTGGCTGGTGTAACTTTGCTCAGCATAATGTAGTTGTATATTTAGAAGTTTATATATACAGTATATACATATATATTTTTGAGCTCAACGTAGTGTGAGCAAATGCTGTGATAATTTGACTTGGCCTTGCATACAGTATAGCCTATCATATGGATGTTTTATTTATATTTGTTCATTTTATCACATCTTCCCGGAGCCAATCTGTCGGTGCTTGGATAATGCCTACACACATTAATGCAGAGACTGGTTATTTATGGCAATTTTTATTTTTTGGTTTGATGTCTTTTAGGATGTAGTTTTACACTTAAGGTTGTGTTGACAGTTTGGAAATCAGGGTAAAGTTCCGTTAAAGATACAAAATGACTTTAATAAGTGTTAGTCCTTTATACTTGAATGTTAGTTATATATATTTATAGGTCTAGTATGTGCAAAAGTGTATGTGTGTGTGCGTGTGTGTGTGTGTTAATAATTTTTCCTTAAATGAAATTGAAAACTACAGTAAAAGCAGAACCTGCATCTCAAATTTTTCTTGTTCTTAGGGTAAAAGCCTTTATAATAGAACTTTGTTTAGGATATACAGGTATTCGTTTCATGCTCTAAAGAGAACCTTAGATAGTGTGATAATTACAAAATCAGGAATTTTTATACTTCTGGCTGTCGTTCATAGAAGGTTTAGTGTAACTTTTCGGGTTATTTTTGTGTCAAAAATGAATTCAGAATGATGGTGATACATATTTGCCTACATTTTGGACACATTAACTTTTGTTGTTTATTAGGCTGGAGGTTTACTTTTTCTTTCTGCAGAAGTAGTAGTCCTTTTTTGGTGGTTACCATGAATCAAAAATGGTAATACTGTATGGAGTTCGTTGCTATTACATTACTGGTTATAGAACTTTTTTTTTTTTTTAGTATTTTTGCTGAAAACTATATTAACATCACCCATTTTTTTTTATTAGGTAATCAATGTATTTCATTCACAAATCGCATTCCAAACTTGTTTTGGTTACTAACATACTTGGATGTTTATTAGGAGAGGTGCACATCTTAAATGCCTAAGAATTGCTAAGTAGCACAGTAATTTGTTGTGTACAAGTTTTTAAAATTCTGTATGATTTTATTTCTTTACCAAGAGCAAGACAAACAGAAGCGTAGGAATGTAAACTCCTGGGGGTCGCCTTGACTGCGATCACCATCAGTGCAGTTTACTAATGTACTAATAGACTAGTGAATGGTTATAGCTTGTTTTTACTAATTTGTACTAACAATTATTTATTCTGTTTGCTTTTTAACTGATGGTAGGTGAAAGGAGTTTCATTTGGGAAGACATAAGTGTTGGGAGAAGTTGGCTTTTTTAAATTCTTCTTGTTTGTGTTTGGTCAATGTGCATGTTTTTTTTTTTTTTTTTTTGGTTGAAAAATAAATTTTCTTTTTGTGTCATTTTAAAGTTTTCAACTTATCTGTTGACTTTGGACATTTAGTCTAGTCTTACAGTATTTGTAGAAGGCAGGTGTGAAGAATAGATCTCATTAAGTTTTGGGTTTAAAGGAAGAAAATAGGGAATAAGTGAAGACTTAAGCCGAGATGTATTGATTTTTATCCATAATTTTATGCAAGTTTTACGTTGAGGGAGTGGTTGCTTTGTATTGCTCTTGGAATTATTGTGACTTTCAATGTAGATAGTGATTGCTGTTTTTTTCCCAAAATTTTTCAATGTACCCTTTGTTTTGAAGTATGTGCTTACCAATCCTAGTCAAGATCCAGATAAAGTACTGTAATTTTGTTATTACAATGTGGTAATAATTTGAGGCTTAGAAATATATCTCAGTAAGTAGTTGATTATATATGTAATGTCCACACCATTACTCTACTATTAAATAAGTGTGGAAATGTACCTGCAGAACACTTCGTGCTTTACATTAGCATTCTATATACTGTACTATAATTTATTATGAGGATTTCTGTAATAGGCCATCTACCAAAATCTACAGCATTACTGAGCAGTATTGTGTGAGGTCTTGCTTGCTTTTCTTTATTGCCAAATTTTTCGTTTAGCCAAAAGTCATCAAGAATGAGAAACTGAAAAGTAAATATTTTAACAATCCATTTACAATCCACTGTTGAGGATGTCTATAGAAAGGCCAAGCAGGGTAGTTAGCAAATGCTGTGTGTTGGTTAATAATAAAGTGAATTTGCTTCAAACCCTTTGTTGCTTTGTCTTACGTGAAATAATAGTAAATTTCGTGTAAACTCAAGACTTCAAAAATGTTAGTCATGTTTATCATTTGGTATTACTTCTCTTTCCTTTCCTTTGATCTTTTTTGACTTGTTTTGCTCAAAGATTTTCCTCTACTCTCAATAAAGAAATCTGGACAGAAGTTTTGTGGTGTCATGAAATGACAGCATTGTTTTGGGAATGGTTTGAGCTAATTTGAGCTCTGGTGTAACGAGTAAGAATTCTCATTTTGTGGAACCAACATCTGATTGATATACCATGTTTTGGTATAAATTTCAGTATGTACAGTAAATTAATATATAGTTGTTTGTATTTGAATGTTAAATATAATAGACAAGCTTGATTTTGATTAGGGAGTACAGTATATATATTTATATATGTTTGTGTCTAGTCTTAATTTGTTTCATTTTTTTTTATTAGTGCTAAAAAAATTATTTGGCTGTTCTGCTTCAAGATATAATGCTGTAGGTTTGGCCTGGTTCTTCATATCATAATGGTAGTGATTATTATAAATAGTCATGTAATAAAGGACATGTATTTTAGGTAAATAGCAACGTTTATATTTCTCAAAAAATTTATCTGTACAGTTTTTATTGCATTGCATATCGTGTTTTATTTCATTCCAGAAGGTAGAAAAACTTATTTACAAAAACAAAGCCAAAGTGCCATCTGTATGAAAATTTGATATTACTGTGGTTAGTCTAACCTGCTTTTTTTCAAACTTTTTCAAGTGGGAGCACAGTAATGTTAAGAAACAAGTACAAGGTTTCAGAGAATTTTGTGTTGAAACTGGGAATAACTCTGTAACTAAACAGCCTAGTAAAAATATTAAGGCTCGTTATAGTTGTCATTATTGTGCAGTAAATTTACTTTCAAGAGAAACGTATCCAAGTATGTCTTCTCAGTTACACAAAGATAATCTCTTGAGACTTTTGGGGATCTTTCTCTTGAGGAATGTTTCAGTTTTTTATGCCATATATTGAATCTTGTATTTCCTAGTCTTGACAGCCGACTCATCTTTAATTATTTTTACAAAGAATTAAGATTGTATCAAATTATTAATTATTAATCTCTGGCACCATTGATCAATTAGACAGTTGTAAATGCTGTCTAATATTTTCATAATACTGTCCCTCCTTTGCATTTAAACTTCTTAGACTGCACCATCTCCCCCACCCCCCATGTAATACTATGTAAAGTATGTTGAACCTTCTAAATCTTGACTTTTTAATAATGACCTACACTAAAACATTTCTTAAAGTTTAGTTCTGGGTCCTGACCAAATTGCTGAATAAGCTCCCTAATCAAATAATTGAATCTGTAATACAGATTGACATAGTTTTGTTACATTGTATATCTGCTACCAGTTTATTAAATTATCCTAATTTTTAAATTTATTTTTATTCGTATTATTTGTTCAGTTTTTATTCTGCATTGGACTCCTTTCTCTATCGGACCTTCTAGGCCTTTGTTGCAGGCTAACTTATAATTATGAGGTAATGAATGAAAGAAAACCTGGTCTCGTGAAAATTGATGTAAGTGTCGATCATCTGTTGAACAGCATCCAGTGTTCACTTTGGATAGGTTTTGTATAACAAACTAAAGTCCATAAGTTAAAAATTAACTTCTCTTAACTAAAAGTCCAAGGCCACATCATGCTAATAACTCGACTTATTTTCAAGAGAGTTTTAGCTCAATGCAATAAGTTCCTCCATCTGGTTAAAGCTGTCAATGATATCATGACTAACAATAACCATTTTTTTTTTTTTTTTTACATCCATCCTCTATTCCTTTCTTGATGTCTTCCTGTTCAACGTCGTTTAGCTTTTACTAAGCAATTTAATGACTTTAGTCTCCACCCAGTTGCAACAAGAACCTGAGGGAATAGGACCCCATAGTCCTCAAGCTTCTTTAGGTCCCTCGACATCCTCAATGACTAACCCCCACCCTGTGAAATTCATGCTTTTATTTGGTACAATTTATTGCAATATTACAAATGAAATAATTAATCCATAGTTTTAACATTTAACACTAAAGAAAAAAGTTGCATAGACCCTTTGGCTTCAGCCTAAGGAATAATACTGCACTGCTGAGGGGCCTCACTGATGCCAGTACCTGACCATATGGCCCAAAAAACTGGCCTCACTGATGCCAATACCTGACCATATGGCCCAAAAAACTAAGTTTGTAAAAAAAGTCGCATTCCATTTTATTTTTAATCAAATAGTTGTTGATGGGCACCATAGTGAGTGTAGGAATGTGATATCTGGTGTTCCACAGGGTAGTGTTCTTGGCCCATTACTTTTCATACTACAGTACTGTATATACACACCGTGGTTTGGCCTAAAAAAACGAGCTTGTTGCCCATGCATATATATTATATATATATATATATATATACACACACACACGTACGTGACGTGACGTGTGGTACAGCAATTTGTAGAATATATAAATATACTTTATGGCATTTGTGGACCAGGAAAAAGCCTTTGATAGTGTGCACCAACCAATTTTGTGGAAAATCTTGCATTATGGAGTTCCTCCTAAATATGTCAAATTTGGAAGTAATTTGTATTTTTCCTAACGATGCAAACCTTATCTATTTATAAGGGTATTATACCTTTGACGTAGCTGAAAGGGCAAGCCATTAGAATGTGGTGAGGGGTAACCTACCATCCTGCAAGTTAGTTGGGGGTTAGCTAGCTACCCCTATCACCCACACCTGTGATTGTGCTTCACTTTGCTTGGAGGTAGGACTTCGACAGGGGACAGGGTTGGCAGGCAAGTATGTATAAATAGCTAAGGTTTGTATCGTTTTGAAAAATACAAATTGCTTCCAAAATTTGTCATTTTTTCCGTAACTGAAATACAAACCAACGCTAATTATAGGGGTGACTTGCCCATTAGGAGGGTGGCCGTCCCTGCCAATCTGTCTTTTTGGCCTTACCCCGGGTATTCCCTATTGCGTAGGTTAGTGCACAAAAGAGACCCTAACACCTCGCTGAACCTACTAAGCACGGTCTGCGGCTTATGCAATCTGTGTGAGGAGATACTGTCAAGGTAAAAGTTATTCAGTTTCAGGAAAATAACCGAGGAGACTGAGACATTCCCAATACCACCTCGCCAGGGTAGGTGGATGCAACATTATTGGGACAATACTAGGTTATACAAGGGAGCAATGGTTAACCTGCAGAGGTTTGAGGTCAGCTTGTCGATCCAGGATGCTGATTTCCCCAAGAGGGGAGGATGAAGAAAGGAAAAGAGCCAGACATTCTCTTTCATTCACTCGGACTAAAACTTAGGTAACCAATGCCCTCGACCTTCTGCTACTTGTCCATTAAGGAGCTTCAGATACTAAACCAGCTGTTGTGTAGCCACCACAGGACTGATAGAAAATGTATCAAGCTTCCTGTGTGTTATGTCTTGCAGGTAGGCGGCGGTGAACATAGGTTGGCGTTTCCACACGCCCACTTGCATTACGTGCATCACAGAGTACACTGTACAGTAGTTCTTTTTGAAGGCCAGACACGTAGCTAGGCTCTTGACATCATGGGCCCTGGACGACGTGCTGGAGGAGAATTGGGATTCAGGGCAAGGTCAATGACCCTACAAATCCATGCGGAGATTGTGTTCTTCGTGATCATCCTCTTGTTCCTGCCCGTGATTACGAAAAGTGAGGGCGCTCTGGGCCGAGCTGTTTCTGTTCTCTTTAGGTAGAGCCTCAAACATCTTTGGGCATAGTAACAGAAGATTTGGGTCGTCGGTTACAGAGCAGATACTCGTTATCCGGAAGTAGTAGAATCTAGGATCCGAAACCCCCGGATTCTGAGTCTTGGAAAAAAACTCAAGGATGAAGCTCAAGCTTACTTCTCCATATCTCCTTGAAAGGGTGATGAAGTTCACTAACTTGTTTGGCTGATGCCAAGGCAAGCAGGAACACTGTCTTCCAAGTTAGGGGGCAATCTGTTGCCTGTTGTTATGGTTTGTACGGGGGATCCTATTAGGGACCGAAGAACTCGAACCATGTTCCATGGGGGAGGTCTCGCTTCTGCTTGAGGACAGGTAAGTTCATAACTTCACATGAGGAGGGAAGTTCTAGCGATGAGGAAATCCCCATTCCTTTCAGTTTAAAACCGCTGAAAATGCAAGATGCATTTTTTACCTCGGTAGTTGATACACGAGGAATTCCCCTATTGTTGGAATAGTGGTATTGAGTGGAATGAGATCCCTTCCACGGCACCAACCTCATAAGACGTTCCACTTCGCCTGGTATAGTAAAGCTGATGACTTTCGCAGCAATCCAGATATCCTCTTCACGACTTGTTGCGAAAATCCTCTCAGAATGAGATGCTGGATAGTCTCCAGGCGTGAAGGCATAGTGAAGCTACTGCCTTGTGGTAAAAGTTGACTTGGTTGTCTGAGCAGGTTGTGTCGTGGAGGAAGTTCTCTTGGCAGCTCCGTAGGAACAGCAGAAGTCCCGGGAACCATTCTGCGTGATGGCATAGCGGAGCTACGAGGGTCGTCGAAAGATGGCCGCTGTTCTGGTCTTGATACGTACTCTTCCCATCAGACAGAACGGTGGGAATGCGTAAATGTCAATGTTGTTCCCCCGTTGTTGGAATGCATCTTACCAGAGAGCCTTGGGATCTGGGACTGAAGTTCCGGGCCATTGTGAACAGATCCACACTCGACGAATCCACTATCTGTTACGCTCTGCTCAGATTGTCGGCGAGCACATTCCTCTTGCCGGGAATGAAGCCAGCTGATAGTCAGACCGAGTGAGCTTCCGCCCATCTCAGTATCTCTACCACTAGATCGGATAGGGGCTGTGAAAAAATACCTCCCAGCTTTTTTTTCTTATGTAAGCCACTACCGTGGTGTTGTCGCTCATCATCACCACCGAGTGACCCATCAGGAACTGGTGGAGCTCTTGAAGGGCCGGGCCAGATATATGAACTTCATCTCTAGGAGATTTAAGTGAAAGTACTTTTCAGACTCTGACCAAGTACCAGGTAAGTATATTTAAAAATTTATTGTAAAATAAAAATACTGTACCATTTTTAAATATGTAACTTTCCGGGTAGTTACATATATATAGCTGATTGACACCATTGGTGGTGGGTAGAAAACCACAACGTCGGGAATTCGTAGAATTATTAATCGCTACAAATTAGCTGTATCAATAATCTGGTTCCTACCTGATAAGGAAGCTGGCTTAATAGTGTTCTAGCCTCATTTGCCTGCATTCCTTGAGAGACCCAGCGATCCACCCAGGGGGCTGTAAAAAGTCTCTGTGGGGCTGTCACACGGTCCTTGACCTTAAGATGACTAGACCACCACCCTTGCTATCTTGGCATACCTGATAAGGAAGCTGGCTTCATAGTTTTCCTGCCTCATTTGCCTGCATTCCTTGAGAGACCTTGTGATCCACCCAGGGGGCTGTAGAAAGCCTCAGTGGGGCTGTCACACAGTCCTTGACCTTAACATGACTAGACCACCAACCTTGCTATCCTGGCATAGCCATGGACAATGATCTGACCCATTAACACACTAAAAACACATTGCATAAAACATAACTTAGACTTGCATCCCAGGCCATGGAAGGTTGCAGCAACCTTTACAGACGACCTATGAGAACAAGTTCAAGAAAAGGTAAGGGTATAAACAAGGTTATAGGTTAGAGGCAGTAGTACCTTCTCCAAGTACGGCGCTGGAGGCAACGTACAGACCCAGGGAACAACAATCCTCATATTGGGTCTGTACCTATTTAGGTAACAATCTGCGAAGATTGATTTGCTTCGTCAGAATGTCACTTCCAAAATCGCTTTTATAGACTTGTTGTGTCTATGAGCTATCGAAGTTGCCTCAGCTTTTTACTTTGTGTGCTTTGACTTTGAGGCATAGGAAGCTTTTCTCATCACAACTCTGGTGATCTTCCCTTATTAAATCCTTGATAAAGAACACCAGTGCATTCTTTGACAAGGGTAGCGAAGGCTTCTTTACCGAGCACCAGAGGTTATCTGCCTGTCCTCTCAGGTTTCTGGTCCTCTGCAGATAAAATTTTTAGGGCTCTTACTGGACAAAGGCCTTTCTCGTTTTCCCGTCCTACTAAATGAGATAATCCTGGAATGGTAAAGGATCTGGGCCATGGTTGCGAAGGATTCTCGTTCTTGGCGAGAAAATCTTGTCGTAGAGAGCAGACTGCATTCTCTCCATTGAAGCCCATCTTTTAGCTAATGGCTTGCAATTCTTCTATTCTCTTGGCTGTCGCTAACGCAACCAGAAATAGGCTCTCCTTAGTAAGATCCTTCCATGAAGCCTTGTCAAGAGGTTCAAACCTGCTCGAGGTTAAAAACATCAGGACTACATCCAAATTCCAAGATGGGGTTGGGTTGTCCTTCCTCTTAGCGGTCTCAAAGGATCTTATAAGGTCAGAGATCTTTGTCTCCTGACACGTCAATATGTTTGTGATGGAAGACGGAGGCTAGCATGTTGCGGTATCCCTAGATGGTTGATACTGCTAGTTTCTTTTGTATTCTTAAATGTAGCAGAAAATCTGCCAGTTGAGAAAGAGAGGTATAGGAAGAAGAAATGTTATTAACTCTGCATCATTCTCTGAACATGTCCCACTTAGATTGTTTGATTGGGGACGTCCTCCTCGCTCCCGCGATTGCTCTTGCAGCTTTCCTCGAAAAGCTCTTCACTCTTGCCAGTTTTTCCGATAGTCGAAAGGCAGTTAGATGAGAGCGAGGAGATTTGAAGGTATCTCTCACTAAGTTACTGTCTGAGTAGATCGTTCCGACAAGGTAATGATCTGGGGGTGTCTACTAGCCACTCCAACACTTCTGTGATCCAGGGTCTCATGGGCCAAAACGGAGCTATCATGGTCATGCGGGCGTTGTTCGAATCCCTGAACTTCTTCATGACTCTGTCTAGGATCCTGAATGGAGGGAAAGGCGTACGTGTCTAGTCCTTCCCACTCCATGAAGAAGGCGTCCACTGCCACTGCTTCCCGGTCTGGGACTGGAAAGCAGTAAACGGGTAACCTCTTGTTCTTTGCGTCGCAAAGAGGTCTATTGACGGTTCTCCCCACAGATTCCAAAGCCTGCTGCACACCTCGTGAAGCAGGGTCTATTCTGTCGTGAGAACCTGTCTTCCTCTGCTGAGAAGATCCGCTCTGACATTCTTCTCTCCCTCTATGAAGCGAGTTATCAGAGATATATTGTTCAATTTTGCCCACAGCAGGAGATCTTGCTGCCTCGTAAAGGGAATCCAAACAAGTGCCTCCCTGTTTTCTGATGCAGGCCAGCGCTGTGGTGTTGCCTGCGTTGACCTGTACTAACTTGTTTTGGACCTCCTCCTGGAAGTGTATTAGGGCTAGAAGAATGGCCACCAGTTCCTTCACGTTTATGTGCCATTTCTTTTTGTGGTCTTCCCATAGACCTAAGATCTCGCTCTTCCCCAGTGTTGTAAAACCCCACGTCTGATGCGTCTGAATACACTAGGTCGGGGTTCTTCTGATGAAGTTTGAAGCTTTCTAGTAACTTGTTGGGGTAGTCCCACCAACTCCCCTGATTCCTGATTCCCAGAGGGATCGGAATCCACGTCGCTAGGTCTTGGTTTCTTGTCCAATAACTAGACAGATGGAACTGAAGTGGACGTAGATGTAGTCACCTGTAGATCCTCCAGACACTTTCCTAAACCCTGGCTCTGATTAGCCAGTCGTCCAGGTACAGTACATCGAAATTTGTACCCCTTCCAGATGTAACCAGAGAGCCACGTTCGATACCCCTCATGTGAAAACGTAAGGGGCCGTGATTAGTCCAAAGCAAAAGTGCTCTGAACTGAAAAGTTGTAGTGTGATGTACAAATTTCAGATATTTCCTGTAGCTCTGGTGAATTGAGACGAGAAAAGCCGCGTCCTTCTATCGACACCATCCAGTCACCTAGTCTGGTGTCTGCTAGGACTGACGCAGATATTTCCATAGCAAACTTGACTTTGCTCACGCACTTGTTCATTGGACTTACGTCCACAACAGGTCTCCAATCCCCCGAGTTCTTGGGTACCAGAAAAAGTCTCGTAAAATCCCTCTGACGAGGGGTCCTCTACCACTTCTATTGCTGCTTTTGACAGCATCTGGTTTATCTGCTCTTGAAGAGCTGCTGCCAGTAGTGGGATACTTGTGTCTGGAGATTGAGTTCACTTTTTGAGTTTCAGTTGCTGTTTGGGGTTACGAGGTTGCCCTCCAGCAGCCATTCTGTCCTCTTCTAGAAAGGCTCTCCCACGAAAGGGCTGACGCGTGGGAGGAGCTTCCTTCTCCTTCATGGCTAAAAAGTTAGCCGGAAGAACTTTCCTCGCAGTCCTTGTAATCAGATCTTGCGTTGCTTGTGCGCAAGAGCTGCCGATAAGTCCTTCACTAGCTCTGAAGGGAAGAGGTATTTGGCCAAGGGAGCATACAAGAACTCTGCTCTCTGAGCGAGAGTCAATCCTGACGACAGGAAAGAAACAGCATAGCTCTTTCTTAATAATACCTGCTGTGAAAAAGGGCTGTGAGTTCGACCGACCCGTCACTCATAGCTTTATCGAGACAGGCGAAAAGGTGCATCTGCGTCTCGTTCTTAACGTCTGCGAGGACTCCTAGAGTCCAGTCCATCAAGCTGAAGACCTCGATTGTTCTGAAGATGTCCTTCAGCAAGTGATCCATCTCTGACGTGGACCACATCACCTTAGCCTTAGTCATGGCTGATCTACGCGAGGCATCAATGAGTTTGGAGAAGTCTCCCTGGAAGGAGGCAGGAATTTCCAAACCAAGAACCTCCTGTTTCGTACCACACACCGGATCTAGAAGCCAATCTCATTGGGGGGAAGGAAAAGGTTGTCCTTCCTTGTTCCTTCTCTTGAGAATCCAATCGTTCAGAGTCGAAAAAGCCCTATAGACCGATCTGGCTAACACTGTTTCCTTGAAAGAGGAAGATTCCTGGGGTTTACCCTTCAAAAACTGCGAGGGCGGGCTCCGAGGTATAGCCTGCTGAAAAGTCCTCCGGATATAAGTCCGCCAGAACTGCAAGTAATCTTTTAAGATATGCTGCTTGAAGAGTTTCTTGCGTTTCCTCCTCTGAGATCTCCTCTAAAGGGTTAGCGATCTCTGAAGTAGAACGAGTGGGAGAAAACACACGCCTTGTCTTGCCTGCTTGCTCCCGCATGCGTCCAGCATGCTGCGAAGGAGCATCATGCATGCGTCCAGTCTGCTGCGAGGAAGCGTCATGCTTGCGTGCGTCCTGCATGCGTCCCATATGCTGCGAGGGAGCGTCATGCTTGCGTGCGTCATGCATGCAGCGAGGGAGCGTCATGCTTGCATGCGACCTGCATGCATCCAGTATGCTGGGAGTGAGCGTCATGCTTGCGTGCGTCCAGCATGCTGCTGCTGGGCATGCTGCTTGCGGTGCGTCCTGCATGCGTCCAGCCTGCTTTATGACGTTTGCGATCTTGACGCGGGGAAGCGTCTTGCTCGCGTGCGTCCAGCATGCTGTGAGGGAGCGTCAAGATCCTTGCCACCTCCCGTAACGCGTCCAGATCGCTGCGAGGGAGCGTCCATGAGCGCTGCAGCTCGCGTGCGTCCTTGTCGCGAGACCGCGCTCGGAACTATGACGTTTGCGATCTTGATGCGGAGAAGCGCCCCGCTTGCATGCGGAGAAGCGTCCCGCTTGCATGCGTCCAGCAAGCTGTGAGGAAGCGTCCTGCTCGCGTGCGTCCAGCATGCCGTGAGGGAGCGTCAAGATCCTTGCCGCCTCCCGTAACGCGTCCAGATCGCAGCGAGGGAGCATTCATGAGCGCTGCAGCTCGCGTGCGTCCTTGCCGCGAGCCCGCGCTCGGAACTATGACGATCGCGATCTCGGCGCTCGGTTCCATGATGAGCAACTCTCTTCTTGTCTAGCAGGAAGGGAAAAACATAAAATGCCAATGTTGTCTGGGAGCTGCGTCATCCGACGGTGAGGATAACACTTTTACCTCGCCTTTCCAATGGCGAGGGCGAGCGTCCTGGGAAGCGTCAACAGGTACGCTCGAGGGGACGACTGCTCGGGGGCTAACGCCTCTTGCCTCCCTTCGCCTGTCGACATTCCTTCTCCCAGGGATTGGGGAGAATGGAAGAAGTCTAGGGCTAGGAGAACGACAGGTCCGAGCAGCCGTACCCTCCACTGCACTGCGTCATGCTTGCGTGCCACTGAATACTAGCTCTTTTAACTTTCACATCAGACCATAATTATACCTGCCCGTTGCAAGAGATTATACTCTTTCGCCAAGGGCTAGAATGAAAATTCAATAGGCTATACGATTAATATAAGTATTCTCAATATCGAAATACTAAATAATGATACAAAGTATTGTGAAACTGTAACGATCGTCAAGAGTACCTGTACTACGTAACGTGAATTGACTGTACGCTAGTGAAATCTTTATAATAAATCGATGATTAACTAAAGGAAGTATACTAATAGGACAAATATTTACTTTAAAAAAATTATATTTCCCTACAATATAAAAATCAAAATACTTATGCTTAGTAAGTTAGTATTTTCTTTACATTTCTTGCAAGAAAAAGAAAAGAATTTACATATTTGCAAGTCATACTACGTAGTTGACGTCACATGATTGTGACGTCATAGCGCTAGCAGAATGATTTCCTTCAAGGCATTCTGCTAAGAGTTAACGTCACATGATTTGTGACGTCATAGTGTGGTGGAAAGATTTCCTTCCACCATCATGTCTTAAGAGTTGTTCCTTAGTTTTTAAAGTAGGGGGAAAAATTCCTTGATCCTATCCCTTTCAAGCTTACAAACATAGCAATCATATTACAAAAGAAAAATACACACATGCCCTCTGCATTTGACATACTGTGTGGGGATCAAGCGCAGCTTTTGGAAGCCGGTCTTGCAGCCTTACACACAAAATCCAACAACAGAGGAGCCATCTTGAAAATCAAGTTAAATTAAACTGTCCAAGTTGGACCAACAAAAAACTATCTTATTCGTGTGAAAAAGAAAGGAAAATCCAATATCAGCGAAAGCCATCAAAAACAAAGCAATGGGTACTTCACCAATTTGTAGTTAAAGCAAACCCAAACAAAGTAGAGAGAATTTCCTACGTGTTGCTCGAACGACGGCAGGGAATTTCTGAGGACTTATGGGAATGGTTCCAGGTACCTGGTTAGATGGTGCACAGGTATGACCACCTGTCGGCGATTGCCACGAATTTTGAATTTCTGCCGTGCGGGCGACGAATCGGCGGGATTAATCTATATATATGTAACTACCAGGGAAGTTACATATTTAAAACTGTCTTTTGGACTACCTGGGGATTGGTGAATTTGATCTCTGGATCATAGAATTCACTTAGTTCCAGCTGATCCAGTAGACATTTGCTTCCGTCTCCGTATGTCAATGTAGATTTTGTCTCGCATAGTATTGTGAGGTTGTTACTCTTCAGGTTGACCCGTCAGTCTGTGCACTGAAGGTTAACCTCACTGTAAATAATCAAGGTGTGAAGCATGTTCTTTTCAGCCTTTGATTCTATAGAAATGGAGTCCACCATAATGGACTCTCCACTTGATGTTATGTTTGGACCATGTGTCCCACATGGTAGTGAAATTTCCTCGTTCAAGGTTATCAAGCTCATATGATGGTTTAGAGGGTTGGTGCAGTCAGAAATAAGGCTCTGACCTTCACTTACCAGATTTACAACCTGCTAATGCTGAAGAGAAGAGATGCAGTAGCATCAGACTTCTCTCGAAAGGCTGGTCCTTTTCGATATGCATTTAAGTAGTTTTATATTCTGTGAAAGTTTAGGCAGATGGAGGTAAGTAAATGTACTGTATACTCATCTTTGATCATTATTATGGGAATTGTAATTTTATTAATATTTTGGGGGGTCTTTATTCTAAGATGAATCCTTTTCATAACAAATCCTGTAGTCTTGCTTTATGAGAACTGATGAATTCAGTCATATAGTCTTGTCGTGGATTTCAAAGACACAAGAGTTTATTATGTAAGAAATAAAATAATTTCTTTGGGAACATTTTAATATCTATCTGTACACACGGTTTTCTCAACAAAATTATGCAATCTTAAAACCTGCATCCACAACAAATTATATACAAAGTATTTTATAGTCATTAGTTATATTGTCAACTTTCCATATACTGTAATGTACTTCAATTCCACTGGGATACTATCATAACATGTGGTTTTTGTCAATTTCTACCAATTCACAGCAGAAAATCTCAGCAAAAGCTTTTAGGAAGTGGGGCACTACTTCACTAACTCTAACATCACGATTCAATTCCTTACTAAGTGTAGTAACTCCTTTATCTGGAATACCACAGGGAACTATGTTCTGGAACCAGTGTAACTCTGTGTTGCAATTCAAAGCTATCCCATGAGTTGTTACGTGACGTCCTTGAATGCCTGAAATAAGTAAATGTCAACATTCAATTGTTTTTAGGTAAAATAAAATTATAAAAGTTTTCCAAAAGAGCTGTCATATGCCTCAACTCTTGTTACATAATATGTTATTTTCATTAGTAAAATAAATTTTTGAATATACTTACCCGATAATCATGTAGCTGTCAACTCCGTTGCCCGACAGAATTCTACGGAAGGGATACGCCAGCGATCGCTATACAAGAGGGGGGTGTACTCACAAGCGCCACCTGTGGCCAGGTACTGCAGTACTTCTTGTTGACACCACTTCAATTTTTCCTCGGTCCACTGGTTCTATGGGGAGGAAGGGTGGGTCAATTAAATCATGATTATCGGGTAAGTATATTCAAAAATTTATTTTACTAATGAAAATAACATTTTTCAATATTAAACTTACCCGATAATCATGTAGCTGATTCACACCCAGGGAGGTGGGTGAAAACCAGTGTACATGTATATCAAGAAGCTAAGTATCCCGTATTTCATATTATCAGTTATTCAAAATAACAATGAAATTACAAGTACCTGGTAAGGAAGTCGACTTGAGCCATTACTCTGCCTTAAATAAGTTCGTCTTCCTTACTGAGCGCAGCGTTCCTCTTAGGAGGCTGAACAACTCTAAGGTGCTGAAGTATCAAGGGCTGCAACCCATACTAAAGGACCTCATCACAACCTTTAACCTCGGCGCTTCTCAAGAAAGAATTGACCACCCGCCAAATCAACAAGGATGTGGAAGGCTTCTTAGCCGACCGTACAACCCATAAAAAGTATTCAAGAGAAAGGTTAAAAGGTTATGGGATTATGGGAATGTAGTGGCTGAGCCCTCGCCTACTACTGCATTCGTTGCTACGAATGGTCCCAGGGTGTAGCAGTACTCGTAAAGAGACTGGACATCTTTGAGATAGAATGATGCAAACACTGACTTGCTTCTCCAATAGGTTGCATCCATAACACTCTGCAGAGAATGGCTCTGTTTGAAGGCCACTGAAGTAGCCACAGCTCTCACTTCATGTGTCCTTACCTTCAGCAAAGCAAGGTCTTCTTCCTTCAGATGAGAATGTGCTTCTCTAATCAGAAGCCTGAATAGTAAGAAACTGAGTTCTTAGAACTTGGAAAAGAAGGTTTCTTGATAGCACACCATAAGGCTTCTGATTGTCCTCGTAAAGGTTAAGACCTTTTTAGATAGTACCTAAGAGCTCTAACTGGGCAAAGTACTCCCTCCAGTTCATTCCCCACCAAGTTGGACAGGCTTGGGATCTCGAACGACTTAGGCCAAGGACGTGAAGGAAGTTCGTTTAGCAAAAACCGAGCTGCAAGGAACATGTAGCCGTTTCAGATGTGAAAACAATGATCCTGCTGAAGGTGTGGATCTCACTTACTCTTTTAGCTGTTGTCAAGCACACGAGGAAAAGAGTTTTTAATGTGAGGTCCTAAAAAGAGGCTGATTGGAGAGGTTCAAATCTTGATGACATAAGGAACCTTAGGACCACGTCTAGATTCCAGCCTGGAGTGGACAACCGACGTTCCTTTGAGGTCTCAAAAGACCTAGGGAGGTCCTGTAGATCTTTGTTGGTGGAAAGATCCAAGCCTCTGTGGCGGAAAACCGCTGCCAACATACTTCTGTAACCCTTGATCGTAGGAGCTGAAAGGGATCTTACTTTCCTTAGATATAACAGGAAGTCAGCAATCTGGGTTACAGTGGTACTGGTTGAGGAAACTGCATTGGTCTTGTACCAGCTACGGAAGACTTCCCCTTGAGACTGATAGATTCTGAGAGTGGATGTTCTCCTTGCTTTGGCAATCGCTCTGGCTGCCTCCTTCGAAAAGCCCCTAGCTCTTGAGAGTCTTTCGAAAGTCTGAAGGCAGTCAGACGAAGAGCGTGGAGGTTTGGGTGTACCTTCTTTACGTGAGGTAGACGTAGAAGGTTCACTCCTAGAGGAAGAGTCCTGGGAATGTCGACCAGCCATTGCAGTACCTCTAAGAACCATTCTCTCGCGGGCCAGAGCGGAGCCAACCAACGTCAGCCGTGTCCCTTTGCGAGAGGAGAACTTCTGAAGTACCCTGTTGACAATCTTGAACGGCGGGAATGCATACAGGTCGAGATGGAACCAATCCAGCAGAAAAGCATCCACGTGAACTGCTGCTGGGTCTGGAATCGGAGAACAATACAACAGGAGTCTCTAGGTTATCGAGGTAGCGAACAGATCTATGGTTGGCTGACCCCACAGGGCCCAAAGTCTGCTGCAAACATTCTTGTGAAGGGTCCACTCTGTGGGGATGACCTGACCCTTCCGGCTGAGGTGATCTGCCATGACATTCATACCGCCCTGAATGAACCTCGTTACCAGCGTGAGCTTTCGATCTTTAGACCAGATGAGGAGGTCCCTTGCGATCTAGAACAACTTCACGAAAGAGTCCCTCCCTGCTTGAAGATGTAAGCCAGGGCTGTGGTGTTGTCAGAGTCCACCTCCACCACTTTGTTAAGCTGGAGGGACTTGAAGTTTATCAAGGCCAGAAGAACCGCCAACAACTCCTTGCAATTGATGTGAAGTGTCCTTTGTTCCTGATTCCATGTTCCCGAGCATTCCTGTCCGTCCAAAGTCGCACCCCAGCCCGTGTCTGATGCGTCCGAGAGGAGAAGGCGGTCGGGTTTCTGAACAGCCAAAGATAGACTTCCTTGAGAAGAAAGCTGTTCTTACACCACGCGAGAGAAGACCTCCTCTCTTCGGAAACAGGAACTGAGACCGTCTCTAGCGTCATGTCCTTTATCCAGTGAGCAGCTAGATGATACTGAAGGGGGGGAGGTGGAGTCTCCCTAACACGATGAACAGGGCCAGCGATGAAAGTGTCCCTGTTAGACTCATCCACTACCTGACTGAGCATCGGTTCCTTCTCAGCATGCTCTGGATGCATTCTAGGGCTTGGAAGATCCTTGGGGCCGACGGAAAAGCCCGAAAAGCTCGACTCTGAAGATCCATACCCAGGGAGACAATGGTCTGGGATGGGACGAGCTGAGACTCCTCAAAATTGACCAGGAGGCCCAGTTCCTTGGTCAGATCCATAGTCCATCTGAGAATCTCCAGACAGCGACGACTTGTGGGAGCTCTTAAAAGCCAGTCGTCTGACGGAGCCGGACACAAGATCATGGTACTGCTGCACAGTCTGTGAACTGTCAACCATGGGGAAGCGAGGAAGTACAGTGACAACCCGAAGCTGTCTAGACTGTCTGGGTCGTACAGACAACTCCTTATCGGGTTGCTGAGGTTGCCGCACTGCGTCACAAGAAGTCACTTCTGCTGGTTGTTGAACGTCTTCCCAGTGACACACTGACTCCGTAAACAAAAAAAATCCTCTAACAAGGACTAAGCTTGGACTGCATGTCTTGCAACACAGCTCAAGGTCTATGGGAGCAGGTGTGGTAACAGACGGGGTTAGCGACTGAAGTGGAACCATTACCTTCCCTGGGAGCATGTTATGCTTAAAGAAAAGTCCATAGGCGGCTACGCAGCTAAAGGCTCCTCTCCAAATGACAGAGTCCTCAAGGGAATATCAGAAGGAGGGAGAAAAGCACTTTCTCATCTACAGGGACCATATCCGAGAAAAGCTAAGTTCTCTCAGTGAGGGTTTCACTGGTGCAAAAGCAGCAGACTAGAAGGCAACGTTATGAAACTGCTTGACAGTCTAGTGAGTTGGCAACAACCAAAGATGTGTGACTGAGAAGCATGCGGTAAGATATGCAGAGCATGTTGTATGCAGAGCATGCTGTATGCAGAGCATGCTGTATGCAGAGCATGCTGTATGTAGAGCATGCTGTAAGGTAAGCAGAGCGTGTTGCATGGCGTGTAACATTTCTCAGAAATTCCATGACCAGTGCTAGAGTGAGTAATATCGCATTACTGTCCATTGAAAGTGCACGTGCCGAGGGAATTGATTTAGACTGTTTTGTTGATGAATTTGATAGCCGGCATGATAATCGTAGAATTAAGCTACACTAAATGTACTATAATCTACTTCACCTCAGGAAAGGGAAACTCGCCCTGTTGGCAACACTGCATACTTCATGCATGCTTGCATGGGGTTTAATATCAACATAATATTACCTTACATTCATAACTCATGATTCATTTGTTTAGAAGATATTTTTGCCATATTTTGCGATTTGTTAAAAATATATTGCAAGGAATACATATATATTTTTATATAAGTAATACAAATAACCTCCATTATCATAATGTTTGTGTAGGCATACATGTATATGATTACAAATGCAAGTTATGAAAGTAATGAGGTGTTATTATTGTCATTGTTATTCCCAAGTTGAATGGGAAGAAGCTCAAGTTGAGGAAAAAAAAGGCAGATGCATGCGTTGAGGTGGCTGACTCATAGCATGAGGTTGCTGCCTCAAGAGTTGCGCTTGCTGTAAGGGTTGCGGATGCGCAGTAGCAGGTTCCTGAGGAACGAGTTAAGGTTCCTGAGGTGTGAGCTGCGAGAGTTGAGGTAGCGGCTGCGCTTGAGACTCTTGCCTTGAGGAGGGTTTAGGTCGCTGCAGCGAGTGCTGAGGTGGCTGCCTCATTGATGGAAGAGGTTGTCGTACCTCAAGAGATTGTTGCCTCGCTGGTGGAACCGCAAGCGGAAGCGGAGGAAGTAAGGCATAAGACTCCTGCTCCCATTGCTGAGGTTGCCTTAAGGAAGGTTAAGGTTGCTGTACAACGCTGGTAACTGGCAACTCAGAACGCGGTAAGGTAGCCTGAGGAACCTCAACTTCGTACGCCTGGCAGACTGGACTGCGGTGAGGCGGAGCTCTCGCAGGAGGAGGCGGAGGTTGCTGCACACCGCTGGTAACTGGCAACTCAGAACGCGGTAAGGTAGCCTGAGGAACCTCAACTTCGTACGCCTGGCAGACTGGACTGCGGAGAGGCGGAGCGTTCGCAGGAGGAGGTGTAACCTTCTCAGCCTGAAACTCACGCATTAAGACCGCAAGCTGCGACTGCATGGACTGCAGCAAAGTCGTCTTGGGATCAACAGACGATAAGGTCTGTTGAGGCAAAGCCTTAATAGAAGATGAGGTCTGTTGAGGCATCGCCTTACCTCTCTTAGGAGGTGTGCAGTCACCTGATGACTGAGGAGAGTCAGAGCTAACCCAATGACTGCATCCGGGTTGTTGAACTCTAACTTCGTACGTCTGGCATAGGTCTGGACTTTACGTTTAAGAGGTCTTGAGACCTGAGACCAGCGTTTTCTCCCCGAAATTTCTTCTGCAGACGAGCAAAATAAGGGCTCAATCGTCTGCGGGTGGGAGTGACGGTCTCTGTAAGACACGCCCGCAACCACCGAGGATACTTCTGTGCGCCGATCAAGGCCTGCCGAACCCTTTTGCCCTTCGACATTGCTTCTCCCCTGGGCTTGGGAGCTTGCAAGAGGTCCCGGACTGGGAGGACGACTGGCACGCACAGAAGTACCCTCACGCACAACACTGACACACTTTGCGCTAATCACTTATCACTTTTGATTTTCTGTTTGCACTTATTTCACTGAACTCGAAACTTTAAGTGGTTTGTACCTGAAACACGCAATTCTATCCTTCTTTAAAAGTTAGTAATTGCGAAAACAGAATTACAATGTAACAGAAAAATCTAATGAAAGATAAATAATTCAGTGGCTGGAAAGAGACTAAACACTAGATCAAATAAACTACGTTTAAAATCTCTCACCGCATAAAGCTTGAGAACAAGAAAAAACTCTAGAAACGTTTACCTTCTTCCCCTAAAGAGACTAGGGAGAAGAGCAAAAACGATAACAACGTTACTCGCTTGAACGAAACGTTTATCCTCCTCTTTCTCCCTCCGTCTCTATCTCTCTCTCTCTCTCTCTCTCTTGACTTAGAACCTGAGAGAAGAGCCCAATCATATATATCGTTAAAACATATTATTGTTAAAGGAAAATATTTCCCAAAATGAAAAGTTCCTTTATTAGAATTAAAACCATTAAGTTAAGAAAGAATGAACAAAACGCTAGACACGGTTACTCTTACTGCAACGTGACACCGTGAAAATTCTCTCTCTATCGTAACGATAGAGCGCAAGTTGAACGTTCTGAACGTCAACAACTGCAGAGACAAAACAAAACGTTAGTTCAACTTTGAAAACAGTACGAGACTATCAAAGAAATTCTTTCAAAAACATTAAAATAGCATAATATGTTAACAGGTAAAACCGAAATGACGGGCTCAATGTTAATTAACTTCGGTACCAAGAAAAGACCGCCTACTATTAGGAAAGGTCGAATATAAACAAATATAAAAATTAATTTTAATAAGTTTATAATAAAAGGAAGTTAATCGAAGAGGCCTATAAAAGGCGGAGAGATATAAAATAAATCTATAACTTTTGTTAAGCAAAATTAAGAAAGAGAGTCTATACTCTCTTAGACACCAACACTTCCGTCTAAGGGAAGGGTCGGCCATTTAAAGGTGAAAGAGAGTTCATACTCTCTTCGTCACCATAATTAATCAAATTAATTCCAAAAGTTAGCTAAGCTAATAATAAAACTTCCTGAATAGCGAAAGCTGAAATCTTAGAGCAATACTTCACCAAAAACCGTGAACAAGACTCCAAAATTATAAGCGTATCCATGAACGTCTTGCCGGAAGCACGACAGAGGAAAAATTGAAGTGGTGTCAACAAGAAGTACTGCAGTACCTGGCCACAGGTGGCGCTTGTGAGTACACCCCCCTCTTGTATAGCGATCGCTGGCGTATCCCTTCCGTAGAATTCTGTCGGGCAACGGAGTTGACAGCTACATGATTATCGGGTAAGTTTAATATTGAAAAATTTAAGATCTAAACATTTTCTTTATCATTTTTTTTTTCTTATGTAAACTACCACTCGACATCAATCAAAGCTCTACGCTATCAGTTTCTACCGGGGGAAAAAAAATGGACACTAATCACTACACAGTACTGAAGGTCATTAACATACAGTATACTGTACAGTTTTCAGACATTACTTTACAAAAGTATTGCATTTCATGAGCTGGAGCAGGTTCTCTATTTTTAGGCTAAAAAAGATTTTGTGCTTTCAAAATATTCTAAAACTAGACTGAGAAGAGCTTTTAGCTTTGTTTAAACTAATATTTTTAACTACTGCACAGGCAAAACCAGATTTTCTGATTACAAACAAAAGCTATGAAGTACCTTACCTACAGCACATATTTTGTTATCTCCCACCCAAACTCCTGTGTGAGGGGATGTGTTTGCCAAGACGCCTAGGGATCGGCAAGTTCGTATAACTGCTCTCTCTAACGCACAAACATACCTTTAAATAAAACACTGATCATAGCAAACCTGTAGCAACTTCATTATACATTATGGTAGTACAGAAATATGCAAACACAAATACTGCCAGTAAGATTGTACATGATATTATCAGTGCTCATTTCAGCATGTTGTGATCTGGTAAAAGCGTTTGCCTTATGTAGAATACACTAAATGATTGTACAAATGTATCTTCAAGTGGTCTGTTTAAACTGTTTCTATCTTTTACTACTAAGAAAGAAATAATTACCTCTGCCAACGAAGTTGGAAGGTTATGTTTAAAGCCCTGTTCGAGTGTGTTTGTTCTGTCTAAACCCATCTTTATGAACAGCTTCCTGGTTACAATTTTAATTGTAGAGTAATGAGACTTGCAGGGACTAAGTGTTATGTAAAAAGCTGGAAATGATTAAATTTTGTAAGGTCAAGGTCAAGCAAAATGTCCAATTCACGTAATCAGCTAGGAGTTTGGACATCTTTTCACAGATACTTCAAGCTTGAGTGTATGAAAATCCGCTCCAATTAATCCATGTTAAGGTCAATGTCAAGCTCTACTGAGTGCCCCTCTAGTTTTACTTGTATGTAAAGGACAAAACAAAAAATCAGAAAGAATCGTTCTTCACAATCATTTTTGTGTATGGTACAGCTCAAAGACCCTTGAAGTATATCTCATGAAACACCATCTACATCCCACATTAACTTTTAAAACAAGGTAAAATTTAGCAAAATGCCAAAAACAAGACAAATGTTAGCATTATGAGTTGAATTTTCAGATGAACATTACAGTACATTACTGTAATACATTTATGCAGGACGACAAAGGATAAAATTGCTAATACAGTACACTTGTTGCATTCAAGAAATCAGTACTATATTATAACAGTTTTATAGAATGTCAGAAAAATTAATGACCTACAAACTTACAAGTCATTTTTGCACTATATGCTGCAATATCTCTATTATATCTTATGACACATACAAAATCTAATACCCTGTATATGGATTAAACATATTGCACTATCCTTACCACTCATACTATATCTAATATTTATATCTTATGGCACATACAAAAGCTAACATATAACATATTGCATTAGCCTTACCACTTAATACCAGGCTGAAATGAGGCCAAGTGTAAGATTGGATAGGCAACCATCTGACCGGGTCCGTGAAAAGTAATTAGGCCTCCACGGTTAGTACGGTAAAAGTCGGCTCCAAGAGATCGTAGGTGTGCTTCCTCTTCATGTGAATACACATCACGAATACCAGTTGTATACACTGTTAATAGAAAATACATTAATGTTGAACATAGACAGACCAGTTTCTCTCTGTGATTACAGAAAAGAGATGGGCATAAAACATTCCTAAAATAAAATGAAAAATTTGACTGAATACCAGGGCGCTATTGATAATAACAGAAAAATTTGGAATAAACAACTACCTTAAAAATCGTGCATCTTTGATCAAACAGTTGTTAAACATTTTCAAACAAAACTAGGAAATATACAGTATGAGCAATTTTTATGTTTAAAACAGTTTCAGCTTGTTAGACCATTCCTATTTTCATAATGACAAGTATAACACTTCGAAGATTGTTGAAAGTTACAGTACTATACAGTATACCAAATTGTCTTAGGTTCTAATGACAGAAAAATGTTATTTTCATTAGTAAAATAAATTTTTGAATATACTTACCCGATAATCATGTAGCTGTCAACTCCGTTGCCCGACAGAATTCTACGGAAGGGATACGCCAGCGATCGCTATACAAGAGGGGGGTGTACTCACAAGCGCCACCTGTGGCCAGGTACTGCAGTACTTCTTGTTGACACCACTTCAATTTTTCCTCGGTCCACTGGTTCTATGGGGAGGAAGGGTGGGTCAATTAAATCATGATTATCGGGTAAGTATATTCAAAAATTTATTTTACTAATGAAAATAACATTTTTCAATATTAAACTTACCCGATAATCATGTAGCTGATTCACACCCAGGGAGGTGGGTGAAAACCAGTGTACATGTATATCAAGAAGCTAAGTATCCCGTATTTCATATTATCAGTTATTCAAAATAACAATGAAATTACAAGTACCTGGTAAGGAAGTCGACTTGAGCCATTACTCTGCCTTAAATAAGTTCGTCTTCCTTACTGAGCGCAGCGTTCCTCTTAGGAGGCTGAACAACTCTAAGGTGCTGAAGTATCAAGGGCTGCAACCCATACTAAAGGACCTCATCACAACCTTTAACCTCGGCGCTTCTCAAGAAAGAATTGACCACCCGCCAAATCAACAAGGATGTGGAAGGCTTCTTAGCCGACCGTACAACCCATAAAAAGTATTCAAGAGAAAGGTTAAAAGGTTATGGGATTATGGGAATGTAGTGGCTGAGCCCTCGCCTACTACTGCATTCGTTGCTACGAATGGTCCCAGGGTGTAGCAGTACTCGTAAAGAGACTGGACATCTTTGAGATAGAATGATGCGAACACTGACTTGCTTCTCCAATAGGTTGCATCCATAACACTCTGCAGAGAATGGCTCTGTTTGAAGGCCACTGAAGTAGCCACAGCTCCCACTTCATGTGTCCTTACCTTCAGCAAAGCAAGGTCTTCCTCCTTCAGATGAGAATGTGCTTCCCTAATCAGAAGCCTGAATAGTAAGAAACTGAGTTCTTAGAACTTGGAAAAGAAGGTTTCTTGATAGCAC
This sequence comes from Palaemon carinicauda, assembly GCF_036898095.1. Taxonomy (NCBI): domain Eukaryota; kingdom Metazoa; phylum Arthropoda; class Malacostraca; order Decapoda; family Palaemonidae; genus Palaemon; species Palaemon carinicauda. The sequence continues at coordinate 99,555,124 of NC_090744.1, forward strand.
ACCATAAGGCTTCTGATTGTCCTCGTAAAGGTTAAGACCTTTTTAGATAGTACCTAAGAGCTCTAACTGGGCAAAGTACTCTCTCCAGTTCATTCCCCACCAAGTTGGACAGGCTTGGGATCTCGAACGACTTAGGCCAAGGACGTGAAGGAAGCTCGTTTAGCAAAAACCGAGCTGCAAGGAACATGTAGCCGTTTCAGATGTGAAAACAATGATCCTGCTGAAGGCGTGGATCTCACTTACTCTTTTAGCTGTTGTCAAGCACACGAGGAAAAGAGTTTTTAATGTGAGGTCCTAAAAAGAGGCTGATTGGAGAGGTTCAAATCTTGATGACATAAGGAACCTTAGGACCACGTCTAGATTCCAGCCTGGAGTGGACAACCGACGTTCCTTTGAGGTCTCAAAAGACCTAGGGAGGTCCTGTAGATCTTTGTTGGTGGAAAGATCCAAGCCTCTGTGGCGGAAAACCGCTGCCAACATACTTCTGTAACCCTTGATCGTAGGAGCTGAAAGGGATCTTACTTTCCTTAGATATAACAGGAAGTCAGCAATCTGGGTTACAGTGGTACTGGTTGAGGAAACTGCATTGGTCTTGTACCAGCTACGGAAGACTTCCCCTTGAGACTGATAGATTCTGAGAGTGGATGTTCTCCTTGCTTTGGCAATCGCTCTGGCTGCCTCCTTAGAAAAGCCCCTAGCTCTTGAGAGTCTTTCGAAAGTCTGAAGGCAGTCAGACGAAGAGCGTGGAGGTTTGGGTGTACCTTCTTTACGTGAGGTAGACGTAGAAGGTTCACTCCTAGAGGAAGAGTCCTGGGAATGTCGACCAGCCATTGCAGTACCTCTAAGAACCATTCTCTCGCGGGCCAGAGCGGAGCCAACCAACGTCAGCCGTGTCCCTTTGCAAGAGGAGAACTTCTGAAGTAACCTGTTGACAATCTTGAACGGCGGGAATGCATACAGGTCGAGATGGAACCAATCCAGCAGAAAAGCATCCACGTGAACTGCTGCTGGGTCTGGAATCGGAGAACAATACAACAGGAGTCTCTAGGTTATCGAGGTAGCGAACAGATCTATGGTTGGCTGACCCCACAGGGCCCAAAGTCTGCTGCAAACATTCTTGTGAAGGGTCCACTCTGTGGGGATGACCTGACCCTTCCGGCTGAGGTGATCTGCCATGACATTCATACCGCCCTGAATGAACCTCGTTACCAGCGTGAGCTTTCGATCTTTAGACCAGATGAGGAGGTCCCTTGCGATCTAGAACAACTTCACGAAAGAGTCCCTCCCTGCTTGAAGATGTAAGCCAGGGCTGTGGTGTTGTCAGAGTCCACCTCCACCACTTTGTTAAGCTGGAGGGACTTGAAGTTTATCAAGGCCAGAAGAACCGCCAACAACTCCTTGCAATTGATGTGAAGTGTCCTTTGCTCCTGATTCCATGTTCCCGAGCATTCCTGTCCGTCCAAAGTCGCACCCCAGCCCGTGTCTGATGCGTCCGAGAGGAGACGGCGGTCGGGTTTCTGAACAGCCAAAGGTAGACTTCCTTGAGAAGAAAGCTGTTCTTACACCACGCGAGAGAAGACCTCCTCTCTTCGGAAACAGGAACTGAGACCGTCTCTAGCGTCATGTCCTTTATCCAGTGAGCAGCTAGATGATACTGAAGGGGGGGAGGTGGAGTCTCCCTAACACGATGAACAGGGCCAGCGATGAAAGTGTCCCTGTTAGACTCATCCACTACCTGACTGAGCATCGGTTCCTTCTCAGCATGCTCTGGATGCATTCTAGGGCTTGGAAGATCCTTGGGGCCGACGGAAAAGCCCGAAAAGCTCGACTCTGAAGATCCATACCCAGGGAGACAATGGTCTGGGATGGGACGAGCTGAGACTCCTCAAAATTGACCAGGAGGCCCAGTTCCTTGGTCAGATCCATAGTCCATCTGAGAATCTCCAGACAGCGACGACTTGTGGGAGCTCTTAAAAGCCAGTCGTCTGACGGAGCCGGACACAAGATCATGGTACTGCTGCACAGTCTGTGAACTGTCAACCATGGGGAAGCGAGGAAGTACAGTGACAACCCGAAGCTGTCTAGACTGTCTGGGTCGTACAGACAACTCCTTATCGGGTTGCTGAGGTTGCCGCACTGCGTCACAACAAGTCACTTCTGCTGGTTGTTGAACGTCTTCCCAGTGACACACTGACTCCGTAAACAAAAAATCCTCTAACAAGGACTAAGCTTGGACTGCATGTCTTGCAACACAGCTCAAGGTCTATGGGAGCAGGTGTGGTAACAGACGGGGTTAGCGACTGAAGTGGAACCATTACCTTCCCTGGAAGCATGTTATGCTTAAATAAAAGTCCATAGGAGGCTACGCAGCTAAAGGCTCCTCTCCAAATGACAGAGTCCTCAAGGGAATATCAGAAGGAGGGAGAAAAGCACTTTCTCATCTACAGGGACCATATCCTAGAAAAGCTAAGTTCTCTCAGTGAGGGTTTCACTGGTGCAAAAGCAGCAGACTAGAAGGCAACGTTATGAAACTGCTTGACAGTCTAGTGAGTTGGCAACAACCAAAGATGTATGACTGAGAAGCATGCGGTAAGGTATGCAGAGCATGTTGTATGCAGAGCATGCTGTATGCAGAGCATGCTGTATGCAGAGCATGCTGTATGCAGAGCATGCTGTATGCAGAGCATGCTGTATGTAGAGCATGCTGTAAGGTAAGCAGAGCGTGTTGCATGGCGTGTAACATTTCTCAGAAATTCCATGACCAGTGCTAGAGTGAGTAATATCGCATTACCGTCCATTGAAAGTGCACGTGCCGAGGGAATTGATTTAGACTGTTTTGTTGATGAATTTGATAGCCGGCATGATAATCGTAGAATTAAGCTACACTAAATGTACTATAATCTACTTCACCTCAGGAAAGGGAAACTCGCCCTGTTGGCAACACTGCATTACTTCATGCATGCTTGCATGGGGTTTAATATCAACATAATATTTACCTTACATTCATAACTCATGATTCATTTTTGTTTTGAAGATATTTTTGCCATATTTTGCGATTTGTTAAAAATATATTGCAAGGAATACATATATATTTTTATATAAGTAATACAAATAACCTCCATTATCATAATGTTTGTGTAGGCATACATGTATATGATTACAAATGCAAGTTATGAAAGTAATGAGGTGTTATTATTGTCATTTGTTATTCCCAAGTTGAATGGGAAGAGGCTCAAGTTGAGGAGAAAGTGGCAGATGCATGCGTTGAGGTGGCTGACTCATAGCATGAGGTTGCTGCCTCAAGAGTTGCGCTTGCTGTAAGGGTTGCGGATGCGCAGTAGCAGGTTCCTGAGGAACGAGTTAAGGTTCCTGAGGTGTGAGCTGCGAGAGTTGAGGTAGCGGCTGCGCAGAACGCAGTTCTTGTCTCGCGAGTTGAGGTTCCTGAGGTGCTAGCCTAAGGAGTTGAGGCTCTTGCCTTGTTGAGGTCGCTGCAGCGAGTGCTGAGGTGGCTGCCTCATTGATGGAAGAGGTTGTCGTACCTCAAAAGATTGTTGCCTCGCTGGTGGAACCGCAAGCGGAAGCGGAGGAAGTAAGGCATAAGATTCCTGCTCCCATTGCTGAGGTTGCCTTAAGGAAGGCGGAGGTTGCTGCACACCGCTGATAACTGGCAACTCAGTACGCGGTAAGGTATCCTGAGGAACCTCAACATCGTACGCCTGGCAGACTGGACTGCGGTGAGGCGGAGCGATCGCAGGAGGAGGTGTAACCTTCTCAGCCTGACACTCACGCATTAAGACCGCAAGCTGTGACTGCATGGACTGCAGCAAAGTCATCTTGGGGTCGGCAGACGCTAAGGTCTGCTGAGGCAAAGCCTTAACAGAAGATGAGGTCTGTTGCGGCATCACCTTACCTCTCTTAGGAGGTGTGCAGTCACCTGATGACTGCGGAGAGTCAGAGCTAACCCAATGACTGCATCCGGGTTGTTGAACTCTAGAGGTCTGGACTTTACGTTTAAGAGGTCTTGAGACCCGAGTCCAGCGTTATCTCCCCGAAATTTCTTCTGCAGACGAGTAAAATAAGGGCTCAATCGTCTGCGGGTGGGAGTGACGGTCTCTGTAAGACACGCCCGCAACCACCGAGGATACTTCTGTGCGCCGATCAAGGCCTGCCGAACCCTTTTGCCCTTCGACATTGCTTCTCCCCTGGGCTTGGGAGCTTGCAAGAGGTCCCGGACTGGGAGGACGACTGGCACGCAAGAAGTACCCTCACGCACAACACTGACACACTTTGCGCTAATCACTTATCACTTTTGAATTTCTGTTTGCACTTATTTCACTGAACTCGAAACTTTAAGTGGTTTGTACCTGAAACACGCAATTCTATCCTTCTTTAAAAGTTAGTAATTGCGAAAACAGAATTACAATGTAACAGAAAAATCTAATGAAAGATAAATAATTCAGTGGCTGGAAAGAGACTAAACACTAGATCAAATAAACTACGTTTAAAATCTCTCACCGCATAAAGCTTGAGAACAAGAATAAACTCTAGAAACGTTTACCTTCTTCCCCTAAAGAGACTAGGGAGAAGAGCAAAAACGATAACAACGTTACTCGCTTGAACGAAACGTTTATCCAGCTCTCTCTCCCTCCGTCTCTATCTCTCTCTCTCTCTCTCTCTTGACTTAGAACCTGAGAGAAGAGCCCAATCATATATACTCGTTAAAACATATTATTGTTAAAGGAAAAAAACTGAAAGATTTCCCAAATAAAAAGTTCCTTTATTAGAATTAAAACCATTAAGCTAAGAAAGAATGAACAAAACGTTATAAACGGTTTACTCTTACTGCAACGTGACACCGTGAAAATTCTCTCTCTATCGTAACGATAGAGCGCAAGTTGAACGTTCTGAACGTCAACAACTGCAGAGACAAAACAAAACGTTAAGTTCAACTTTGAAACAGTACGAGACTATCAAAGAAATTCTTTCAAAAACATTAAAATAGCATAATATGTTAACAGGTAAAACCGAAATGACGGGCTCAATGTTAATTAACTTCGGTACAAGAAAAGACCGCCTACTATTAGGAAAGGTCGAATATAAACAAATATAAAAATTAATTTAATAATTTTATAAAAAAGGAAGTTAATCGAAGAGGCCTATAAATGGCGGAGAGATATAAAATAAATCTATAACTTTTGTGAGCAAAATTAAGAAAGAGAGTCTATACTCTCTTAGACACCAACACTTCCGTCTAAGGGAAGGGTCGGCCATTAAAAGGTGAAAGAGAGTTCATACTCTCTTCGTCACCATAATTAATCAAATTAATTCCAAAAGCTAGCTAAGCTAATAATAAAACTTCCTGAATAGCGAAAGCTGAAATCTTAGAGCAATACTTCACCAAAAACCGTGAACAAGACTCCAAAATTATAAGCGTATCCATGAACCTCTTGCCGGAAGCACGACAGAGGAAAAATTGAAGTGGTGTCAACAAGAAGTACTGCAGTACCTGGCCACAGGTGGCGCTTGTGAGTACACCCCCCTCTTGTATAGCGATCGCTGGCGTATCCCTTCCGTAGAATTCTGTCGGGCAACGGAGTTGACAGCTACATGATTATCGGGTAAGTTTAATATTGAAAAATGAAAGATTACAGTACTTCAACATGAAAAAAGCTAATATTCATGAGTAAAAAAACCATATTTTGGGGGGGGGCAATTCTATTGTTACAGTCATTTTGCATAATACAAGGGAAACAGATTATGCCATACACTTACCTGGAGGATGTTCTACAAGAAGCAGTGTATGACATGGTTCTCTTTTCATCTTTATGTTCTCTTGAACCTTTGCTGCAATCTTCTTTTGATAATCCCAAGCTGACTTATAACTAGTTTGCATTAATCTCTGTACATATATGGTTTTTTGTGCCATTTTTCCTGAATGAACTGAAATTATCAACAACACACTCAAAATTATTTTCAAGACTTTATAGCAAAATTAATTTTTTATGCACAAAAGTAGCTACTGCATGAGTACTGTATACAGTACTAATTCAAGGTAACTAGCTTGAGAAAAATTAGGTTTTTCTTTAAATGTTCATTCACGTTAATTTTTGGATGTTTCTTAGTTACAGGTACTAATAGCTTTGACAACCACCAGTTGCAAATTCATAGCCCACCTTTAATGTACTTAGAGCTCTTTACAATATATTCAAATGGATATATCACAAATCTGAAAGATGAAGTATATTTTTCTTGAAATAAACCCAAGTCATATATGTGGATACACCTTTGACAAAAGCTATACTGTACTAGGCACAAAAGCTTAGCAACAAGATGTTCAACCCAGGGAAGAGATCACACTTCTCACTTGCCAGGGACAAGAAAGAAAACTTGGTTTGATGTGGGATTTATCATAAGGGGCAACAAGGGACAGAATGCCAGGAGACCTTGATGAAAGGATATAATTGCCAAAACCTGCCTCAGACAAATGAGTTATCGACCAGCATGTTCTGACGATCGGGTATGCATATGGCTAATGGATCGAAGGCTGCAAGCCACTCGCTCATCCTTGCACTGTATTGATACTTATAAGAATTACCGAGTGACCAATCAACTGATAACCCCGAAATGCTTGGAATTATCTATTATTATTAATTGCTAAACTACAACCCTACTCCTGTTTCAAGGAAGTAAATGTGTATGAAAGATATATTACGAGTACAGGTACCTAGGGTGAACAATAATACAGTACACGGTAAATAAAATTAGAATGAACTGTTAATACTATACTTTGTTACAGACTAAGAAAGCTTCTAAGGTGGTCACCAAAAAGCAAACCAAATATGTCTTCACTCAATAGTGATCAAAAAGAAAAGTGGAAGGCAAGTACTCCAATGAGGCAGTGTCCCATTGGTCCTCAGTAACTACAGGCAGCTGAGCACTGTTACTAAGCTTTTCAAGCTTTTGGCAATGTATTCATATAAATGACCTGGGTTTGCATCTTCTTAGGAATATAGTAGATTCTCTTTCTGTCTGCAATGTCTTAAGAGCTTTGTACGCAAGAAATTTCAAACTGTATTTCATAAAAGTATTCCTCTATTTCTGATATCTCTTTACAAAACACATCATTCAAAGATCAGATACATTCTCCTGTATTCTATAAGACATATGGTACATGCTTCATTAGGAAGCACATGTAGCATTGTTATCTTCAGAAGCATATCAGTGCAGCACTATGATTCATTTGATATTTCATTGGCAATTCATCATTTCAGGGAAAATTGCTAGAAGATCAGTAACAAGATGGGGCATAGTAAGAGGAACTTCCAAGTGCTTGTATCTACAGTACATATATTTAACAAAATTAAAAGAATCTTAAATAATTACCAACTATATTTCTGCTACAATACAAAAATTGTCAAGTTCAAGACTTTTCAAAGCGTCCCATTCCACTAACAAAGGGATCTTTCATCATCTTCAATTTCCGCCAACCTTGCCTAATCATGTGTTCTATCCTGAGTGTATCTGTTTTGGGAATAACAGCATTTTTTCTAAATTCAAACTTCACATTGTCAGAAAATCCTGGCTTGGGTTGGGCTGCTCTGAGACATTGCTTATATAATTTTAAGACCTCCAGTTGGATCTTGCTGTGCCGTGCCATGATAACTGGGGGAAAAATGATTAAGCATTAATATTTACATCTTGATTACCTGAATGCTAATAGGCAGTTTCACAATACAGGGAATAATAGGACAAAGGAAGCTGTTAAGGGATATACAAAAAGTTTTCTAACCCAACAAATCATTGCACAAAAAAAAAGGAATACAGTATATGTAAATAAAAGCAACTTATAATCCCATATTTGTAGCATGCCAAACGAAAATAATTTATGAACAGCACATCTGTGACAGATAAAGGCCTATGATACAAGGTAATGTACAGTATTGTATTTTGAGTTACCTCACTATTACATTAGATCATGTTTTGAGCATCAATAAATGAAAAAAAATCTATTAACAGCAAACTAATATCAAAGATCATTTTGAAAGATATGCAATGGTAAGTTACAACTGTTTCTTGTTTTGTTTACGATTACTATAAAAAATAACTCTGAATCCTGAAGGCAAGATAATTTAAGTAGCCACTGTCAAAAACAACAACACGAACCAGATTGAAAAAAACAAATGTAAAATATCAATCACTCTTAGAGCAACTACGAAAGCAAATATTCAACCTGTGAGACCACATATTGCAAGTTTGGCTAATTCTTGCTAACATGAACTAAACTATTGTATCTGATTGGGTAATTCTACTTGACTATCCAAGCAAATTACATCTTAAGGATAGTAGGGTGAAATGATGCAATCTAATTCAATTCGTAGAATCTTTATTCAAACTTTTGCTATACGAGTCTACATAGCTATTTTGCCATGGTCAATGGTACTGTATTTTGTCTTTGCAAAGCTAGATGACACTAAGTGTTACCGAGATAACTGCCATAATAGAAATTTATTATCCCACCTTAGGCTAAGTGGTCTAATAGTTAAATGTGGTGATACTTACTTTTAGGTCTTAAAAAAATTTCAAATTAATATAAACATAATTATTCCAAAGTAATCTGCAGCCACTAGTGATATGAGGGGTAAGTAATTTGGGAGGACACAGTACATACATACATATACCAAAGGCACTTCCCCCAATTTTGGGGGGTAGCCGACAACAAGAAACAAAACAAAAAGGGGACCTCTACTCTCTACGTTCCTCCAGCCTAACCAGGGACTCAGCCGAGTTCAGCTGGTACTGCTAGGGTGCCACAGCCCAACCTCCCACATTTCCACCACAGATGAAGCTTCATACTGCTGAGTCCCCTACTGCTGCTACCTCCGCGGTCATCTAAGGCACCGGAGGAAGCAGCAGGGCCTACCGGAACTGCGTCACAATCGCTCGCCATTCATTCCTATTTCTAGCACGCTCTCTTGCCTCTCTCACATCTATCCTCCTATCACCCAGAGCTTTCTTCACACCATCCATCCACCCAAACATTGGCCTTCCTCTTGTAGTTCTCCCATCAACTCTTGCATTCATCACCTTCTTTAGCAGACAGGCATTTTCCATTCTCTCAACATGGCCAAACCACCTCAACACATTCATATCCACTCTAGCCGCTAACTCATTTCTTACACCCGTTCTCACCCTCACCACTTCGTTCCTAACCCTATCTACTCGAGATACACCAGCCATACTCCTCAGACACTTCATCTCAAACACATTCAATTTCTGTCTCTCCATCACTTTCATTCCCCACAACTCCGATCCATACATCACAGTTGGTACAATCACTTTCTCATATAGAACTCTCTTTACATTCATGCCCAATCCTCTATTTTTTACTACTCCCTTAACTGCCCCCAACACTTTGCAACCTTCATTCACTCTCTGACGTACATCTGCTTCCACTCCACCATTTGCTGCAACAACAGACCCCAAGTACTTAAACTGATCCACCTCCTCAAGTAACTCTCCATTCAACATGACATTCAACCTAGCACCACCTTCCCTTCTCGTACATCTCATAACCTTACTCTTACCCACATTAACTCTCAACTTCCTTCTCTCACACACCCTTCCAAATTCTGTCACTAGTCGGTCAAGCTTCTCTTCTGTGTCTGCTACCAGTACAGTATCATCCGCAAACAACAACTGATTTACCTCCCATTCATGATCATTCTCGCCTACCAGTTTTAATCCTCGTCCAAGCACTCTAGCATTCACCTCTCTCACCACTCCATCAACATACAAGTTAAACAACCACGGCGACATCACACATCCCTGTCTCAGCCCCACTCTCACCGGAAACCAATCGCTCACCTCATTTCCTATTCTAACACATGCTTTACTACCTGTGTAGAAACTTTTCACTGCTTGCAACAACCTTCCACCAACTCCATATAACCTCATCACATTCCACATTGCAATGTGGACACAGTACATTCACAATAATTACTAGTAGAAGCAAGGGGCATTCCCTCCCACCACTAAGCTCTCATTCAGCCAACGCTTTCTAGGTACCTGATGACCTAATTTAGGTTAGGAGAGGATGCACTGGTTTCCGGTATTTGTAGACATTACCAACAAGCATAATCAAAACCATCACAGAGTATCTAATTCTTTCTTGGAGAAATAAGCAAAGCTAATTAAATTTAAGCAAAATACCTTTATCACTGTGCCTTTCAGGCACTTTGATGTATGATGAGTAAGAGCATGGAGTTTTAGGTCAGCTTAGATAAGTGGGCACGTGTAGCCGCAATGAGGAAGAACAGTGTCCTTGATTGAGTAAGGGAAGAATAGCAATTCGATGTCTATTCACAAGGCCGCAGCAGTAACGATTTACCGCTATAACTTTAACAGCACAATGCTGTATGGCGAATATGATTCAAGTTACATGGAACACCTCAGGAAATTTAGGGTTGCTGTGGCCTGATTGGTAATGTCTCTGGATGGTGTTTGACAGTCGGGGGTTCGAGTCGCGCTCAGACTCGTTAGTGACTGCAACCTTACCATCCTTGTGAGCTAAGGTTGGGAGGTTTGGGGGAGCCTATAGGTCTATCTGCTGAGTCATCAGCAGCCACTGCCTGGCCCTCCCTGGTCCTAGCTTGGGTGGAGAGGAGGCTTGGGCGCTGATCATATAAGATGGTCAGTCTCTAGGGCATTGTCCTGATTGCTAGGGCAATGTCACTGTCCCTTGCCTCTGCTATTCATGAGCGACCTTTAAACCCCATCGTGATGCCACTCCACGCAGTAATAATCACAAATTTTAAAAGGAATATGATATTTTAATTATAAAATAAATTTTTGAATATACTTACCCGGTGAATATATAATAGCTGCAACTCTGTTGCTCGACAGACACATACATAAAAAACTCGCGAGCGATCGCTATGCAGGTTGCGGGTGTGCCCACCAGCGCCAACGGTCGGCCAGATACCACTCTCGATGTAAACAAAACCTTTAATTTCTTCTCATCCCACTGCGTCTCTATTGGGGAGGAAGGGAGGGTCGTTTAATTTATATATTCACCGGGTAAATATATTCAAAAATTTATTTTATAATTAAAATATCATTTTTAAATATTTAACTTAGCCGGTGAATATATAATAGCTGATTCACACCCAAAGAGGTGGGTAGAGACCAGAGTTAAATATGTTTACATCGTATAAGCTAAGAGTTTTTTCATTTTGACAGTTATCAATATAACAAAACCAAAATAAATAGGTACCTGGTAAGGAAGTCGACTTAGACGATTACTCTGCCTTGTAAGTACGTCTTCCTTACGGAGCCCAGCGATCCTCTTAGGATGCTGACAGACTCTCAGGAGCTGAAGTATCAAGGGCTGCAACCCATACAACAGGACCTCATCAAACCCCTAATCTGGGCGCTCTCAAGAAATGACTTTGACCACCCGCCAAATCAACCAGGATGCGAAAGGCTTCTTAGCCTTCCGGACAACCCATAAAAACAACCTTAAAAAAACATTTCAAGAGACAGATTAAAAGGATATGGAATTAGGGAATTGTAGTGGTTGAGCCCTCACCCACTACTGCACTCGCTGCTACGAATGGTCCCAGTGTGTAGCAGTTCTCGTAAAGAGTCTGGACATCTTTCAAGTAAAATGACGCGAACACTGACTTGCTTCTCCAATAGGTTGCGTCCATGATACTTTGCAGAGATCTATTTTGCTTAAAGGCCACGGAAGTTGCTACAGCTCTAACCTCGTGCGTCTTAACCTTAAGCAAAGATCGGTCTTCCTCACTCAAGTGCGAATGAGCATCTCGTATTAACAATCTGATAAAATATGACAAAGCATTCTTTGACATAGGCAAGGATGGTTTCTTAACCGAACACCATAACGCTTCAGATTGGCCTCGTAAAGGTTTAGTACGAGTTAAGTAGAACTTAAGAGCTCTAACAGGGCATAACACTCTTTCTAGTTCATTGCCTATGATCTCCGATAAGCTAGGAATATCGAAAGATTTAGGCCAAGGACGAGAAGGTAGCTCATTTTTGGCTAGGAAACCAAGCTGCAGAGAACAAGTAGCTTTTTCTGACGAAAACCCGATGTTCTTGCTGAAGGCATGAAGCTCACTGACTCTTTTAGCCGAGGCTAAGCATACCAGGAAAAGTCTTAAGAGTGAGATCTTTCAGGGAGGCTGAATGTAAAGGCTCAAACCTGTCTGACATGAGGAATCTTAGGACCACGTCTAAATTCCACCCAGGTGTAGCCAAACGACGTTCCTTAGAGGTCTCAAAAGACTTAAGGAGGTCTTGCAGATCTTTATTGTTGGAAAGATCTAAGCCTCTATGCCGGAAGACCGAGGCCAACATGCTTCTGTAGCCCTTGATCGTAGGAGCTGAAAGGGATCGTACTTTTCTCAGGTATAAGAGAAAATCAGCTATTTGGGCTACAGAGGTACTGGACGAGGATACGGAAACTGACTTGCACCAGTCTCGGAAGACTTCCCACTTCGATTGGTAAACTCTAATGGTAGACGCTCTCCTCGCTCTAGCAATCGCACTGGCTGCCTCCTTCGAAAAGCCTCTAGCTCTCGAGAGTCTTTCGATAGTCTGAAGGCAGTCAGACGAAGAGCTTGGAGGCTTTGGTGTACCTTCTTTACGTGTGGCTGACGTAGAAGGTCTACTCTTAGAGGAAGACTTCTGGGAACGTCTACCAGCCATCGAAGTACCTCGGTGAACCATTCTCTCGCGGGCCAGAGGGGAGCAACTAACGTCAACCTTGTCCCTTCGTGAGAGGCGAATTTCTGCAGTACCTTGTTGACAATCTTGAATGGTGGGAATGCGTAAAGATCTAGATGTAACCAATCTAGGAGGAAGGCATCTATATGTATTGCTGCTGGGTCTGGGACTGGAGAGCAATAGATTGGAAGCCTCTTGGTCAGCGAGGTTGCAAAGAGATCTATGGTGGGTTGACCCCAAGCCGCCCAAAGTCTCTTGCACACATCCTTGTGGAGGGTCCATTCGGTTGGAATTACTTGACCTTTCCGACTGAGACAATCCGCTAGGACGTTCAAGTTGCCCTGGATGAACCTCGTTACTAGGGAGATGCCTCGATCTTTTGACCAGATGAGCAGGTCCCTTGCGATCTCGTACAGAGTCAATGAGTGGGTACCTCCCTGTTTGGAAATGTACGCCAAGGCCGTGGTGTTGTCCGAGTTGACCTCCACCACCTTGCCTCGAAGGAGATTCTCGAAGCTTATCAAGGCCAGATGAACCGCCAAAAGCTCCTTGCTGTTGATATGCATGCTCCTCTGACTCGAGTTCCACAGACCTGAGCATTCCCGACCGTCCAGTGTCGCGCCCCAGCCCAAGTCCAATGCGTCCGAGAATAGAACGTGGTTGGGTTTCTGAACTGCCAGGGGAAGACCCTCTCGTAGGCTGATATTGTCCTTCCACCAAGTCAGACAAGTCTTTATCTTTTCGGAAATCGGGATGGAGACCGCCTCTAGCGTCTTGTCCTTTTTCCAGTGAAAAGCCAGATGGAATTGTAGAGGTCGGAGGTGTAGCCTTCCTAGCGAGACAAATTGCTCCAGGGATGACAGCGTTCCTACCAGACTCATCCAAAGCCTGACTGAGCAGCGTTCTTTCTTTAACATCTTCTGGATGATGAGCAGGGCTTGATCTATTCTGGGGGCCGACGGAAAAGCCCGAAAAACTTGACTGTGAATCTCCATCCCTAAATACAGAATAGTTTGGGATGGGACCAGCTGTGACTTTTCCAAGTTGACTAGGAGTCCCAATTCCTTGGTCAGATCTAGAGTCCAATTGAGATCCTTCAGACAGCGATGACTGGAAGAGGCTCTGAGAAGCCAGTCGTCCAAATAAAGGGAGGCTCGGATGTCCGATAAATGGAGGAATTTTGCCACATTCCTCATAAGCCTCGTAAACACGAGAGGAGCTGTGCTTAGGCCAAAGCACAGGGCCCGAAACTGGTACACCACATCGTCGAAGACGAATCTCAGAAAAGGTTGGGAGTCTGAGTGAATGGGGATGTGGAAGTAAGCGTCCCTTAGGTCTAGAGATACCATCCAGTCTCCCTTTCTGACCGCTGCTAGGACTGACTTTGTGGTCTCCATGGTAAACTTCGTCTTTGTGACAAAGACATTCAGAGCACTGACGTCTAGCACCGGTCTCCAACCTCCTGTCTTCTTTGATACTAGGAAGAGATGGTTGTAAAATCCCGGTGATTGAAGGTCCGAGACTTTGACCACCGCTCCCTTCTCTAGCAAAAGACACACTTCCAGTTTCAGGTCTTGTCTCTTTTCTTCCTCTCGGTACCTGGGAGAGAGATCGATGGGGGACGTCGCTAGAGGAGGTCTGCGTACAAAAGGGATTTTGTACTCCTCTCTGAGCAACCTCACAGATTGTTGATCTGCGCCTCTCTTCTCCCAGGCTTGCCAGAAGTTCTTGAGTCTGGCACCTACTGCTGTCTGAAGTTGCGGGCAGTCAGACTCTGCCCTTAGAGGACTTGGATCCTTTCCTCTTTCCTCTCTTCCCTTCGGCACGAGCACCTCCCCTGCTGGAGGCTCTGCCACGAAAGGGCGGGATAAACCTGGACGCTGGAGTGTCTATCCTAGGTCTAGCAGACAAGGCAGGCAAAGGGGGAGCTTTGCGAGCCGAGGACGCAACTAAATCGTGGGTGTCCTTCTGCACTAAAGACAAGGCAATTTCCTTAACCAAGACTTCAGGAAACAAGCACTTAGACAAGGGCGCAAAGAGTAGCTCAGATCTTTGGCATGGCGTCACTCCTGCTGACAGAAAAGAGCACAGAGACTCTCGTTTCTTAAGGACTCCGGACGTGAATGAAGCGGCAAGCTCGTTGGACCCATCGCGGACGGCCTTGTCCATGCAGGACATAATGAGTAAGGAAACATCCCTATCGGCAGATGAGATTTTCCTACTCAGGGCTCACAAACACCAGTCCAGGAAGTTAAAGACTTCAAACGCCCTAAATATGCCTTTAAGAAGGTGGTCCAGGTCCGAGGGTGACCAACTAATCTTCGAGCGTCTCATGGCAAGGCGGCGGGGAGAGTCTACAAGACTTGAGAAGTCGCCCTGGGCAGAGGCAGGAACTCCCAAGCCGAGAACTTCTCCCGTGGCATACCAGACGCTCGATCTAGACGAGAGTTTAGATGGGGGGAAGGTAAACGCCGTCTTCCCTAAACTCCTCTTGGTCTCTAACCAATCGCCTAACAGCCGTAAAGCTCTCTTGGATGAGCGAGAGAGAACGAGTTTAGTAAAGGCAGGCATGGTAGCAGGAACGCCTAAGACAAACTCGGACGGCGGCGAACGAGGAGCCACAGAAATAAAGTGATCAGGGAACAACTCTTTAAAAACAACTATGACTTTTCTAAAGTCCAAGGATGGTTGAACTGCTTTAGGCTCATCTAATTCTGAAGGCTGATCCTCAGGCTGTGGTTCAGCAACGTCCTCATCTGACAGTTCCTCATCCGATAACTGATGAGAAAACGGCAAAGGTGTAGGCAACGTTTGACTCGCAGAGTCCGGTCGCACTGGTGCATACGTGACGGAGCCGGACGCAGCGTCCTGGAACTGCTGAACAGTCTGGGAACTGTCAACAACAACAGGTGCGCGAGGACGCACAGCGTCCACCCGAGACTGTTTCAACCGTCTGGGTTGTGCAGTCAACACCATACCGGGTTGCGGAGGTTGACGCACCGCGTCAAAACAAGTCAACTCTGATGGTTGATGAACGTCCTGAACGTCACCAATCGCATCAGTGCGTTGCCTAACGTCAACGTGCGGCTGGAAATCCACACTGGGTCGCATCGGTGGAGGTACCACCCCAACTGGTTGACGCGAGAAAGCTACATCCACGTCAACAGGACGCACAACAGAACGCTTGGATGGCTGATGGCCAGTAGGTTCAACGGAAACCTTCTCAGCGTTGTAGTCCTCCATCAAGGACGCAAGCTTAGACTGCATGTCTTGCAGTAACACCCATTTAGGGTCTACGGAAGCAGGTGCGGTAACAGACGGGGTTAGCGAATGAGACGGCACAACTTTGCCTCTCTTAGGCGGCGAGCAGTCATCAGATGACGGCAACGGGTCCGAACTGTCCCAGTGGCTACATCCGGGACGTTGGACTTGTCCTGAAGGGACCGACTTACGCTTTAAAGGTCTAGAGACCTTGGTCCAAGGTTTCTTACGTGAAACACCTTCGGACGACGAGGTAAAAATGGGCTCTCTCGTCTTACTTTGGTAGGGGCGATCTTGACGAGATCCGCCTGATACCAAAGAGGGAACGTCTGTTCGCTGATCAAGGCCTCTCGAACCCATAAGTCGTACGACATTGCTTCTCCCCTGGGCTTGGGAGCTTGCAAGAGGTCCCGGACTAGGTGGACGACAGGCACGAACAGACGAACCCTCGGTCGCATCACTGTTCACAACACTTTGCGTAACACTAGGCACTTTGACACTATCCGCCGTGGCACTTTGGCACTTGAGTTCCTTCACGTCCGCCATGAGTTGATTCCGGTCACTTGCTAAAGCCTCAACTCTCTCCCCCAAGGCATGAATAGCACGCATCATGTCTTGCATAGACGGTTCCCGAGTGCTAGGAGGGGGGTTGGGAACAACCACTACAGGGGAAGGATTAGGTTCAGGGGCATGTGGAGAGGAAAAATCTACAGACCTAGAAGAACTTCTCCTTACCCTATCTCTCTCTAGTCTGCGTGTATATTTATCAAATTCGATCCAATCGAATTCCGAAAGGCCCACGCATTCCTCACACCGATCTCCCAATTGACAGGTTTTACCCCGACAATTGGAACAAACAGTGTGAGGGTCGAGAGAAGCCTTTGGAAGACGCCTCTTACAGTCCCTAGCATTACACTTTCGAAACTTGGGAACTTGTGAAGGGTCAGCCATTTTGAATTAGTCAAGGGAAAATTCCAAAAAACGATCTAAGTCATCAACAATTAATCCGATTCAAAAAAAGAGTTCAAGGATTTATTTGAAGAAAAACACCTGTACTGCGAAAGCTCAAACCAAAATAAAGTACTTCACCAAATATGATGGGAAAAACTCCAGGTTCTACAGCGAGTAAAAGTACGTCTTGTCGACACGTCGACAGAGAAGAAATTGAAGGTTTTGTTTACATCGAGAGTGGTATCTGGCCGACAGTTGGCGCTGGTGGGCACACCCGCAACCTGCATAGCGATCGCTCGCGAGTTTTTTATGTATGTGTCTGTCGAGCAACAGAGTTGCAGCTATTATATATTCACCGGCTAAGTTAAATATTTAAAAATGTGTTTTTCCTAGCTATACCAATTCATGTCCTTTAATTAGGGAGATTGTTTCAGTGGAAGCTGGAGACAGTCACTGAATCTTGGATAACGAGCAGTTATCCAGCTAGTGAGGGTGCAAGCCACGGAGCCCTCCCACTTTTTCCTTTTTGTATTTCAAACATCAAAATCTTTCTTTGTTTTTCTTCATGTTTCTGACTGAAAAGCAGTACTGTGTTAACCTTTGGCAGGGCCCATAGGCTTCGAGCTTCTTTAGGTCTCTCGACATCCCTCAATGGCACTCACGCAAAATTCACGCTCTCCTTTCATACAATTTATTGCAATAATATTACAAATGAAGTAAATAATCCATAGTTCTAACATTTAACAACAAAAGAAAAATTGCATAGGGCCCTGCTGTTGCTGGGCTCCTAGGCTTCAGCCTAACTAGCATTAGAGATAATGCAGCACTGATACAAAGACACTTTCTTTTCTTTTCAGAAAAGAAAAATTTTGAGCCATGGAAAATAGCCCATCTCATTCATAATTTCCGCTAACACATTCAAGATGATTGAACTATACTATATAACTTTGGACTCACACCTACAAACTACTGTATAAGGTAAGGGCATAACATCTTACTTTAGATTAAGTCATATTTCCTGGTGGAATATAGGTTTTTAGGCTTGAACTATATTTGGAATTGTAAATGGCAGAATGGTTCTAATGCTATATAAAAATTGGAAATAAAAAATAGGGTTGTATGTATGATAGCGGCCAACTGTATGTAAGATGACGGCTGACTCAGAATACGGCAGTGTAAGGGAGGTCGCAGGCTGCGTTAGCCCCTTCTGTTAGGTAAGTAGGTAAGGACATGACTTATAGGCTAGATTGGGGGGGGGGGGGGCGGATTTATGTTAGTGTTCAATTTCTATGCACGCTGGAGGAACTGGCATCTTATATACAAATGCTCCAATAAATAAATGCTTTAAACTGGAAACTGTTTCGTTGGGCCAAAAATTACATAAAAAAGTGACTTGGCAAGAAGGGCGCCAAGAGAAAATGGAAAAATACATCGATAAATATGTGGGTGGTGCTAGTTTTAATATTGAACCATCGCACATTATATGCATAAATTTGTAGTACTCTTCATCTCCTGGGACTTAGGTCATGCTCTCGCGACCTGGTCATGCTATGTTGCAATCATATGACATAACCTACATGTAAGATAACACTATTGGTTAAATAATCCATAATCTTGATTACATTCTAGCATAAATTACATATGATTGGGCCTACCGTACCATGATCTCACACATCCAAGAGTACCAATAGGCACAAGATAGGATTTTTTTACATCTTATACCTAAATTGTGAACTGAGATAGAAAACACTATAAACTTGCCTCACTTTCGAAAAGTTACGTAAGTCATTTATGTCACTACGAAACCCTTCAGTCGTAAAGATAATAGGCCAGAAACGAAACAAATTCATAAGCTGACATTCCGAGACACTTTGCACATGTTCTATTATATTCTGCAATTATTTCAGCGGTTTGTGACAAGGTGAAATAATTCTTAATGTTTCTCTTTAACTAAAACAGTAAAGCCGTTTAGGCTAGGGAGTCGGGACGACGGAGATTTGGGTAAAATTGTAAACAATCTTCTTCTTCTTCTTCCATTTTAGTAGGAGATCTGGCCCACTTCTTAGAGCCAATGTACTCCCCTGTAAATATGATACAAGATAAAATATTAGATCTGATCGGTACAGTTGATAAATTTCAAGTGTTAGTCTGTTAGTAAACGTTAACTCCTTCACCGAATGTAATGAATGATATGTTCACTCACCCACATGAGGCTTATTACCTTTAGTTCAAACAATATCCATGCTCCCCCCTTCCATTGATATTGTTTTTATAGTGCAAAATATATATATCACACTTTATTAAAACCATTTTCATTTAAATACATTTACATTTATTTATAGTCAAAACAACCTCCTGTGGTTTGTCTATGACAAAATCGTTGCATTAAATGTAGTCTCTTTACAAAAGAACATGTATGTGGGTTTAGAGACTAAATTTAATCCTAATTCCTCTGTTGGATAATTAATTTTACAGATGATTATAATGTGTTTAGTAAATTAGTTTTGGTTAGAAATGTTATAAGAGCAGTTTTCACCCTTTCCTGTATATCATTTTCTTCGTGTTTTCCTAATAGATTATTCATAGAGCAATTCAATTTGAGTCCTGCTAATTTTACTTCTAAATCCTTTCTTTGCAGATTATATTTCTTACAATTTATCATTACGTGTGAAATGTCCTCTACTACATTGCATGTGCTACACAAAGGTGTATTTGTCATCTTGAATTTATGTAAATATGCATTTACTCTAACATGTCCAATTCTCAAATTTCCCATTACAGTTTCTATTTTTCTATTTCTACAATACGCTGTCTCCCAATCTTCTATAATAGGTTTAAATGTACCGAGCCACTTACTTGATTTTATAACATCCCATTCCATTTGCCAGGTTTCTATCATTTTTCTCTGTAATATTGTTTTCTTCTCTGTTATCGACAAGTGGTTGTTGATAGTACAGGGGTTATTTAACCCTTGTTTAGCGGTTGCATCTGCCAGCTCGTTTCCCAGAATTCCTTTGTGGCTTGGAATCCACTGTAGTTTTACAAAATTGTAATTGCTATTCATTTCGATTAGCATCTCCTGTATACTGTGCACTACTGTTTTGAATCTTTTTGTATAATTATTATTTATCATTGAAATGGCAGACAATGAATCTGTGAATATTACCGTCTCTTTGCTCCTGTAATTACCCCCTGTCCATTTCAGCGCTTCCCATATAGCAAATAATTCAGCACCCAGAATAGACGTTGCTGGGTTTAATCTAAAACTACAATAAAAATCAAGGCTGGGAATAACATAGGCGGCTGCACATGACCATTCCTCACTATGTATTTCTTTTTTGGACCCATCCGTATATATGTCTAAATGGTTAAGATACTTTCCCTCTTTCATTCTACAGAACTCTTGAATAAATTTGTTATTAGGTTCCTCCTGGTCAATGTCATCCATTGGGTTAATACCAAGATACTTACCAATACATTGCCAGGGGGCTGCAACGGGAAAGGCCCTTTCTTCCCGTTGCATCCCTAACTTCACTTTCCACCTAATCATGATGTCTTGTACCCTTAATATAAATGGTTTTTTAAAATAACCCGAGTTCCATCCTCTACCGTCTAGTCTTTTATCGTTCAGAACTTCCTGGCTAGTTGGGTGATTCTTACTTAACTGTTTTAATTTTACATAATAAAGCAACATTTTGTACTGTATTTTTATTCTTACTGGTGTCACGTTACTTTCAACTTGTAGTGATACAATGGGAGATGTATTCTTGGCTCCAAGAGCTATTCGTAAAGCAATATTTTGTATTTTTTCCAATTTTTCTAAGTTACTTCTAGCTGCTGACGAATATACTTCAATTCCATATTCAATTTTGCTTAAAATGTAAGCCTTATAGAACATCAGCAAAGTTTTCCTATCTGCTCCCCAGGTGTAAGAGGAAACCGCTTTCAATAAATTCAGTCTCTGGTAGCATATTGCTCTTACCTGGTTGATGTGATGTGTCCAAGTGAGGCCTGGACTGTCCCATACCAATCCTAGATACTTGTATTTACATACCCATTCAATTATATTGTTGTCAATTTTGATTTTAGGTAAGATATCTATTTTTTTGTTTGTGAAATACATTATCTTCGTCTTTCCTGTATTTATCCTTAGCCCCCATTTCTGGGTCCATTCGTAAAACCTTTCAATCGCATCCTGAACTTCCAGACAAGCCATCTCAATTGTATCTGCAGTTACAAAGAAGCAAGTATCATCTGCAAATTCTGAACTTTTGACTGGTTCTACGTTTGGTATGTCACTCATCATGATATTGAATAATGTAGGACTTAAGACTGAGCCTTGAGGAACCCCTGATCTAATTTTTCTAGGGTTGGAATATTTATTTTCTACATTTACTACATATTCCCTATCTTTCAAAAAGCACTCATGCCATGCTAACAGTCTCCCTGTGACCTTTCTTGCGAGTTTATACATCAAAGCTGTATGGTTTATTGTATCATAGGCACTCTGTAGATCAAAGAAAACCACTACTGTTACCTTACGATTTATAAATGAAACTCTTACCTCATGCTCCAGTCTAACTAACTGGTCTGTTGTACTCCTAGTTTTTCTGAATCCACTCTGGTTTCTTCCCAATTGATCGTTATTTTCTAACACCCAGTATAGGCGTTTATGGACCATTCTCTCCATTAGTTTGCCGAAGCAAGATAGCAATGCGATTGGTCTGTATGAATCTGGTAGTTCCTCCGGTTTTCCAGGTTTTAGTACCGGCCAGATCATACTCTGTTTCCACATCTTAGGATAACTTATAAATCTCCAGCTTTTATTAATAAAACCCAATACTTGATGACGTTTCCTCTTTGACATATTTTTGATGAATTTGTTATGAATTTTGTCTAACCCTGTTGCACTTTCATTTGGCAACTCTTTGATGCACTCTTCTAGCTCGGCCATTGAGAATAATTTGTTGTAATCCTTAAATTCCTTATTGTGTTTTGCTATTTCAACCCATTCAATCATTTCCCTCTCTGACTCTAAGACAATTGCCACACACAAATTTTTCCCAAAGGCTTCTGCCAGCAATTCTGCCTTTTCTATCGGATCGAAAATCAATTTGTTTTCCCCATTAGTTAGTGGATGGTTATCTCTAACTGGAATTCCCTTAATCCTATTAATAGTGTTCCAAACTTCTTTCTGAGGTGTATTCATATTCATTTTACCTGTGTAATTACCCCAAGAAACCCTTTTTGTAACTTTATTACATTTCTTTGCTACTGCTTCTTTTTTGCGGAAGTCGATTTTATTACAAGTGGTTGGGTGTTTGGTGAACAGCTTTCTTGCTCGTCGCCTCTCTGCTACTGCCTTACTGCATTTCTCGTTCCACCATGGCTTGTTATATTTAATACTTACCTTCTCATTAGTTTGTCTGATATTCTTTTCACTAGATTTTATCATTCTATTGCTGAAATCTTGTATTTCACCATCCAGTTCCAATGTGTTTGCCACTTTTATTGCGTCAATATCATTATTCCACTTTTGCCAATTAACATCTTCCAACACCCACCTCTTTCTTTTCCATAACCCAGTTTGTTCAGTTTCCAAGTCACTATATATTAAAATTGGTGTGTGATCACTACCCCTGTCAGCTAGCTCTTTTATATTAAAATAATTCGCTATTGTGGATGAACTGAAACATAAATCTATTGTTGAAAATGTCCCTGTAATAGGATTCAGTCTTGTAGGTAATCCCGGTGGAGTAATTAGTACTAAATTGTCATGTTCATTAAATACTTCCACTATACTTTTCCCGCTATTGTTGATTTTGTTTTCGGCAATATCCGGTTCCCACAAGGAGTGATGAGAGTTAAAATCCCCTACAACTATAAAATTTCTCCCAAGTTTCTCTATGTAATAAACAAATTCCTCTTTAGTCAACCTGTCACTAGGGTTATACGCATTTATTATATCTAAATCACCTCTCTTGAGTTTGACTTTGATATGTTGAACTTCCATATTACCATTTGGATATTCTGTGGTGTTTCCCATTACATAACAAACGTCACGTCTAATAAGGATCATTACACCCCCCATTCTTTGACCTACCCTGTCTTTCCTTAGAACTCTATAGTTTATAAACTTTACCTGTTGATTTTCTTTCAAAAATGTTTCACATACACAGCAAACATGAGGTTTGACACTGTACAACATCAGTTTTAATTCCGACAGATTGTTACACACACCCCTTGCATTCCATTGAATTATAGATAATTTTGACATATTAATATCCATTTTTACTTGCTTTTGGTTTTTCCCTTACACTTAAATCCTTCCTTAGATTTTCAAATTCACCATCGTCAACAGTTACACCAAACGTTACTAGCATTTCCCTTCTAACATTTTCATCCATTAATATTGAATGACTATCAGAAGTTTCCTTATTGGCTAAAATTCTTTGTACAACACAAATAAATCTGCATAGTTTTATTATTATTTCCGAGTCCATTTTGTTTTCAGTTTTAGAACTTTCTTTGTGTTCGGTTCCCTTCCCTTCAGTTTGACAGCTTTTATCATTCGTTTTTATTTTCTGCCTTTTCACAATTTCAGCATAATTTCTCTTGAAAGTTTCGTCTCTTATTTGTTTAGTACTAAGATTTGAACCATTCGTCCCTGTTTCTGTTGTTTTATTACTTACCTGGTCATATTTTTCATGGCCCCTCCCATTTTCCCTCTTCCACTGATTATACTTGACTTTAGCTTGGTCGTAAGGTACATTTTCCAATGTTTTAACTATCTGTATTCTTTGGGCTTCTCTAGCTACTTCACATCCCCTATAACTAGCGACGTGCTTCTCCGAGCAATTTGTGCACTTTAATTGGTCCTTGTTTAGGTCTTTACGGCACTCTTTGGCCATATGGTCTCCCCCGCATTTTACACATTTATTTATTTTTGATTTACAGTCGTCTTGATGGTGACCAAACCTCTGACATTTGAAACACTGAATGACTTTTGGTATAAACGGCCTAACTTCCAGTATTCTGTTTCCAAATTTAATTTTCTCTGGCATCTCATTTCCCTCAAATGTAATCTTTACACATTTAGCTTTTACTCCATCCTCTCTCTTACCTTTCCACATCCTTTCTATTTTGCTAACCTTAATATCCTGATCTTCCAAATATTCCTTAATTTCCTCCTCTTCTATTTCCTCATAAATTGGTCCTAGTACCCCTACTTTCCTAGTATCTCCTATTGGTTGTCGACATTTTACCTGATACGTGTCTTCTTGAGAACCAAAAGTTGTTAGAGTCAATAAGTCATTTATGTCTTCCTTTTCATTAAAAACTGCTACTAGATGGTTTTTAGTTTCATTGGTTTTATAGTCCACCACGTTTTTCTGTGCAAACGGCGACTGCCTTAAATATCTCTCCACCTTAATAGGGTTCCGAAGTAGTCTCACTGATTTTCCTTCTGTATCTAAAAATTGCATGATTATTACCTTACCTTCTACTTTATGTTCTAACCTATTATTTTTCCTATCTTGATCTAACTGATTTGTTACATGTTTTCCTGTGCTACTTTTTGATGTTAATTTTATAAGAGGAACATCCCTTGTAGTTGTCAGCCTTTTTATTTTGTCCACTCGACCAACTCTACTACCAATATGGTATTCAATTTCTCCCTCCGAACTATCACTTTTTTCTTGTTCCCTTTTCCTCCTTCTAGAATTTCTACTTTCTATTTTAGTCCAGTCGTAATCCATTTCTCTGTTATACTCAATATCTGAGGCCATAGTCAAAGAGTCGTTATCCTGGTCGGTCAAATCCATCCTGGGTCGCCTTAACCTAGGCAAACCTAGGGTAAGGTTGCTAACCTATCTATTAACTCTTATATTATTTGAAAATAATAGAATGGTCTTACTTTCTTCTTGTGGTCTGCAGAAGACGGCCTTGTCAGAGGTCCTAGAGCCTGTTCCAGGAATATAACAAAAACACCGAGAATTCAGAACACTTTACTCATGGAACACCTCATACATACGTCCGCACTAGACGGCTGCCCGACCTCGAGTGTAAACAATCTTGCATCATCGTTGTCTTCTTCTTGATAAATATTTTCAAGATGAAAGAATCTGTGTGAGCTGTGCAAAGATGAAGATACTACCGAACATTTATTTGTATGCCCCAAATTAGGACAGCTAATGAATGTAGACATAAGTTTAAGTACTCTGAAAAATCATAGCAGGGATCTGGCTGCATTTATAGGTAAATAGAGCAATGCGTATGAAAGAAGAATTTATGAAGTCCAAACTGATTACCACAATAGGTTGCCAAAACTGATGATAGCAAGGTGTTATCCTATCTAATTTCAAGGTAGAATGGGATAAAAGTAAAGATTGAGAATCTCATTACTGTATTAATTTATTTAAGGCATAGGTAATATAAGCTTAATAATAAGAATAAGCTTAGAAGCTTGGCACCTATCTATAAAGTGATAGAGTGCCCGCAAACTTATTTTGCGGAGTGAGCAGTAAGGAACCAGGAACCTGAACTTAAATCGAGGATGCAAAACACAACAGTCAGATTGTAGTAGAAATCAGAATAAATGTGTTTTATAAATAAATATAGTGAAGACAAATATTTTGATATAAAACATGAGAAAAGCCAGATCGCATAGAGGGAATCAAAGTAGTAAAAAAATAACATACTTAGAAATTAAATTAGACAATAATAAGAACATATTTATAACTCAGAAAAGCGACATGATAAAAACACAAAAAATAGAGAAAATTTGTAATACAATACAAATAGAAAAAGTGTTTTGGAAAAGTATTGTAATGCTCTGTATGGACCAAACGTTTTAAACTTGACGGGAAATTAAATAAACTACAAAAGCTACGATGAGGTTATTTAAGGAAATATTAGATTTCACTAAAAGAACATCTAATATATTAAAGGGAGAAATATGGGCATCTTCTATGAATACGAGAGTGATAGATGGGAAAGTGCAGTATTTGTCATAGAAGAGTAACCTGCAAGGGAAAAAGATACTGAAAATAATGGCCCTGGATATATATATATATATATATATATATATATATATATATATATATATATATATATATATATATATATATATATATATATATAAATGGTATAAACAACCAACATCAAAGTAGCTGCATGAATTAAACCTGGGTATAAAGTAATTGTAAGAAAAAAACAGAACAAAATAAAGCAGAAATGCGAAGTTTAGGTTTATAAATGGCAATGGCAGAAAAGATTACATAGATGAACTTAACACCAAGGAAGCTGTCTTAGTAATAAAGGCAATGTTGAATATGAGAGATCTAAAAGAAGATTAAAGAAACATAAATAGAAATTATAGGCTTTTTTAGTTATGCAGTGCAGGGGCACATGATACAATAAAGCATTTGTTTAGCTGTAGAGAATTGAAAAAATTTAGAAGTAGGCCTACCGTAAAACTAAGAAAATTAGAATCGTCATCCAAAGAAGTTTCCAGATATATTAGACAGGCTGTTAAAGTCAGAAATATAAGTATGCAAGATGTTCTGTCTGTATATGAGGTAACTAAGGATAATTAACTTTATACATGTCCCAGGTTCCTCGTCGTTCTCTCCGCAACATTGCAATTGTGTGTACACTACTAGAAGTGTAGGCCTAGTTGGTGGAAATCGCTGCAATCTACAGAATTCTTTTTTTTTTTTCATCATTAGTTACCTTACACAGGCAGCACGACTTGCATACTTTTACTTCTAATTTCAAGGGCCTGTCTAATATGTCAGGCAACATATTTAGTTTGTGTTTCTAAATTCTCTAATTCTATGCTATTGTTTCTAAATTTTCTTAGTTTATTACAGCAAAACATATGCTGCGTAGTATTATCTGCCTCACTACACAATACACAAAGCCTATCCTTATCATTCCTGTTCCTATAATTTTCTTTAAATTCTATCATATTCTAGCGTTGATATACTACCGCTAGTGAGTTGTGGGGTCCTTTGACTAGCCAGACAGTACTACATTGGATCCTTCTCTCTGGTAACGGTTCACTTTCTCTTTGCCTACACATATACTGAATAGTCTGGCCTATTCTTTACATATTCTCCTCTGTCCTCATACATCTGACAACACTGAGATTACCAGACAATTCTTCTTTCACTCAAGGGGTCAACTACTGCACTGCAATTGTGCAGCGGCTACTTTCCTCTTGGTAAGGGTAGAAGAGACTCTTTAGCTATGGTAAGCAGCTCTGCTAGGAGAAGGACACTCCAAAATCAAACCATTCTTCTCTAGTCTTAGGTAGTGCCATAACCTCTGTACCATGGTCTTCTACTGTCTTGGGTTGGAGTTCTCTTGCTTGAGGGTACACAAAAATAAACTAGGTAAAACAGTGTTGTTTTACCTAGTTTATTTTTGTTTTACCTAGTTTCTTTTCCTCTTGTTTTGTTAAAGTTTTTATAGTTTATATGGGAAATATTTATTTTGGTGTTGTTACTGTTCTTGAAATATTTTCTTTTTCTTTTTTTTCCTTTCCTCACTGGGCTATTTTCTCTGTTGGGGCATCCTACTTTTCCAACTAGGGTTGTAGCTTAGCAATAATAATAATGATAATAATAATAATAATAATAATAATAATAATAATAATAATAATAATAATAATAATAATAATAACATTGTTTTCATAACTATTACTACTTCCTCGGTGTTAGGTTCTCCTATGCAATCTCTTCTTCCATTATTATTCACAAATCTTAGTTTGGTCATCTCTGCTTTCAGTTCTTCTATTTTTCTTTTAATTTCATTTGTCACTAATTTTTATTTCTTTTTTTTAGTTTTTGCTTTTTATACTTTCTTACTTCTTCAATTCTGATATAATATTTTTTATTGCAGCACTTTGCACATGCACATCTACTGTAGAAGTGTGCTCACAATCATGTGCCGTTGAGTGAGCAACGAAGGAATTATTATTATTATTATTATTGTTGTTGTTGTTGTTGTTATTATTATTATTATTATTATTATTATTATTATTATTATCATTATTATTATTATTATTATTATTACAAGCTAAGCTACAAACCCAGTTGGAAAAGCAGGATGCCATAAGCCCAGGTGCTCCAACAGGGAAAATAGCCCAGTGAGGAAAGGAAACAAGGAAAAATAAAGTATTTTAAGAAAAGTAACAACATCAAAATAAGTATCTCCTATATAAACGATAAAAACTTTAACAGAACAAGAGGAAGAAAAGTAAGATAGAATAGTGTGCCCAAGTGTACCCTCAAACAAGAGAACTCTAACTCAAGATAGTGGAAGACCATGGTACAGAGGCTATGGCACTACCCAAGACTAGAGAATAATGGGTTGAGTTTGATGTGTCCTTCTCCTAGAAGAGCTGCTTACCATAGCTATAGAGTCTCTTCTACCCTTACCAATAGGAAAGTAGTCGTTGAACAATTACAGTGCAGTAGTTAACCCCTTGTGTGAAGAAGAGACTAAGCAGACAGATAATTGAGGAAAGTGCTGGGATAACAGCATTGAATAAATTTGTTGTGAATATAGAATGAGAATTGGAGAATTAAGAATTTGGGGAAAATGGCCCTGAAAAAAAAATCAGAAATAAATTGAGAAAAATAAAAAAAAATAAAGGAAACTACCTAAGAGAAGAAACGAGGAAAACAAATTCAGAAAATGGAATGGCCTTCATCGTTATATAAGAGATATTGATATGGATAAAGCCATGCTTACAATGAAGGCAAAGTTAAATATGACAGAAGTAAAAAAGAAAATTAATGGAAAATACACAGATGATGTGTGTGACCTATGCAAAGAAGATAATAACGAACATTTATTTTCATGCCCAATATTAGGACAGTTAAAAGAGTAAGTTATAATAGTGGATATGTTGCAAATTCCTGGTAGAGCTGATGATATATTCAAGTCGGGCTTTGAATCTGAAAAAAGAGTTTGAAAATACCAAATTTAACACGAAAAGTTGCCAAAATTGGTAACAAGGTAATATCCCAACCGATATGTGAGGTGAGTGTTGCTGTGTGGACATGGAATTCCTCTTAAATATGAAGATTTGATTAAGTCTGTTCATGAGCATAGCAAGTGCAAAGTCAATGTTAGTGGAGTCCTATCAAATGAATTTCCAGTGAACAGCGGAGTACTCCAAGGGAATGTGTTGTCACCTGTGTTGTTTATCCTCCTCATGGGTTTTGTAATATGTAGAACAGTCGGAGACGGTGGAGAAGGATTGGACTGGATTGGTAATAGGAAATTAGCGGACCTAGAGTATGCAGATGACGCTGTTCTTATTAGCAGAATACCACAGAATTTGCAATGCTTGTTTACCAGAATGCATAAAATATCACATGAGGTTGGGCTGAAGATAATAGAAGAAAGATATTACTCTTACTACTAGAAGATTGCCTTGCCTATAGCAAGACACAGGCTCTTGCACTAATGACAGCCCGTAAGAGACTTTGAATTTGTAGGATGGTCTCCCAGAGGAGGCCAGGGTACAGCAACGATGAATACGCAAGGGTAAATTTTTAAGTTGCACAGAGATGATGAGAACGGAATATACAATGGAAGATGAAATATCATTGGAAGGAGAAAGGTTTAATGAAGTAGAATCGTTTAAGTGTTTAGGAACTATGATCTCCAATACAGGGTCATTAAAACGAGTTTAGAGAAAGACGAAAAAAATACAAATTAGACAATGGCAAGGTTAAGTAAAATTCGGAATCAAATCGCCTGAAATTACATATAAAATTAGACTATATATCAGTTTAGTGAGATCGGTGTTAATCTATGGATATGAATCATGGTATGACAATGAAACAATCTCCAATAGATTTAGTATATTTGAGAACAAAGCCCTCAGAAGAATATTAGGAGTTAAAAGGCAGGACAGGATTAAAATTGAAACTATAAGAAAAATTACTCGAGTGCCATCATAATATCATGGTGAGGGGTAGATGAAGATGATTTGGACATGAACTTCGTACTCCCCAAGAGAGATTAGTTCACCAAACGTTTAACTGGGGTCCACAAGGCACTAGACGAGTTGGAAGACCTAGGCCTACATGGCAGAGGACTATGAAGCGTGAAGTAGGAGATGGTGAATGGAGAAGTATTTAATTGAAAGCTCAAGATAGAGACGACTGGCGAAATCTAACCGAGGCCCTTTGCGTCAATAGGCGTAGGAAGAGATGATGATGATGAAGATTCTAAGGTCATCATCATCATCATCATCTCCTCCTACGCCCATTGACGCAAAGGGCCTCGGTTAGATTTCGCCAGTTGTCTCTATCTTGAGCTTTGAATTCAACTTGCTTTTCATAGTCCTCATCCATGTAGGCCTGGGTCTTCCAACTCTTCTAGTGCCTGGTAGAGTCCGGCTGAAAGTTTGGTGAACTAATCTCTCTTGGAGAGTGCAAAGAGTAAGCACAAACCATCTCCATCTACCCCTCATCATTTGAGGGGTAGATTTTAAGGTAGAATGGGATAAAATTAAAACTTAAGATTTTCATTAAAACTGTTTATGGTTACAGAAAATATTCTAATACTGAGTATAACCTTAGAAGTTTTGTGCATATCCATTAATTGATAAAATGTCCGCAAAGTTATTTTGCGAAGTGAACAGTTAGGAACGAGGAGTCAAAAATTCGACAAAGCTTCAATGATATTTAATTATTGATGTATACAGAGACTGTTATGATGGGATTAATACATCAGTTAACAAGCTCTCTTATCAACGGTTACCCTAACGTGAAGGAGGAGATAAGTATACGTTATCTAAGAAACATGCCGCGATTGAGACTGTCTATACATCATACTAAAATGTAATCCTTATATTTTAAAAGCTATTAATGTCTATGAAGTTACTTTATGGCATAAAACGTATGTTATAGGCAATGGATATTATATGTTAGTTTACTCTTATTGCCAAAGATATGGTCATATTGAAATTGGATGTAATGGTGAGAGTTTGTGAAAGTTATGATAGTGATTGTGTTACGAATGAATTTATAAAATAAACACCTGAATTGTAACTATGTATAAACGAGCAGTTTTCAAATTAGAATGAAGTTACAAAAGGTTTTAGTTGTTAAAAGTGATCTCACTGTTAAATAAAGTGATATATAGAACTGACATTTTCAATTGAATAAATAATTTGACTCAGTAGATGTTATTTTAGAAATATGAGTGCGTGAAGATAAGAAAGGAAATTTGCAAGAATATATATATATATATATATATATATATATATATATATATATATATATATATATATATATATATATATATATATATATTTATATGTGTGTGTACTGCCAACATTCGTGATTTTAATAAATGTAAATATCTACCACAATGGTATTTAATATCGAATACTAATATGGAAATGTTCGAATCCTTACCCAGCCAGAAGCATTTATCATAGATGAATTTCCAGTGGATATATTCGTACATTCCCAAAGGTAGAATTCGATATTAAATGTTATTGTGATTGATATTTACACACACACACACACATATATATATACATGTATATATATACATATATATATATATATATATATATATATATATATATATATATATATATATATATATATATACATATAGATATATATACACACACACACACACACACATATATATATATATATATATATATATATATATATATATATATATATATATATATATATAGATATATGCACATATATATATATATATATATATATATATATATATATATATATATATATATATATATATATATATATATAAATATATATATATATATATATATATATATATATATATATATATATATATATATATATATATATATATATATATATATATATATATATATATATATATATATATATATAGAGAGAGAGAGAGAGAGAGAGAGAGAGAGAGAGAGAGAGAGAGAGAGAGAGAGAGAGAGAGAGAGAGAGAGAGAGAGAGAGAGAGGGAGAGAGATTAGTCATGGATAAATGATACATTTTAAAATATACTGGCCAGACGGTAGTACATTGGATCCTTCTCTCTGGTTACGGTTCATTTTCCCTTTGCCTAACACATACACCGAATAGTTTGGCCTATTCCTTACACATCCTCTTCTCTCCTCATACACACGACAACGCAGATTACCAAACAATTCTTCTCAGAGCACTGTAATTGTTCAGTGGGCACTTTTCTCTTTGTAAGGGTAAAAGAGACTCTCTAGCTACGGTAAGCAGTTCTTCTAGGAGAAGGACACTCCAAAATCAAACCATTATTCTCTTATCTTGGGTAGTGCCATAGCCTCTGTACCATGGTCTTCCAGTCTTGGGTTAGA
Organism: Palaemon carinicauda; assembly: GCF_036898095.1. Lineage (NCBI taxonomy): Eukaryota > Metazoa > Arthropoda > Malacostraca > Decapoda > Palaemonidae > Palaemon > Palaemon carinicauda. The sequence goes on from NC_090744.1 coordinate 99,587,462, forward strand.
GTTCTCTTGCTTGAGGGTACACTCGAGCACAATAGTCTATCTTATTTCTCTTCCTCTTATTTTGTTAAAGTTTTTATAGTGTATGTAAGAGATACTTATTTTAATCTCGTTGCTCTTCTTATAATATTGTATTTTTCTTTGTTTCCTTTCCTCACAGCTATTTTCCCTGTTTTAGTTCCTGGGCTTATAGCATACTTCTTTTCTAATTAGGGTTGTAGCTTAGCAAGTAATAATAATAATAATAATAATAATAATAATAATAATAATAATAGAACCCATTCTTCTAGACTTTAAACTTCGCGCGATCTCATTGGCCAGATTCAAGAGTGACGTAACTATGACGTCAAAACATCTGTGTCGTGTCAACAGGTCAGGCGCTCGACGTAAACAAATAGAAATGATAAGTTTTAACCTTCGCCGTGTGTAATTTAGGTGCATCATGAACGTACAAATTCGGTTTTTATTGTTGTTAGGTGTAAGTGCTCCATCCCAGGTGCTTGGGAGCAATGATATCAAAGGTTTGGACGATGCTATATTATTTAGGTTGAATTGGCCTGGACCCGAAGCTGGACTGTCATTATTGGTAAGTTTTACTTGATCCCAGTTTTAATTTTGATAATGAAGCATGTGTTCGTAGCCCTCTATATATTTTTTAATATCTTCGTTATTTAATTTATCTATATCCTGACTCTCATCATTGTGGATTGTGCAGGGTGATCAACTTTGCCTCTCGATCTTTGCTTAACCTAAAGTCAACATATGGGAGCATGGATCTAATCTTTGTGACATCGGTGCCATAACCTATCAAAATAAAAGGTTAATATATGATAGGGGTGAATGTATGATAGCGGCCACCTGTATGTATTATTATGTCTAACTTGGAATACGGTAGTGTAAGGGGGATCGCAGGGGCCGTTAACCCCTGCGTTAGGTAAGTAGGTAAGGACACAGCTTGCAGGTTAGGTAGGGGGGGGGGAAAGTTTAGGTTAGCTGATGTCCATTTATAATCAATGCGTGAGGAATTGGCCGCTGATATACTAAGGCTCCGTATGATACTTTGATTATTAGCAAAACTGGAATTCGCTATAAGAATGGACGATTGCTGGTTAGTTTGACATTTTTCTCTCTATGTTTAATGGTGGCTTGGGCATAAGAACTTATACATATCAGTCAATTAAATTATGAAGTCTATTTCTCACTTTATCGCCATTGTTTACATTTGGGAGACTGATGGTGAGCTGTTGCGCATGCGTTGCTTGCATTCGCTAGTATAGTTATAGAGCAACATGGGACAATGTTTCTAATAGAAAAAAAACAGCGGTAAATATATGATACTTTAATTTCTAGCCAAATACATGAACCATATATTTTTCCTACTTGCTATCTTGTCTTTTATGCATTTCTGACCATGATTATTGGGGCAAACCACCCGTTCCTGAGTTTTTGGACCCCCTTATGTAAAGACAATTATGGGGGGCCCCAGTGAGAAACCAGGTTTTTTGAGTGGGGAAATGTCCTAAACGAGTGATTTTCAGCAATAATAATGGTCAGAAATGCAAAATAAGCCCAAGATAACCAGTTGGAAAAATATATGATTCATGTAAATGGTTGAAAATAGGCCAATATGTGATTATTTAACTTTTGAGATTTGTAAAAGGGTACAGAACCTAACAAACCCACCTAACCTAACCTAGTAGTTCCCAGTTCCTTGGGATGTGTGGTAGTTGTTCAACAGGTTTTAAAAACAACCTGGCTCCCTCACGGAACAAGAAGCATCTCCTCTTAGATAACTGTCATGATGTATGTCCAAGAGTGAAAGTTAGAAATGATGGGCCCTTTTTAACCCTTTTACCCCCAAAGGACGTACTGGTAGGTTTCACAAAAGCCATCCCTTTACCCCCATGGACGTACCGGTACGTCCTTGCAAAAAAATGCTATAAAATTTTTTTTTTTTCATATTTTTGATAATCTTTTGAGAAAATTCAGGCATTTTCCAAGAGAATGAGATCAACCTGACCTCTCTATGACAAAAATTAAGGCTGTTAGAGCAATTTAAAAACAAATATATACTGCTAAATGTGCTGGGAAAAAAATAACCCCCTGGGGGTTAAGGGTTGGAAATTTCCAAATAGCCTGGGGGTAAAAGGGTTAATTTCTTCTTTCCTTCCCTTGGTCTTCAACAGTCGGGGTGTTATGGAGCTGAACCAGACAATTGATGCAAGGAAACTACTCAACAGAGTACTATTTTTTTATATTTTGTTTGCATTGAAGAAGCTCCCCCATGCTTCTATATGAGTGAGAAAAGGGATAGAATGTATGCATACCCATTTCTCACATAATGCTTCGGACACACATATCGGGAAGGATATACAGTACTGTAGATTCTTCTTGAACCATCACTAATCCCCAGTGGAGGCCTAGTCTAACATCTGCAACATCCCTATGCTCAGGTAGTAAGGAGGTTGACAGGAGTCATGGCTTTGCTCTCATACAGGGCCAAATTACACTAGCAATTCCTGTGTTAGTAAACCAGCTACTTGTGTTTTAGGGACTTCCACGCTCCTAGGGATGGGGTCACCTGCATTATTAAAGGTCGATTAATTGATTGATTGATTTGAAGTTTTCTGGCATCCCGACTTCGAAGGTCATTGACGACGTATGAAAGGTCGAAGGTTTGTATTATATATTGGAACAAGAACACAAATATCTTTGTCAGTTTGTATTTTTTCCAACCTCACATACCTCAAACTTTTTAAGTTACACTTTCCGCCTTAACCACCGCAAATGTCCAGGATCAAAGGGAGGGTTACCCCACTTGTTGGGTGGGCATCCTGGTAGCCAGGTGTGTTTACCTCGTTAACAGCAGTACAGTCATTCCCGTTTTTCCATAGCCATACTCCTATTAAAGGTCTCACATTTGTATGGTTAAGAAAAATACAAATTGAATAAAAAAATTTGTGATTTCTCCTTATAGCATCCATTGATCATCTTTGGAAAGGTATGGCAGTTTCTGTGATCACAATTGATTAAGAGCTTTACGGGCTCAATGATCATCTGTGGGTGATTAATCAGGTATGACTCCATCACTGTTTTTCCCTCCTCTACGATGTCAAGATCATATTTCTAGCTTCCAGGGCCTCCTCGGGACAACAGATATGAAAATAAGGATGCCTTATGGAGAAGGCCAGGCATATTCTAGCATTCATTGCTTCTTTGGAGCGATAGGACTATAGATGTGATCATTTAAAATTTCAGTCAATTGAGGACTTGAAAGGCCTGAGGGTCTCTTGTGGTTATCAGGTGAGCAAAATTGTCATTGCTCTACCTCTACTATGCATTTGGTAGTTTCCATGGCTTTCTCAAGAGATTAGATTTGGCTCCCCAGACAACCCATTTTTTTTTTTTTTGTACTTTGGATGAAAGGAGAATGGATTGAGGGGTTCGTGACCTTCTTCCCCTTTATCATCGATCACTGATTGAACTTCTCGCTATCAAGCATTAAGCCTGTTTAAGCTTTTACCAAAAGAGTTGACCTATAGATTACCCAGGGTTTGAATTCAGTGAAAATTAAAATCGCCTTCCAGATTCATAATTGTAATATATACTTTATAAGTTTTTGCCTATTTTAATGGGAATAATAGATAAATTTTTCTTGGACGTCTAAATCACTTTGATGTACGTGTATTGTAAATCACTTGATTTTGTCCAATTTGCTCATTTTACATTTTAGCAGAATCAAATTTCATGTAACCAGACTACATATCTAGGGCCCTCCTGTCACTATCCCTATTAATGTACAAAGTAATAATCATTGAGTTCTGTTTAAGGCTAGTGATTGAGGCAATGCCAACTTCTGTACAGTACACACTTGAAAATAAACAATATAATGTATAGTCAAGCATATGGTGTTTGTTAGAAACCTTGAGTAAACTAATCTGTATGAGTTACATGCAGATAACTTTGATTTACTGTGGTATAGCCCAGACCATGCTGACCAAATCTAGCAAAGGAGTAAGGAATGAGTTACAGTTTTTAAATTAACTTAACAATGTTTTATTTTTTTTTTATAAAAAAAAAAAGTGTACAAAATGTTTCTCTTTAAGAAGCTCCCTTGTTTCTGTCCTACCAATGTTTTTCTGTTGAATCCAGTAACACTTCTAGGATTTGGTCTTAACCCCCAAGACGAACACCATAAGACATTTGTGAAAAAGTGGTTGTTATTTATGAATCTTTAATGTGTTCATGATGCTAAGTCTTTTTTGACTAATTGTGTGATATTAGGCTAGATGTAATACAGTATTGAATTTGTGTGCACTTTTGATATAATATAGATTCTTTGAATTAATGAAGAAATATTGTTTCTCATATTTGAATTTACCTCACCTTCCCATCAGCTTCTTTCTTTGAATGATATTATGATAGTTTTATGATTTTTCCAGGAATCCCCAGAATATGAGAAGCTTGAAATGATAACCTCAAACAACGAGAAGTACCAGTGTCTCGTTCCTATCAGCTATGGTGACAATAATGTAAGTGTAGAATATGATCTTTCATGAGCAATTGTGTGTTGTATTGTGTTGAGGATTTGGGTTTTGTAACACACCATATTTTTTGGAGGGAGCTGTAATAAAGGTTAAGGAATCCAACATTGTTATTTGATTTCATGATAAGGGATGTATATCTTATGTTTTTACCCCTGTGTTTTACAAATCTGCATTTAATATCCTCACAGAATTGTTAATGCTACACAGATAGCACAAGAAATACTCTGTTGAGCAGCTGATTGGGGAGTGATTATTATTATTATTATTATTATTATTATTATTATTATTATTATTATTATTATTACTAAGTCAAAATCCTAGTTGGAAAAGCAGGATTCTATAAGCCTAAGGGCTCCAACAGGAAAAAATACCCCAGTGAGGAATGGAAATAAGGAAATAAATAAACTTCTTGAGAATTAGTAAATAATGAATATAGAATTTTGTAAGATCAGTAACATTAAAATAGATCTGTCATATATAAACTGTGAAGACAGGCTCATGTTAATTTAATGTTTTAAATATTAAACTTAGCCGGTGAATATATAATAGCTGACGTCTCCGACGGCTCGACAGAATTCAAAAACTCGCGAGCGATCGCCATGAAGGTAGCGGGTGTGCCCACCAGCGCCGACTATCGGCCAGATACCGCATATACATGTAAACAGCTCCAGTTCTTCTCTGTCGGTTTCATCGACAAGTCGATTCCACTCGCTATTATGACCTCGAGTTTTCTACCGAATTGGTGAAGTACTTGGTTTTGGTTTTATTGCTTTCGCCGTGTTGGATTATTCAATACTATCCTCAAAAGAAATGCTTTTGAAAGGAGAGTAAAAGTGTTTTGCCCTTGCTTTTATCTCTGGTTTTTTTCCATAGAGTAAAAATGGCCGACCCTTCCCTTAGTGTACGGAAGTGTGTTTTAGGCTTTTAGCAATTATCTTATAACGTTATAAATTGTTGTTGTTAATTATAGATTTTCCTCTATATATTTTATATCTCTCCCGCCTTTATTAGGCCTCTTCGATTAGCTTTCCATTTATACTAAACATCAAGATAAATTTTAATGTTTTGTTTATATGCGGCCTTACCTATTCCTCCCCTAGTCCGAGAGTAGGCGGTCCTAACTTGGAAACCGAAGTTAAACAACGTTGAGCCCATTCAACTTTTATTTTCGTTAAGTTTAAATCATTTGCTCTGTAAGAGTTATTAAATGAATATTTTTTAGTAGATATTTTATGAAAGATTTTCTTTGAATAGTCTTCGTGCTGTTTCAAAGATGAACTAACGTTTGGTTTATTTATGCTACGCAGTTTGCGCTCTATCGTTACGATAGAGAAAGAGAGAATCATGGTTTCACTTTGCAGAAAGAGTAAATCGATTTTGACGTTTTGTTCATTCTTCTTTCAAACTGAAATGTTTTAAATACTAATTTAAAGGAACTTGTTAATTTTCAATTTCTTAGTCCTTTCAGTTTTTTCCTTTGGTCAAATAACCTGTTTATTGACGAAGGGTGAGTGGGCTTTTCTCTTCGGTGTGAAATCAAGAGAGAGAGAGAGAGAGAGACGGAGAGAGAGAGAGAGAGAGGAAGAGAGAACGTTCCGATCTTTATTCTCGTCCCAAGCAAGTAACGTTGTTCTCGAGTCAGTTTTTTACTCTCGTCCCAAGTCTCTGTACGGGGAGAAAGGATAAAATGTTTTTAGTTTTTATTCTCGTCCCAAGGCACTGTACGGTGAGAGATTGAAAACGTAGTTTTTAATGAACTAGTGTTTAGTCTCCTCCCCAGTCACTGATCCTTTTAACTTTATATATTTCCGTTTTATTCGATATATATGTTTTCTGATTTTTGCTTGTATTAATGTGCTTACATTATACGACTTATTTCGCAATTATAACCTTTTGATGTAGGGGAGAATTGCGTGCTTCAGGTAGAAATCAGTTTTATTCATGCCTAATGTGAAATTATTAAAAAATACGATTTCAGTGAAGTAAGTGCAAAAACAGAAAATCGTAGTGATAAAGTGATAATTGCGCAAAGTGTTTTTTAGTGTTGCGACCGAGGGTTCGTCTGTTCGTGCTTGTCGTTCACCTAGTCCGATACCTCTTTCAGGCTCCCATGCTACCAGGGAGAAGTAATGTCGTAGGACTTATGGGGACGAGAGGCTTTAACCAACGAACAAACGTTCCCTCTATGGTATCGGGCGTGTCTAGCAAGATCGCCCCTACCATAAGACGAGCGAGGCTTTTTTTCTCCTCGTCATCCGAAGGCTTCTCACAAAAGAAATCTTGGAGCAAAGTTTCTAGACCCTTAAAGCGGAAGTCAGTCCATTCAGGACAGGTCCAGCGTCCTGGCTGTAGCCATGGGGACAGCTCTGACCCTTTGCAGTCGTCGGAAGACGGTTCGCCTATTAAACGCAAGCGTAACATGGGGTCCGAGGGTCGCGGTAAAGGCAATGTTTTGCCAACACAGACGTTACCGTCGTCTCGGCCCGTCCCGACTCCTGTTGATCCTAAATGGGTTGTCCTGCAGGACATGCAGACTAAGCTTTCCTCCCTTATGGAGAAGTATGACGTTGAGCAGGTTCACGATGAACCTTCGCTTTCGAGTCGCCGTTACACTAAACGAGACTCTGGCTGTCAGCCGCCCAAATGAGCATTTACTCGTCCGTTTGACGTTATGAAACGTGATGTCGGTAGTTTGTCACGTCAGTCACGTGACTTGGATCCTTACTCGCTGCAGTCCCGTGTTGACTTTCAGCCGCTGCCGCAGCCTCGTGTTGACGTTCAGCCGCTTCCGCAGTCTCGTGTTGACGTTCAGGACGTTCGCCAACCAGCTCAGTTGCCTTGTTTTGACGTTGAACGTCAAGCACCGCAGTCAAGAGTTGTTTTAACTGCTCTATCTAGGCAGTCAAGGCAGTCTCGACTTGACGTCGAGCGTCCTCCCGCACCTATTGTTGTTGCTGGTCAGTCCTTTAAGCAGTTACATGACGTAGCGTCCTTGACTGCTACTGATGCTCCTTTGCATGTGGACTTTGCTTGTCAAGCATTGCCACCACGGCAGGTCTCTCCCTTGCTTGAGACTCGGCAATTGTCGGACGAGGTTCCTTCAGATGAGGAAGTTGCTGATCCCCCTCCTACTGATATTCCCTTGGGGACTCTGTCAGACAGAGAGGAGCCTAAAGCTGCTCAGCCCTCTATGGACTTTAAATAAATCATGCTGATTTTTAAGGATCTTTGTCCGGACCATTTTGTAACTGCTGCCCCTCGTTCGCCTAAACGTCAGAGTTTACACTAGGCCTAGCTACTTCGAAGCCGTTGTTTTCTAAGCTAGTGCTCTCTCGCTCTTCTAAGAGAGCTTTACGTTTGCTAGGCGACTGGTTGATCACCAGGAGGAGTTTGGGGGAGACAGCCTTTGCTTTCCCCCCTTTTTAAACTGGCTTATAGAGCGAGCGTCTGGTATGACACGGGAGAAGTTCTCGGCTTGGGAGTTCCCGCCTCTGCCCAGATAGACTTCTCAAGCCTCATAGACTCTCCCTGGCGCCTGGCCATGAGACGCTCCAAGATTTTATGGTCGGCTTCAGAGCTAGACCATCTCCTGTTAGGAGTTTTTCGAGCGTTTGAAGTTTTGCTGTACAATTATGTCATGCATAAACAAGGCTATCAGGGATGGCTCCAATGATCTGACAGCCACGTTCTCTGCAGGAATAAGACTATCAGGGATGGCTCCAATGATCTGGCAGCCACGTTCACTGCAGGAGTACGTAAGATGCAAGTGCGCTCTATATGTTCATTGTCAAGACAAACTTCACGATGAAGTCTACCAAGCTGTCTTGACAGCATTAAGGGAAGGCGACTGGATGGTCTCTCGACCTTCAGGATGCATACTTCCACATCCCGATTCATCCAAACTTTCAACTACATCTGAGGTTTGTGGACGGGAAAGTAATGTACCACTGTCGAGCACTGTACTCCGACCTCATTCCTGCTCCTCTTGTTTTTACAAGGCCCTTGCAAAATGTAGCAAGCTTTCTACATTTTTTGAGGATTCAGAGCCTCCCTTTATTTTGACGACTGGCTAATCAGGGCGTTCGTCATTAAATCGCTGTCTGGAGAGCCTCTAATGGACATTAGACCTAACCAAGGAGCTAGGTCTCATAGTGAACGTAGAGAAGTCGTAACTTACAGTATCCCATCCCAGACTAGTCTTGTTTTGGGAATGGAGATACAGTGTCTGATTTTTCGACCCTTTTCGTCTCCCGCAAGAATAGAACAAGCTCTGTTAAAAGTCCTTCACTTGCAAGAGAAAAACAGTTGCTCTGTAAGAGTTTGAACTAGCCTCGTGGGAACTCTTTCATCGCTGGAGTAGTTTATCTCTCTGGGGAGACTCAACCTATGCCCTTTCCTATTTCACCTAAACATTGGAACAAGGAGAAGGGCTTAGTGAGTATCTCTTTCCCAATCTCCAACTCAGTCTAGACATGTCTGACTTGGTGGGACAGCAACATCAGACTTCGAGAAGGTCTTTCTCTTGCGATCAAGAACCCAAACCATGTGTTGTTTTCAGATGCAGCGGATTTGGGTTAGGGAGCTCCACTGGACAGTCTGGAAGGCTCGGTTCTTTGATCCACGGATCAGAAGGAACTCCTTTTAAGGCAGTAACATCTCTCCTTTGGCGAGATTTGTGCAGAAATGAATGTCTTGGCAGACGGCCTCAGCAGTAGAGGACAAGTCTTCTCCATGGAGTGGACGTTGCATAAGACTGTGTGCGAGAAGCTATGGATGACATGGGGTCTACCCACCATAGATCTTTTTGCTACTCTCTCTGACAAAGAGGCTCTCGACTTACTGCTTTCCAGTTCCAGATCCAGAGGCAGCTCACATAGACGCTTTCCTGCTGGACTGGTCTCACCTGGACGTTTATGCCTTTCCATCTTTCAAGATCCTAGACAAGGTGCTGCAGAAGTTCACCTCTCACGAAGGGACCAGGTTGACATTGGTTGCTCCACTCTGGCCCGCGAGAGAGTGAGTAACAGAGGTACTTCAATGGCTGGTAGACGTTCCAAGGAGTCTACCTTTAAGGATGGATCTCTTACGGCAGCCCCACGTAAGGAGTCTTCATCAAAGCCTCCCCGCGCTTCGTCTGACTGCCTTCAGACTATCGAAAGACTCTCAAGAGCTAGAGGATTTTCGAAGGGGGCAGCCAGAACGATTGCGATAGCTAGGAGAGCATCTACCATCAAGGTCTATCAGTCGAAGTGGGAAGTCTTTAGAGACTGGTGCAAGTCATCATCCATTTCCTCTTCCAGTACCTCTGTAGCCCAAATTGCAGACTTTCTCCTACATCTGAGAAATGTTCGCTCCCTCTCAGCGCCCACTATTAAGGGGTACAGGAGCATGTTGGCATCTGTGTTCAGACATAGAGGCTTAGATCTGTCCAATAATCAAGATCTCCAAGATCTCCTTAAGTCCTTCGAGACCTCTAAGGAGCGTCGTATGGCAACTCCTGGATGGAACTTAGACGTGGTCCTAAGGTTCCTAATGTCCGACAGGTTTGAGCCATTACATTCAGCCTCCCTGAAGGATCTCACCCTCAAGACGCTTTTCTTAGTGTGCTTGGCTTCGGCTAAAAGGGTCAGTGAGATCCATGCCTTCAGTAGGAACATCGGCTTTTCTACGGATAAAGCCACATGTTCACTTCAGCTTGGTTTTCTTGGCCAAAAATGAACTGCCTTCTCGTCCTTGGCCTAAGTCATTTGATATACCTTGCCTGTCAGAGATCGTAGGCAACGAGCTTGAAAGAGTGCTGTGTCCAGTTAGAGCTCTGAAATTTTATTTAGCTCGGACTAAATCCTTACGAGGTGGATCTGAGGCTTTGTGGTGCTCAGTTAAGAAGCCTTCATTGCCTATGTCAAAGAATGCTTTGTCATATTTTATTAGATTTTTAATCCGAGAGGCTCATTCTCACTTGAGTGAGAAAGATCGTTGCTTGCTTAAGGTTAAGACGCACGAAGTAAGAACTATAACAACTTCTGTGGCCTTTAAGCAAAACAGATCTCTGCGAAGTATTATGGACGCGACCGTTTGGAGAAGCAAGTCGGTATTCGCGTCATTTTACTTAAAAGATGTCCAGACTCTTTATGAGGACTGCTACACACTGGGTCCATTCGTTGCAGCGAGTGCAGTAGTGGGTAAGGGTTCTACCACTACATTCCCTTAATTCCAATATCCTTTTAATCTTCTCTTGAAATGTTTTTAATTGGGTTGTACGGAAGGCTAAGAAGCCTTTTGCATCCTTTTTGATTTGGCGGGTGGTCAAATGTCATTTCTTGAGAGCGCCCAGATTAAGGGTTTTGATGAGGTCCTGTTGTATGGGTTGTCGCCCTAGATACTTCAGCTCCTGGGAGTCTTTCAGCATCCTAAGAGGATGGCTGGGCTTCGTGAGGAAAGCGGACTAACAAGGCAGAGTAATCGTTAGAGTCAGCTTCCTTACCAGGTACCTATATTTATTTGGGTTTTGTTATGATATAACTGTCAAAAACTCTAAGCATATACGCCGTAAACTGTATTAATACTGGTCTCTACCCACCACCATGGGTGTGAATCAGCTATTATATATTCACCGGCTAAGTTTAATATTTAAAAATGATATTTTGATTATAAAATAAATTTTTGAATATACTTACCCGGTGAATATATAAATTAAAGGCCCCCCCTTCCTCCCCGATAGAGACCCAGCGGGATGAGAAGAACTGGAGCTGTTTACATGTATATGCGGTATCTGGCCGATAGTCGGCGCTGGTGGGCACACCCGCTACCTTCATGGCGATCGCTCGCGAGTTTTTGAATTCTGTCGAGCCGTCGGAGACGTCAGCTATTATATATTCACCGGGTAAGTATATTCAAAAATTTACTTTATAATCAAAATATCATATTTTTTTCTTTTACTGTATATATAACATTTGGTGCAACTTTGAACTTCTGATGTTGCATGTTTGTTATAAGGTGATTTCACTAACTGCATATGCTGGCAGAAGTTGCATAACATCTTATGAGGTACCACTCCTTGTAAACTTTGTTTCTTTATTTGTTCCGTAACCGAAATACAAACCACACTATTTACATTGGGTTTACCTTTTAGCGTAGCGGAAATGGCGAGCCATTAGAATTTAACGAGGGTGTATTACCCCCGTGCTAGTTAGCAGGGGGGTAGGGGAGTGGTAGCTAGCTACCCCTTCCCCCCTCACACACCGGTGAATTGCTTCACTTTCACTTTTGGCTCGGACATGGACAGACGTCTCTGTCTTTGTCCTCGCTTGGCAGCCATTGTTTGTTTTGTCTTTACTTAATCACTTACTTTTCTTTTACTCAATATATATGTAAACATTTTCTCATGTTTATGTATATATTTGAGTATAGAAATCAGTAAGTTTCCTTTTCAGAGTTTGTGCTTGTGTGTGTAGTGTACGATATCCCCGTGGAGCCCTCGGCAGTTAGGCCACCATGGTGTAATTTCATGGGTCGCGATCGAGTTTGACTTCGGTTTTTCTCTCTCTCTCTCTTGAGGTCGTTCACCCTTTTACTACGTTACTTACTACGCCTTTGTAGCTTCCTTCCCGTGTGGGGGGGGTGTTGCTACGCCGTACGTTTTGTCTCAATTAGTTTATGAATCTAATTGTATTTGTTGATTTTTCAGCTTTGTAGAACGATTCCTTTCGGGGTTTTCGTCCTTTCTTTAGTGTTCATTCTTTTTTAATTTACATAATTACATAGTTACATAATTATAATTGTTATAATTCTGTGTTGGTTACAGCTCTCCTTCCGTGAGTGTACGTGGTTGTGGGGGCACATGCCTGTTGTGTAATTCTTGTGTTCCTTTCCCTCGGGATTCCTCTTCGGAGCCTTCCTGGGGAATGAATGTTAACTAATGATTTTTGTTTTATTTTTCACTGTTACCGATCTAGTTCGTTTCTGTAATGTGACAACGGAGTAAGCTGTCTTGTTGAGGTCTGGGGATTCGGCTGTTTGCTGCCTCCCCTATAGATCTTCGTCAGGGGCGTGTCCTTCTCCTGGAAGTACTCCCGTGACGATTGACAGCTCTCCAGTTCATTTTAGAACTCTCAGGAGGCTCGCCTCCTTGGATGGGTAACTTTCCTTCCGAGGGAAGTTTTTCCTGTCCAGGCTTGAGTTTTTTCCCCTTTTGGGGGGTTGTTCTCTTGCCTTTTTTTTGTGCGACTATGCTCTTGGTGCTGAGCGGTCACACCTGCAGTTTCGCTCAAGGGGCTGGGCAACTGCAGGAGCCCCTCTTCGGAGGATTGGTCCTTTTAGGTCACTGGCTGACCCGTCTCTTCTACGAAGTGTTTCTCTTTCGTTCGCAAGAGAGTACACTCATAGAGACTCCTCTTCGGAGGACTCTTTTGCTGTTGTTGCTGTTGGCCGCCTTCACCGTAAGGCTCACCGTCCGCTACGTCGTAAGGGCCTCCCATCTCCCTATAAGGGTGCTAAGAGGCGCCTTTTTGAATCTCCGTATGCAGCCTACAACTCCTTCTTCTTGATCTTCCGCCCCTGGAGCAGATGGACAGCAGTCTGACCTCGTCTTCCGACGGGCAACGGTCTTCCCGACGGACAACGGTCTTCCGACGGACATCAGTCTCCCGACGGACAGACAACGGTCTTCCGACGGACATCAGTCTCCCGACGGACAACGATCCCTTCGGGGCAAAGGGTTGCCTCCCACGGGGGTTCTTCTCTTGCGTGTCAGGGTTCCCCTGCGCGCCCTTCTGCAGTGTTCTCTCCTGCTCAGTGTTAGCGCACAGGCGCTCTCCTGCTCATCAGCGCTTTCCTGATCGCTAGCGCTCTCCTGTTCGCCAGCGCTCTCCTGGTCGTCAGCGCTTTCCTGTTCGTCAGCGCTCTCCTGTTCGTCAGCGCTCTCCTGATGGTCATCTCTGCTGTTCCTGTTGGTTCCTGTTACGCGCCCTGTGCACCCACGTTCGCCCTCGCGATCTGGAACTTCGGTTCAGGTCTTGGACAAGGACTCTTCTTCTACACACAGGCTTCCACGCGTTGCCTTCTGCTCGCCAGCGACCACAGACGCGTCAACGTTCGCCTGCTCGTCAGCAATCTCCTACGCGTCAATGATCGCCATCGATCAGCACGCGTGTCAGTTCTCCTGGACACCATCAGTAGCGATCTAGCGCTCGCCTGCTGTGGACCACGATCTCCGGTAGCTGGGTCTTGCCGTAGATCTTCCTCCTGCTCGCCAGCGCTCACCTTTAATTCTGTCCTTCTGTGCGCCAGCTTTCTTCAATCGCCAGCGCACATCTGCGCGCCCTTTTCTGCCACGCACTTATGGGCGCCAACGGTTTTTTTTTTCTGACCGTCTAGGATCGCCTGATTAACAGCTTGCCTCAGCGCTCACCTTCCTGATGCACCTGCGCGCCTTCTGTTAGCGCGATGCGCGCTAACCATCACTAGTCTCTTACGCGTTAGCGGTCGCCTACGCACCCGCGCGATTCTTCGCCTGCGCGCTAGCGTTTTGTTAACGCGCCACCGCTCGCCAACACGCCGTCGCTTGCCGACGCACCATCGCTTGCCAACGCGCCGTCACTCGCCTACGGGCCATCGCTCGTCAACGCGCCATCGCTCGTCAACGCGCCATAGCCCGCCTACGCGCCATCGGTCTTCCGACCGCCTGCGCTCACCCACGTGCCTGCGCGCCCGCGCGACCGCACGCCCACGTGCCCGTGCTCCTACGCTTATGTGCGACCGCGCACATGCGCTCCAATATTCGCCCGCGCGCAAACCAACGGTGTTCCGTCGCGCGGACCGACGGTGTTCCGTGGCGCGGACCGACGGTGTTCCGTGGCGCGGACCGACGGTGTTCCGTCGCGCGGACCGACGGTGTTCCGTCGCGCGGACGGACGGTGTACCGTCGCGCGGACGGACGGTGTTCCGTCGCGCGGACCGACGGTGTTCCGTCGCGCGGACGGACGGTGTTCCGTCGCGCGGACCGACGGGGTTCCGTCGCGCGGACCGACGGGGTTCCGTCGCGCGGACCGACGGGGTTCCGTCGCGCGGACCGACGGGGTTCCGTCGCGCGGACCGACGGGGTTCCGTCGCGCGGACCGACGGGGTTCCGTCGCGCGGACCGACGGGGTTCCGTCGCGCGGACCGACGGGGTTCCGTCGCGCGGACCGACGGGGTTCCGTCGCGCGGACCGACGGGGTTCCGTCGCGCGGACCGACGGGGTTCCGTCGCGCGGACCGACGGGGTTCCGTCGCGCGGACCGACGGGGTTCCGTCGCGCGGACCGACGGGGTTCCGTCGCGCGGACCGACGGGGTTCCGTCGCGCGGACCGACGGGGTTCCGTCGCGCGGACCGACGGGGTTCCGTCGCGCGGACCGACGGGGTTCCGTCGCGCGGACCGACGGGGTTCCGTCGCGCGGACCGACGGGGTTCCGTCGCGCGGACCGACGGGGTTCCGTCGCGCGGACCGACGGGGTTCCGTCGCGCGGACCGACGGGGTTCCGTCGCGCGGACCGACGGGGTTCCGTCGCGCGGACCGACGGGGTTCCGTCGCGCGGACCGACGGGGTTCCGTCGCGCGGACCGACGGGGTTCCGTCGCGCGGACCGACGGGGTTCCGTCGCGCGGACCGACGGGGTTCCGTCGCGCGGACCGACGGGGTTCCGTCGCGCGGACCGACGGGGTTCCGTCGCGCGGACCGACGGGGTTCCGTCGCGCGGACCGACGGGGTTCCGTCGCGCGGACCGACGGGGTTCCGTCGCGCGGACCGACGGGGTTCCGTCGCGCGGACCGACGGGGTTCCGTCGCGCGGACCGACGGGGTTCCGTCGCGCGGACCGACGGGGTTCCGTCGCGCGGACCGACGGGGTTCCGTCGCGCGGACCGACGGGGTTCCGTCGCGCGGACCGACGGGGTTCCGTCGCGCGGACCGACGGGGTTCCGTCGCGCGGACCGACGGGGTTCCGTCGCGCGGACCGACGGGGTTCCGTCGCGCGGACCGACGGGGTTCCGTCGCGCGGACCGACGGGGTTCCGTCGCGCGGACCGACGGGGTTCCGTCGCGCGGACCGACGGGGTTCCGTCGCGCGGACCGACGGGGTTCCGTCGCGCGGACCGACGGGGTTCCGTCGCGCGGACCGACGGGGTTCCGTCGCGCGGACCGACGGGGTTCCGTCGCGCGGACCGACGGGGTTCCGTCGCGCGGACCGACGGGGTTCCGTCGCGCGGACCGACGGGGTTCCGTCGCGCGGACCGACGGGGTTCCGTCGCGCGGACCGACGGGGTTCCGTCGCGCGGACCGACGGGGTTCCGTCGCGCGGACCGACGGGGTTCCGTCGCGCGGACCGACGGGGTTCCGTCGCGCGGACCGACGGGGTTCCGTCGCGCGGACCGACGGGGTTCCGTCGCGCGGACCGACGGGGTTCCGTCGCGCGGACCGACGGGGTTCCGTCGCGCGGACCGACGGGGTTCCGTCGCGCGGACCGACGGGGTTCCGTCGCGCGGACCGACCGGGTTCCGTCGCGCGGACCGACGGGGTTCCGTCGCGCGGACCGACGGGGTACCGTCGCGCGGACCGACGGGGTTCCGTCGCGCGGACCGACGGGGTTCCGTCGCGCGGACCGACTTGGTTCCGTCGCGCGAACGTCGGCTTGATTCCTGCAGTATCCATTGCTCGCCTACGGGTCATCGCTCGCTGACCACCAGCTCTCGCCCTCCTTCTGCGCTCCTTCGCGCACTTTCGTTTACGTTCCTGCGTGCCCGCGCATGGGCGCTTCTACGTTCGGCCACGCGCAAACCATTGATTTAGTATCGCGCGAGCGCCAGGGCGATTGCGACCGCGATTCCCGTTGGGGTTTCGCAACATGGCAGCCTGGCGAGTCTTCTGGAGCGTATTTCCAGAACATGGCCTCACCCCGTAAACGCAGAGCATGACACTTGCAAGAGCAGGAAGAATCTTCAGGGAGGTCTGAGCAACATTCTTCTTTCCAGAACCTGGGTTAGCCCTTCCCCGTCATTCCCTGGAATAGTTTTGCCAGGGAGCTTTCCGTTCGAGATCTCTCCATCGGCCAAGAGGTGACTGGTTTACCCCTTCCTCTTCTCCATCCCGTGAAAGGGGCTTACCAGGTCCTTTCCCTCCTCGGTTGCGATCCGAGGTTTTGTACAAGGAAGCTCCAGGAAGATCATGGGTACTTTCCTCCTCTCGGGCTCAAGCACCTTGGCTTTTCATCGCCAAGTTTCGAACTTGCGGGCAAGCTAGATGTTGGACCATTTGGACGCAATGACCGAGGGCTTCCTCTCGGGTGTCTCATCCGTGGATGTCGACAATATCAGACACCCTTCCATCCTTGGGAAGAGCTTGTTTGTGCCCAAGGACAGAGACATAGACAGCGGTTGTGCAGAGGAAGTCAACTTCCGTTTTCACTCCTCCAAGGCGCTTTCTTCCAGACCCTGCAGGGCTCCAGTGGCCTCTTTCTTTCAGCCTCGTCGGCCTAAGTTATCAGACCGGCTACGACAACTAAGACAAGGTGTCCAATAGCAGTCCCCTCCTGTCAGGAAGAGGTAGCATGGGAGGCTCTCCCGGGGGGGGCATAATCCTAGAGGGAGCGGCAGAGTTCACGAACTCTAGGATTGGCAACCCCTCCTTGCAGGTCTCACGCTGGGAGGATGCCTAAGGTTACTCATCCGGATGACAGCTTCCCGATGCCGATTCCTGCACGATCTCCGTGATCAGCCAAGGATATCGCGCCTGCCGTCTCTGTCAGCGAATTCAGTGTCACTGAACCTCTATGCCATAGGGTCGGCAAGAGTTTTGCCCATTTGGGCAGAATGATCCATGCCTTAGGAGAAGGTCCTCCATAGGATCGTCGACAGCTTCCCCCCCCCCCCCCCCCGGCTTCTTCAGTCGATCCTTTCTCGTAGGAAAGCATCTGAGACAGGAATTCCGTAGTCGACCTCTCAGCTCTGATCAAGTTTGTCGAACAAACTTCGTCCAGCGTGGAACAGCAGAATCGATCAGACTGGTAACGAGGCGACAGGACTCCTTAGGCACTGGATCGGAAGGACGGGTACTTTCAGTTTCCATTCCATCCATCTTCCAGGAAGCTCTTGGAATTCAGCCTAGACTACAGGTGTTCCTGGTTAAGATGCAGTGTGGTGATCCCGCCGTGGCATCGCAGGTTTTTCCCCAGAGAACTCTCCCTGCTTTCCTCATGGCCGCTCAGGAGCAGGCTTCCGTCTCTCCTTTTGGAGGTCTGGTCAACTCCGGTTGGCTCGGGTTCGACCTTCTTCAACGCCGGGACAAGCTTCCGGATGCTTACCATGAGTGGGGGTTCATGGTAATTTGCTAGGAGCCTTCTCTACTTCTGCCTCAACATCTGGAGTTTCTAGCCATGATATTGAGTCAACGGCCTTACCAGGTTGGAAACCCCACTTCTCGTCCGTCCAGCGAGGTTAAGCAACGTCGGGTCTGGTCGGTACTTGGATGGGTGACCGCCTTGGGACGCCAGATTCTGTTGCCGCCTCCTCCGAGCCTTCCCTTCAGTTGACTGTGGCAAGGCTGAGGAGAGTCGCAGTACCTGTTCTCAGTCAAGCAGAGCTTTCAGCCCTACCTTGGAACGTTTCCTAGTTTTCCTTTACTCATTGACCCGTCTAAAGTTCCGAACGGTCGCCTCAGGATAAGTTCCATGTGGGGCGGCCCAAGTTCCGGTGGTTTTAAAGCAACGATTAACCGGACTTTCTGGCCCCTATGAGACCAGCGGAACGATTAGACCTGCAATGGGTGTTGACCTATGGAACCTCTTGATGGGAGTGGATATTCTTGTCCTTTCCCCACATTTTTTATGCTGTTCTCGGACTCGTCAAAGAAAAGGGGGGAGGGGGGCATGTTCCGGTTCAGGCCTATGGTCAGGACCTGAAGAATACCTCTCCATCATTCAGGCAGGCTTAAGGGCCGTAGTCTGGCCCCTCTACAGATCCTACAGCTTCTGCCGAGTCGGTCCGTGCGCGACGACTTCATGGTACTGGCGTGTTCCAACCAGCAAGGGACGCATTTTCATACCTTCGCATCTTGCAGTAGAGATACTGAGATGATTTGAGATCCTCTCTATACCACCATCGGCTCGCTCATTCCGGGCAGAGGAATGTTCTCTCCGACTATCTGAGCAGAGCCTCGTAGAGATTGTACCTGGGGGTCTTTGGCCTTTAGTAACCTGCAAGTCCTGGCCTGGGGGACCTGATCGCGACAGCTTGGAACCTCATGCTTCCGCTGTTCTTCCCCCCAGTCTCAGACCCCAAGACTCTTTGGCAAGATGCATTCCGGTGATGGTGGGACAACATCGACGCTTGCGTCTTCCCTCCTTTGTTGTCTGTTGAGAATGGGTCTCAACAAGACCAGGTTGTCTGTCAACCTTTCAATGGCCCTGAGAGCTCCACTGGGACTATACGCAGAATGGTTTCTGGACCCTCTGCTTCCCCTGACGGGACTCCCGGGAGAGCTTCTCCCACGGCACAGGCTACTCAAGCAACCACACTGCAACATCTTTCACAAGCCGGGGCGTCCCTTCGGCTTCGTGCCTGGAGACTACGCCTCCTCCTCAAGAAGAGACAACCCGCTACAGTCGCGGGGCGGAGGTCGCGTCATCTGCGATAGTCATCCGCAGGGGTCTACCAGGCGAAGTGAAGAGTCTTCTGTGGTTGGTGTTGTGGGAGATACTGTATACCTCTTCCCTTGAGGCCTCTTCTCCAGCAATAACGAACTTATTGCTTTTCGGCGGGAGGAAACTCCTTTCCGCTCTTGGCAATGAAGCCTGTCGCTCAGCCTTTCCCTGACCTTCAGGCTTAAAGGAATAACTTTTTCCTTCCCGCTGGACCTTTCCTCGCTCATGCGAAGCTGCGAACGTCCCTGCCCTAGTCGGAGCGAGACCTCCAACATGGAGCATGGTTCGGACTTTTTAGTCCCTTAAGAGATCTTCTCAAGACCCTTTACGTCAGGCCTCTGATCGTATTCCGTCTTGGGGCTCCTGCTCACTCTGGCCGCGGGCAGTGTGTAAGCA
This sequence comes from Palaemon carinicauda, assembly GCF_036898095.1. Lineage (NCBI taxonomy): Eukaryota > Metazoa > Arthropoda > Malacostraca > Decapoda > Palaemonidae > Palaemon > Palaemon carinicauda. The sequence continues at coordinate 99,607,071 of NC_090744.1, forward strand.
ATCTTCTTGGTCTCGTATGACTCCGCCCTTTTTAAGGAATGGGGGAAGGCAACATTCAGGTTCGCTCCTGAGTTGTTGGCTAGACTCAGAATCTTGGGGTCCCGGCGCTTCGGTCCAATTCCTTCAAGATTTCGAGTCACCATTCTGTATCAGATGACCCAAACCTTCTCCTCCTTCTTGCCAGTAAAGGAATCGAGGAGTTATCTTTGGGAACAGCTGCAGTTTGTCCTCACGTGCAGCCGGGTTGGGAGCACAAGAAGAACACGGGGGAGAGTCACTAGTATACCTCTTCAGCTCGGACTCAAGGACGTTCATCTCGACCTGAATCCAGACCCTCCCCCGTCACGTCGCCCTACAGCACGATGTCAGATACATCGCAGCGTCCCTCGCCTTCGAGTAATACTACTCTGTGACGCAGGTGCTACAAGCTGGAGTCTGGAAGCATCTAATGACCTTCGCAGCCCGCTTCCTGCAGGACGTGACCCACAGGAGTATCGATACGTTTCTATCGCTCTGTGGTGGCTAGACTACAGCTGGTCTAACCTCAGGCTCCTTTTTGGACAGGTAGGAGAAGGTTAAGGGCATTGTTATCAGGTTTTAGTCTGCATGAACGAAAGAAGTATGTCTGGCTCTTACTTCTTTCTTCATTATCCCCTCTACTGGGAAGCAGCATCCTGGTCTCTGCATAGCTGACCTCAAACCTCTGCAGGTAAACCATGCTTCCTTGTGTTCCTAGTATTAAGTCAATACTGTCGCGTCCCCCATACCCTGACGAGGTGGTATTGGGAACGTCCTAACCCAGAGTTCCTTCTGGAACTCCAGGTCAACTGCCTAGGACGGGTCACACTTCTTCATTCACACACAAGCTTATGTAGGCCACATGGTTCCTTGCGGAGCAAGGAACTTGTGAGGTGCAGGGACTCCTTTTCTCGAGTGCAACTCACTCGGATTCTGAGTCCCCGGGTAAAGCCAAAGCCAGTATGGCTGGGGACTTTCCACCCTTCCTAAGGGGTAAGTCACCCAATGTAAATAGCGTGGTTTGTATTTCGGTTACGGAACAAATGACAAATTCGAAGATAATTTGTATTTTTCCTAACCATACAAACCTTAGCTATTTACATATATTTGCCTGCCAGCCCTGTCCCCCAAGACAAGTCCTACCTCTAAGTGAAAGTGAAGCAATTCACCGGTGTGTGAGGGGGGGAGGGGTAGCTAGCTACCACTCCCCTACCCCCCCCTGCTAACTAGCGGGGGGGTAATACACCCTCGTTAAATTCTAATGGCTCGCCATTTCAGCTGCGCTAAAAGGTAAACCCAATGTAAATAGCTAAGGTTTGTATGGTTAGGAAAAATACAAATTATCTTCGAATTTGTCATTTTTATGATTACAGTACAGAAAAAGCTGTTTGTTCTGTAACCGAAATACAAACCACGCTATTTACATTGGGTTTACCTTTTAGCGCAGCTGAAATGGCGAGCCATTAGAATTTAACAAGGGTGTATTACCCCCGCGCTAGTTAGCGGTGGGTAGGGGAGTGGTAGCTAGCTACCCCTCCCCCCCCTCACACACAGGTGAATGCTCACTTTCACTTTTGGCTCGGACTGGGACAGACGTCTCTGTCTTGGTCCTCTCTTGGCAGCCATTGTTTGTTTTGTCTTTACTTAATTACTGTACTTACTTTTCTTTTACTCAATATATATGTACAGTAAACATGTTTTCATGGTTGTATATATATTTGAGTATAGAAATCAGTAAGTTTCCTTTTCAGAGTTGTTTGTGTAGTGTACGATATCTCCGTGGAGTCTTTGGCAGTTAGGCCACCACGGCGTAATTTTATGGGTTGCGATCGAGTTTGACTTCGGTCTTTCTCTCTCTCTCTCTCTTGAGGTCGTTCATCCTTTTACTACGTTTTACCACGCCCCTTGTAGCTTCCTTCCCGTGTGGGGGGGGGGGGGTTGCTACGCCGTACGTTTTGTCCCAATTAGTTTATGAATCTAATTGTAGTTGTTAATTTTTCAGCTTGTAGAACGTTTAATTTCGGGGTTTTCGTTCTTTCTTTAGTGTTCATTCATTTTTAAATTACAGTACATAATTACATAGTTTCATAATTATAATTGTTATAATTCTGTTTTGGTTACAGCTCTCCTTCCGTGAGTGTAAGTGGTTGTGAGGGCACGTGCCTGTTGTGTAATTCTTGTTTCCTTTCCCTCGGGATTCCTCATCGGAGCCTTCCCTGGGGAATGAATGTGTACTAATGATTTTTGTTTTATTTTTTTACAGTTACCGATCTAGTTCGTGTCTGTAATATGGCAACGGTGTGAGCTGTCTTGTTGAGGACTGGGGATTCGGCTGTTGCTGCCTCCCCTTTGGATTTTCGTCAGGGGAGTGTCTCCTTCTACTGGAAGTACTTCCGTGACGATTGACAGCTCTCCAGTTCATTTTAGAACTCTCAGGAGGCTCGCCTCCTTGGGTGGGTAACTTTCCTTCCGAGGGAAGTTTTTCCTGTCCAGGCTTGAGTTTTTCCCCTTTTGGGGGGTTCTTCTCTTGCCTTTTTTTCGTGCGACTATGCTCTTGGTGCTGAGCGGTCACACCTGCAGTTTCGCTCAAGGGGCTGGGCAACTGCAGGAGCACCTCTTCGGAGGATTGCTCCTTTTAGGTCACTGGCTGACCAGTCTCTTCTACGAAGTGTTTCTCTTTCGTTCGCGAGAGAGTACACTCATAGAGACTCCTCTTCGGAGGATTCTTCTGCTGCTGTTGCTGTTGGCCTCCTTCGCCGTAAGGCTCACCGTCCGCCTCGTCGTAAGGGCCTCTCATCTCCCTATAAGGGTGCTAAGAGGCGCCTTTTTGAATCTCCGTTTGCAGCCTACAACTCCTTCTTCTTGATCTTCCGCCCTGGTGCAGATGGACAGCATTCTGACCTCGTCTTCCGACGGGCAACGGTCTTCCCGATGGACAAAGGTCTTCCCGACGGACAACGGTCTTCCGACGGACATCATTCTCCCGGCGGACAGGCAACGGTCTTCCGACGTACATCTGTCTCCCGACGGACGACGATCCCTTCGGGGCAAGGGTTGCCTCCCACGGGGGTTATTCCCTTGCGTGTCAGGGTAGCCCTGCGCGCCCTTCTGCTGTGTTCTCTCCTGCTCCTGCTCAGTGTTAGCGCACAGGCGCTCTCCTGCTCATCAGCGCTTCCTGATCGCTAGCGCTCTCCTGTTCGCCAGCGCTCTCCTGTTCGTCAGCGCTCTCTTGTTCGTCAGCGCTCTCATGATGATCATCTCTGCTGTTCCTGTTGGTTTCTGTTACGCGCCCTGTGGGCCCACGTTCGCCCTCGCGATCTAGAACTTCGGTTCAGGTCTGGGTCAAGGACTCTTCTTCTATGCGCAGGCTTCCACGCGTTGCCTTCTGCTCGTCAGCGATCATCAGCTCGCCAGCGATCTCCTACGCATCAACGATCGCCATCGATCTGCCATGTGTGTCAGTTCCTTTGACCACCATCAGTAGCGATCTAGCGCTCGCCTGCTGTGGACCACAATCTCCGGTAGCTGAGTCTTGCCGTAGATCTTCCTCCTGCTCGCCAGCGCTCACCTTTTCTTCTGTCTTTCTGTGCGCCAGCTTTCTTCATTTGCCAGCGCACATCTGCGCGCTCTTCTTTGCCACGCACCAATGGGCGCCAACGGTTTTCTGACCGTCTAGGATCGCCTGATTAACATCTGGCTTCAGCGCTCACCTTCCTGATGCACCTGCGCGCCTTCTGTTAGCGCGATGCGCGCTAACCATCACTAGTCTCTCTCGCGTTGGCAATCGCCTACGCGCCCGCGCGATTCTTCATCTGCTCGCTAGCGTTTTGTTAACGCAGCACCGCTCGCCAACACGCCGTCGCTTGCCGACACTCCATCGCTTGCCGACGCGCCATCGCTTGCCAACGCTCCGTCACTCTCCTGCGGGCTATCGCCTCGCCAGAACGCGCCATCGCTCGTCAACGCGCCATCGCTTGCCAACGCGCCATCGGTCTCCCGACCGCCTGTGCTCACCCCCGCGCCCACGTGCCTGTGCGGCCACACGCCCACGTTCCTGCGCGACTGCGCACATGCTCTCCAATGTTCGCCCGCGAGCGAACCAACGATATTCCATCGCGCGAACGGACGGTTTCCGTCGCGCGAACGGACGGTGTTCTGTCGCGCGGACGGGCGGTGTTCCGTCGCGCGCACGGACGGTGTTCCGTCGCGCGCACGGACGGTGTTCCGTCGCGCGCACGGACGGTGTTCTGTCGCGCGCACGGACGGTGTTTCGTCGCGCGGACCGACGGTGTTCCGTCGCGCGGACCGACGGTGTTCCGTCGCGCGGACCGACGGTGTTCCGTCGCGCGGACCGACGGTGTTCCGTCGCGCGGACCGACGGTGTTCCGTCGCGCGGACCGACGGTGTTCCGTCGCGCGGACCGACGGTGTTCCGTCGCGCGGACCGACGGTGTTCCGTCGCGCGGACCGACGGTGGTCCGTCGCGCGGACCGACGGTGCACCGTCGCGCGGACCGACGGGGCTCCGTCGCGCGGACCGACGGGGCTCCGTCGCGCGGACCGACGGGGCTCCGTCGCGCGGACCGACGGGGCTCCGTCGCGCGGACCGACGGGGCTCCGTCGCGCGGACCGACGGGGCTCCGTCGCGCGGACCGACGGGGGTCCGTCGCGCGAACCTACAGTGTTTCTTCGCACGAACGTCGGCTTAATTCTTGCAGTATCCATTGCTCGCCTATGGGTTATCGCTCGCCGACCACCAGCTCTCGCCCTTCCTACCACGCTCGCCCTCTTTCTGCGCTCCTTCGCTCACCTTTGTTTGCGTTCCTGTCTGACCGCGCATGGGTGCTTCCACGTTCTCCCACGCGCAAATCATTGATTTACCATCGCGCGAGCTTCAGGGCGATTGCGACCATGATTCCCATTGGGGTTTTCGCAGCATGGCCAGCCTGGTGAGTTCTTCTGGAGCGTATTTCCAGAACACGGCCTCACCCCGTAAACGCAGAGCATGGCACATGCAAGAATAAGAAGAATCTTCAGGGAGGTCTGAGCAACACTCCTATTTCCAGAACCTGGGTTAGCCCTTCCCCGTCATTCCCTGAAAGGATTTTTGGCGGGGGGCTTTCCGTTCGAGATTTCTCCATCGGCCAAGGGGTGACTTCTTACCCCTTCCTCTTCTCCATCTCGTGTAAGGGGCTTACCAGGTCCTTTCCCTCCTCGGTTATGGCCCGAGGTTTGGTTCAAGGAAGCTACAGGAAGGTCATGGGTACTTTCCTCCTCTCGGGCTCAGGCACCTTGGCGTTTCGTCGTTAAGTATCTAACTTGCGGGCAAGCTCGATGTTGGACCATCTGGACGCGCTGACCGAGGGCTTCCTTTCGGGTGTTTCATTCGTGGATGTCGACAACCTCAGACACCCTTTCATCCTTAAGAAGAGTTTGTTTGTGCCCAAGGACAGAGACATAGACAGCGGCTGTGCGGAGGAAGTCGACTTCCGTTTTCACTCCTCCAAGGTGCTTTCTTCCAGACTCTGCAGGGCTCCAGCGCCTTTTTCTTTCAACCACGTCGGCCTAAGTTATCGGCTACGACAACTGAGACAAGGTTTCCAATTGCAGTTCCTCCTGTCAGGAACAGATGGCACGGGAGGCTCCCCCGGGGGGGGGCATAGTCCTAGAGGGAGCGGCAGAGTTCACGAACTCTAGGATTGGCACCCCCCCCTTGCAGGTTTCACGCTGGGAGTATGCCTAAGGTTACTCATCCGGATGACAGCTTCCCGATGCCCATTCCCACACGATCTCTGTGATCAGCCAAGGATATCGCGCCTGCCGTCTCTGTCAGCGAATTCAGTGTCTCTGAACCTCTATGCCATAGGGTCGGCAAGAGTTTGCCCGTTTGGGCAGAATGATCCATACCTTAGGAGAAGGTCCTCCATAGGATCATCGACGGCTTCACCCCCGGCTTCTTCAGTCGATCCTTTCTTGTAAGGAAGTATCTGAGACAGGAGTTCCGTAGTCGACCTCTCAGCCCTGATCAAGTTTGTCGAACAAACTTCGTCCAGCGTGGAACAGCAGAATCGATCAGACTGGTAACGAGGCGACAGGACTCCTTAAACCCTGGATCGGAAGGACGGGTACTTTCAGTTTCCATTCCATCCATCTTCCAGGAAGCTCGTGGAATTCAGCCCAGATTGCAGGTATTCCTGCTTGAGATGCAGTGTGGCGATCCCGCCGTGGCATCGCAGGTTTTTTTCCCCAGAGAACTCTCCCTGCTTTCCTCATGGCCGCTCAAGTGCAGGCTTCCACCTCCTTTACTTTTTGGAGGTCTGGTCAAACTCCGGTAGGCTCGGGTTCGACCTTCTTCAGCGCCGGGACAAGCTTCCGGATGCTTACCATGAGTGGGGGTTCATGGTATTTTGCTAGGAGCCTTCTCTTCTTCTGCCTCAACATCTGGAGTATCTGGCCATGATATTGAGTCAACGGCCTTACCACGTTGGAAACCCCACTTCTCGTCCGTCCAGCGAGGTTAAGCAACATCGTTTCTGGTCGGTACTTGGATGGGTGACCACCTGGGGACGCCAGATTTTGTTGCCTCCTCCTCCGAGCCTTCCCTTCAGTTGACTGTGGCAAGGCTGAGGAGAGTCGCAGTACCTGTTCTCAGTCAAGCAGAGCTTTCAGCCCTACCTTGGAACGTTTCCTAGTTTTCCTTTACTCATTGACCCGTCTATAGTTCCGAACGGTCGCCTCAGGATAAGTTCCATGTGGGGCGGTCCAAGTTCCGGTGGTTTCAGGCAACGATTAACCGGACTTTCTGGCCCCTATGAGACCAGCGGAACTATTAGACCTGCAATGGGTGTTGACCTATGGAACCTCTTGATGGGAGTGGATATTCTCGTCCTTTCCCCACATTCTTGATGCTGTTCTCGGACTCGTCAAAGAAAAAGGGGGGGGGGGGGGGACATGTTCCGTTCCAGGCCTATGGTCAGGACCTGAAGCATACCTCTCCATCATTCAGGCAGGCTTAGGGGCCGTAGTCTGGCCCCTCTACAGATCCTACAGCTCCTGCCGAGTCGCTCCGTGCGCGTCGACTTCATGATTCTGGCGTGTTCTAACCAGCAGGGGACCCATTTTCACACCTTCACATCTTGCAGTAGAGATATCGAGATGATTGAGATACTCTCAATACCACCATCGGCTCTCTCTTTCCAGGCAGAGGAATGTTCTCTCCGACTATCCGAGCAGAGCCTCGTAGAGAGAGAGTACCTGGGGGTCTTTGGCCTTGAGTAACCTGCAAGTCCTGGTCTGGGGGACCTGATCGCGACAGCTTGGAACCTCAAGCTTTCGCTGTTCTTCCCCCCAGTCTCAGACCCCGAGACTCTGGCAAGATGCATTCCGGTGATGGTGGTACAACTTCGACGCCTGCGTCTTCCCTCCTTTTTGTCTGTGGAGAATGGGTCTCAACAAGACCAGGTTGTCTGTCAGCCTTTCAATGGGAGAGCTCCACTGGGACTATGCGCAGAACGGTTTCTGGACCCTCTGCTTCCCCTGACTGAACTCCCGGGAGAGCTTCTCCCACGGCACAGACTACTGAAACAACCACACTGCAACATCTTTCACGAGCCGGGGCGTCGCTTCGGCTTCATGCCTGGAGACACTACGCCTCCTCCTCAAGAAGAGACAACCCGCTACAGTCGCGGGACGGAGGTCGCAATAGTCATCCGCAGGGGTCCTCCAGGCGAAGTGAAGAGTCTTCTGTGGTTGGTGCTGTGGGAGATATACCTCTTCCCTTGAGGCCTCTTCTCCAGCAATAACGGTCTTATTGCCTTTCGGCGGGAGGAAACTCCTTTCCGCTCTCGGCAATGAAGCCTGTCGCTCAGCCTTTCCCTGACCTTCAGGCTTAAAGGAATAACTTTTCCTTCCCGCTGGATCTTTCCTCGCTCATGCGAAGCTACGAACGTCCCTGCCCTAGTCGGAGTGAGACCTCCAACTTGGAGCATGGCTCGGACTTTTAAGTCCCTTAAGAGATCTTCTCAAGACCCTTTACGACAGGCCTCTGATTGTATTCCGTCTTGGGTCTCCTGCTCACTCTGGCCGCGGCCAGTGTGTAAGCAATCTTCTTGGTCTCGTACGACTCCGCCCTTTCTAAGGAAAGGGGGAAGGCAACATTCAGGTTCGCTTCTGTATCTGATATCCCAAAACCTTCTCCTTCTTGCCAGTAAAGGAATCGAGGGGTTAGCTTTGGGAACAGCTGCAGTTTGTCCTCAGTAGCAGCCGATCTGGGAGCACAAGGAGGACACGGGGGAGAGTCACCAGTATACCTCTTCAGCTCAGACTCGAGACATTCATCTCGACCTGTCTCCAGACCCTCCCCCGTCACGTCGCCCTACAGCACGATGTTGGATACATCGCAACGTCCCTCGCCTTCGAGTAATACTACTCTGGGACGCAGGTGCTACAAGCTGGAGTCTGGAAGCGTCTAATGACCTTCGCAGCCCGCTTCCTGCAGGGCGTGACCCACAGGAGTTTCGATATGTTTTCTATCGCTTTGTGGTGGCTACACAACAGCTAGTCTAACCTCAGGCTCCTTTTTGGATAGGTAGCAGAAGTTTGAGGGCATTGTTATCAGGTTTTAGTCTGCATGAACGAAAGAAGTATGTCTGGCCCTTACTTCTTTCTTCATCATCCCCTCTACGGGGAAGCAGCATCCTGGTATCTGCATAGCTGACCTCGAACCTCTGCAGGTAAACCATGCTTCCTTGTGTTCCGTGTATTGAGTCAATACTGTCGCGTCCCCCATACCCTGACGAGGTGGTATTGGGAACGTCCTAACCCAGAGTTCCTTCTGAAACTCCAGGTCATCTGCCTAGGACGGGTCACACTTCTTCCTTCACACACAAGCTTATGTAGGCCACACGGTTCCTTGCGGAGCAAGGAACTTGTGAGGTGCAGGGACTCCTTTTCTCGAGTGCGACTCACTCGGATTCTGAGTCCCCGGGTAAAGCCAAAGCCAGTATGGCTGGGGACTTTCCACCCTACCTAAGGGGTAAGTCACCCAATGTAAATAACGTGGTTTGTATTTCGGTTACGGAACAAATGACAAATTCGAAGATAATTTTTATTTTTCCTAACCATACTAACCTTAGCTATTTACACATATTTGCCCGCCAGCCCTGTCCCCCAAGACAAGTCCTACCTCTAAGTGAAAGTGAGCATTCACCTGTGTGTGAGGGGGGGAGGGGTAGCTAGCTACCACTCCCCTACCCCCCGCTAACTAGCACGGGGGTAATACACCCTTGTTAAATTCTAATGGCTCGCCATTTCAGCTGCGCTAAAAGGTAAGCCCAATGTAAATAGCTAAGGTTTGTATGGTTAGGAAAAATACAAATTATCTTCGAATTTGTCCTATTAATGATCTATTTCCCAATCTTTATTTGGTTTATGATGGCAGTGCCGGGCCATTGGGCTTAAATTCCACAAATACAAATCTTGACTGACAACAGAATTTTAATAATGCAGCCAACCTCTTTTAAGAGAACATCTAATTGTTTTGTTTTGTTGTACAGTACACATTTTTTTTTATAACTTGAGAACTCTAGTACATGTATTACTCTATGCTAGTTGGGTTTAAAGCATATCCTTAATTAGATTGTAAAAATTCAATAACTTTTTCTGTTTTTTAAACTACTGTATAGTACTGTAATACTCATATGTTGTTTCGGGTGTACAGTAAATGAATATTTTTAAATATGTAACTTCCCTGGTAGTTACATATATATAGCTTAATCTCGCCGATTCGTCGCGCGCACGGCAGAAATTCAAATTTTGCGGCAATCACCGACAGGTGAGCAGGTGGTCATACCTGTGCGCCCTCTAACTAGGTAACCGGAACCATTCCCATAAGTCCTCAGAAATTCCCTGCCATTGTTCGAGACAACACGTCGGAAATTCGCTACGTTGTGGGTTTGCTTTGTCTACAAATTTGGTGAAGTACCCATTGTTTGATTATTGTTTATGGCTTTTGCTGATATTGGATTTTCCTTTCTTTTTCACACGAATAAGATAGTTTTTTGTTGGTCCAACTTGGACAGTTTAATTTAATTTGATTTTCAAGATGGCTCCTCTGTTGTTAGATTTTGTATGTAAGGCTCCAAGACCGGCTTCCAAAAGCTGCTCTTAATCCCCACACAGTATGTCAAATGCAGAGGGCATGTGTGTATTTTTCTTTTGGAATATGATATCTATGTTCCTAAGCTTGAAAGGGATAGGATCAAGGATTTTTTTCCCCCTACTTTAAAAACCAACGAACAACTCTTAAAAACTTGATGGTGGAAGAAAATCAATCCGCCCTACTATGACGTCACAATCATGGGATGTTAACTCTTAGCAGACGTCACAAATCATGTGAAGTAAACTACGTAGTATGACTTTCAAATATGTAAATACTTTTATTTTTCTTGAAGAAAATACTAACTTACTAAGCATAAGTATTTTAATTTTTATATTGTAGGGAAATATATTGATTTTTAAGTAAATATTTGTCCTTTTAGTATACTTCCTTTAGTTAATCATCGATTTATGTTAGAGATTTCACTAGCGTACAGTCATTTACGCTATGTAGAACTCTTGACGATCGTTACAGTTATTTAATATTTCGATATTGAGAATACTGATATTAATCGTATAGTCTATTGTATTTTCTTTCTAGCCCTTGGCAAAAGAGTATAATCTCTCGCAACGGGCAGGTCTAATTATGGTGGATGTGAAATAGTTAAAAATGCTAGTGTTCAGTGGCACGCAAACATGACGCAGTGCAGTGGAGGGTACAGCTGCTCGGACCTGTTGTTCTCCTAGCCCTAGAGCTCTTCCATGCTCCCCAACCCCTGGGAGAAGGAAAGTCGACAGGCGAAGGGAGGCGAGAGGCGTTAGCTCCCGAGCAGTCGTCCCCTCGAGCGTACCTGTTGTCGCTTTCCAGGACGCTCGCCCTCGCCATTGGAAAGGCTAGGTAAAAGTGTTTTCCTCGCCGTCGGTTGACGCAGCTCCCAAACAAAGCTGGCGTTTTATGTTTTTCCCTTCCTGCTAGACAAGAAGAGAGTCGCTCGTCATGGAACCGAGCGTCGAGATCGCGATCGTCATAGTTCCGAGCGCTGTCTCGCGACAAGGACGCACGCGAGTTGCAGCGCTCATGGATGCTCCCTCGCAGCGATCTGGACGCGTTACGGGAGGCGGCAAGGATCTTGACGCTCCTTCACAGCATGCTGGACGCACGCGAGCAGGACGCTTCCTCGCAGCATGCTGGACGCATGCTGGACACATGCGAGCTGGACGCTTCCCCGCGTCAAGATCGCGAACGTCATAGTTCCGAGCGCGGTCTCGCGGCAAGGACGCATGCGAGCTGCAGCGCTCATGGATGCTCCCTCGCAGCGATCTGGACCGTTACGGGAGGCGGCAAGGATCATGACGCTCCCTCACAGCATGCTGGACGCACGCGAGCAGGACGCGTCCCCGCGTCAAGATCGCGAACGTCATAGAGCAGGCTGGACGCATGCAGGATGCACCGCAAGCAGCTTGCCTGTCAGAGCTTCAACGTTCTATTACGTCCCTGATTGACGTTTATAAGTCGCAAACAGAGGAAGCTCGCAACAGCAGCAACATGCTGGACGCATGCATGACGCTCCCGCGCAGCATGCGGGACGCATGCATGATGCACGCAAGCATGACGCTCCCTCGCAGCATGCGGGACGCAAGCATGACGTTTCCTCGCAGCATGCGGGACGCATGCAGGACGCACGCAAGCATGGCGCTTCCTCGCAATCGCAGCAGACTGGACGCATGCATGACGCTCCCTCGCATGCTGGACGCAAGTAGGCAAGACAAGGCGTGTGTTTTCTCCCACTCGTTCTACATCGGAGATCGCTAACCCTTTAGAGGATATCTAAGAGGAGGAAACGCAGAAAACTCTTCTTGCAGCAGATCTTAAAAGATTACTTGCAGTTCTGGCGGACTTATATCCTGAGGACTTTTTAGCAGGCTGTACCTCGGAGCCCGCCCTCGCAGTTTTTGAAGGGTAGACCCCAGGAATCTTCCTCTTTCAAGGAAACAGTGTTAGCCAGATCGGTCTAGAGGGCTTTTTTGACTCTAAACAATTGGATTCTCAAGAGAAGGAACAAGGAAGGACAACCTTTTCCTTCCCCTCTACGAGATTGGCTTCTAGATCCAGTGTGTGGTACGAAACGGAAGGCTCTTGGTTTGGAAGTTCCTGCCTCCTCCCAGGGAGACTTCTCCAAACTCGTTGACGCCTCGCTTAGATCAGCCATGACTAAGGCTAAGGTGATGTGGTCCACGTTGGAGATGGATCACTTGCTGAAGGGCATCTTCAGAACAATCGAGGTCTTCAGCTTGATGGACTGGACTCTTGGAATCCTCGCAGACGTCACAGACGATAAGAGCGAGACGCAGATGCACCTTTTTGCCTGTCACGATAAAGCCGTGAGGTACGGGTTGGTCGAACTCAGTCCTTTTTCACAGCGGGTATTATTAAGAAAGAGCTATGCTGTTTTCTTTCCTGTCGGTAGGATTGACTCTCGCTCAAAGAGCAGAGCTCTTGTATGCTCCCTTGACCAAATACCTCTTCCCTTCAGAGCTAGTGAAGGACTTATCGGCAGCTCTTACGCACTAGCAACGCAAGATCTGATTACAAGGACTGCGAGGAAAGTTTTTCAACTACTCGCCATTCACCCTCTGCCTGTTATTCCCCAGAGAGTCCGCAAGGCAAACGATACCAGCTCCTCGCTGCTCAGTGTTTGCCATCGCTCTGATCCACTAAATGATTGGCAGGCGAACGGCAGTCACCATGAGCAGCTCGTCGACAGGTAACTACTTGCTAGGACTCTCTGACTGCACATCGGCCACGAAAACCACCGCTTGACCATCGTCAGTGTTCGCCAGAACAGCGCCATTCTAAGGAACAGCATCACCCCTGTCCAAGGTAAGGTCAAGCGTTGCCTTGCCCACTTCTCCATCAGTTCACACTGAGTTCTCTGACAGGGAAGAGTCCTTATCCAACTTTTTCCGGCCTTCGCTCATTAAGGAAGTCCCGAGAGATCGCAGAGTAGTCTCGAAACCCTGGGAGGAATCCGTCCATTCCCCTACGGGTGACCAACAGAAGGCTGCAATGCCTAGACCTTCGGTGCTTGAGGCCTTCTCTCCAAGCAAAGAGTCTAGAGACTAAAAGTCCTCATCGATGACTACAAAACCGACAGAGTAGGTTAAGCAGTCCACGTCTGACCTCTCCGAGAACGACAAAAAAGGACTGCAGTAACGTACAAAAAGTTGTCTAAAAAGCCCTTTCCTGCCAAGGGCAAGAAACGCTCCAAGTCGTCCCGTGGAGAGAAAATGCAGCTTGTGACTTAACCCTGGACAATCTCCGTGAAACGTTCAGGGTATCGCGTCCCGTTCACTCATCTTTCCCTCCACTGGTTAAGACTCCAGCATCAACAAGCTCCTATGCGAAGGGATCCGCAAAGGAGCTGGCCCTTTGGGCCGAAGTCCATACCATATTGGAGAAGGTCAGACCAGTGGTAAGAACACAAGAATTCATGTGCATACTGGACCTAAGGGATGCATACTTCCAGATCCCAATCCATCCGTATTCAAGGTAGTATCTGAGATTCAGTCTAGACGACGAGAAATACCAGTTCAAGGTGCTGTGCTTTGGTCTCTCTACAGTACCCCAGGTCTTCACGAGAGTGTTCGCCCTAGTGTCATCCTGGGCTCATAGAATCAGCATCCGTCTCCTACGGTACCTAGACGATTGGCTGATTCTAGCAGACTCGGTGGCAACCCTTTGTCATTACTGAGACAAACTTCTGAGGCTTTGCCAAGATATGGGGATCATGGTAAACCTAGAGAAGTCATCCCTGCTTCCCACTAAAAGACTGGTATACCTAAGATTAATAATAGACACCAACCTCCACAAAGCCTTCCCATCAGACGACAGGGTAGTGAAGTTGAGGAAAGACACGAGGTCTTTTCTCAGACGAGAAGAGCTCCCAGCCCAGAGGTGACTATGTCTGCTCAGATCCATCATCTCTGACTTGTCTAGTTCTCAATGGCTGCGTCAGGATACGATCCCTCCAATGGAGGCTGAAGTCCAACTGGTACCAGTCCTTCGATTCTCTGGACATTCTGATCCCCATGGGACCAGAGGAATGGACGGATCTTCAGGGGTGGGTGGCAGACGAGAATTTACTGAAGGGTGTCGTTCTTCTTATGCTTCACCTTGTCTTCCGTGTCGGTCAGGATGCCGTTCACGATAATCCAATGATGAGATTAGAATTTCTTCTGATCAACGATCATAGGGACGAAAATCATCAACTCATTTTCTTGGTCGGTCACCCTTGGGATGTCGATTGTAACAATCCAATGACGAGTTCAGATTTTCTTTTGTATCAACAATCGCAGGGACGAGACTCATCAGCTCGTCTTCTTGGTTGGTCATCCTTGGGATGTCGTTCGCGACAATCCAATGATGAGATCAGAATTTCTTCTGATCAACGATCGCAGGGACAAGACTTATCAACTTGTATTCCTCGTTGGTCACCCTTGCGATGTGTGAGTTAAAAGTTAAATAGCTTTCAGAAGACCTGCTTCTGAAAAAAAGCTAAAAATACCACTAACATGCTAGGACACATCATGTCCAGGAATCTTGGCAAAGATGAACGTGCCATCCTCACCTTGAGCCTCAAGCAGATATCTATTTCTTTCGCTACTATAATTCGGGCATTCGGTCAAAAAATGCCTCACTGTCAAGGGTGCCAAACAGTCGTCACAATATGACTCGTATTGGTCAGTAAGCAGAAATTCATGTTTCAACAGAGTGTGACCAATGCGGAGAGGACAAAGAGTAGTCTCCCACTTTTGGGGCATCATATTATACTTCCAAAGGGATATAAAATTTGTTATTTCTGGCATCTTATTTTCAACTGAATGATTCCAATGATGTTGCCAATGATTGGAAATCAAATTCTAAATGTTGGGTAAACAATCATCACAAAGAATGGGATACCTTCTTGGTCGCAACTCAGCTGCAGCATTCTTTGCTAGTAAATCTATGTGTGCCGGAACCCAACAAAATTTAACTGTTATACATCTCATTCCAATAATAAAAAGCTAGAGAGTTATTGGGTTCTTTGACTGGCCAGATAGTACTACATTGGATCCTTCTCTCTGGTTACAGTTTTTTTTTGGGTTTTGGCTACACATACACAGAATAGTCTGGCCTATTCTTTACATATTCTCCTCTGTTCTCACACACCTGACAACACTGAGATTACCAAACAATTTTTCCTCGCTCAAGGGGTTAACTACTGCAATATAATTGATCAGGGTAGAAGAGAGACTTTAGCTATGGTAAGCAGCTCTTCTAGGAGAAGGACACTCCAAAATCAAACCAATGTTTTCTGGTCTTGGGTAGTGCCATAGCCTCTGTACCATGGTCTTAAACTGTCTTGGGGAAGAGTTCTCTTGCTTGAGGGTACACTCGGGCACACTATTCTATCTTAGTTTTCTTCCTCTTGTTTTTTTAAAGTTTCGATAGTTTACATATGAAAGATTTGGTTTGATGATGTTGCTGTTCTTAAAACTTTTTATTTAAATTTTTAATTACTTCTCTTGTAATTTCCTTATTTCCTTTCCTCACTAGGCTATTTTCCCTGTTGGAGCCCTCGCGCTTACAGCATTCTGCTTTTCCAGCTTCACTTGTAGCTTAGCAAGTAATAATAATAATAATATTTTTTTTTTTTCTTCCTTCCTTCCTTCCATGGTAGCACTTGACGATTTTCATAGTAAAGAGCTCAAGGTTTGTGTAGTTAGAAAATACAAATTGCTTTCAAATTTGTAATGTTTTCACATCGAACGAGAGGGATTTTCATACTACCCAGCTTAACAGAGGTATTGTTTTCTTTGATATACTGTATGTGTTGGCGGACAGTCTATACAGTACTTTGAAACCTGAGAATAAAACTGAGGCAATGATGTTTATATACTGTATGAAACAGAATTTTTTTAGTTGGGTTGTAATTTATTGAAATGCATATCATAGGAATTGCATTGTTTTATTTCAACTGTAAAAAGGGCTTATGTGAAAAGATGTCTATTGCATTTTGCATAGAAGTAAAGATTTTCTTTTCACAGAATGATGACGACTTGTATAAAGGTCCGAGTGCAATGAATCTTCTCATGCCTCTCTTCAAGAAGCAGACTTGCAATTTAAGGGTAAGTCATCTTTGTTGTGTCTGAGGGTATTGTCGATGTCTAAAGGATATACTTGTTGTGGATGGGTAAGATGAATATAGTATGATTGAAAGCAAAATTTGTGTTTAGTGGCCTACCAATTTACTGTATATTAATTTTAAGCTGTGAATATAGATTAACAGCTAATAAATGTTTTAATTACAGTCTTTTTTTTTTTTTTTAAATCTTTAGGAGGTTTGACTCATTATAGTGACCGATTGAATACTAACTCCATGTTTTTTCTGTCGTGACTTTTATCGATTTACCATTTCCATCAAAATCATGTCATTGTTTGTTTTTTGGAATGTGTGTCTATTATAAGTAGAAAATGTTGAAATACCAAAGGTAAATTTAATTCTGTGACATACCACACATGTAAAACAAGTGAAACTAGAAAAGCACTCTTAAGAGTGCAAATCTCTGCCACGGCAGCTTAATTCTCAAAACTAGCATGCCTTTCCCAGAATCAATTAATCATTTCTAGCTCTTTACATAAGTTTAAAATCCCTGCAAGTTTCTTTACCTTACGATTAAAATTGAGGCCGTATGGTTGATGACAGGAATTTGACCTTTTGCTTGACCTTGACTTTGACCTTGGGTTTGACTTAGACCTTCAACCTTAACAGATCTTTACATTTTACAGTTTAAAATCCCTGCAAGTTTCATTACTTTACGATTAAAATTGTGGCTGTATAGTTGATGATCTTACTTTGACCTTTTTACTTGACCTTGACCTTTGACTCAACCTTGACCTTAGGCCTTAACATGTATTAACTGCTGTGGATTTTCATACGCTCAAGTATGAACTAATTTTGAAGTCTGTAACAACGATGTGCAAACTTATGGCTGATCACGTGAATTGGACATTTTGCTTGACTGTGACCTTGACCTTTGACCTTGACTTTCTAAAATTTAATCATTTCCAGCATTTTACATAACAGTTAATCCCTGCAAGTTTTTTACGCTACGATTAAAATTGTGGCCAGGACGCTGTTCACAAAAAAGCACACAACACACACACAAACAGTGGGTAAAACATAACCTCCTTCCAACTTCATTGGCGGAGGTAATAATTACTCTCCTCAATCTTACTTTCCAGATCTGAACCAGAATTAGATTTCACAGCCTCTTACTGTATTTTTATTTCATAGCTGGAATCATACTGGACATATGAGCTGTGCCATGGTTCCCACTTGAAGCAGTACAGGGAGGAACGAGAAGGGAAGTCTTCCCGCCTCCATGAATATACTCTTGGTGTCACATCTTTGGAGGAATTGGTTGAATTAGGTAATATTGTACATGAATTTACTTGATGATGGAAATGTTAGTTATAGTAGTCTTGAGCTGCATCACTCACTATTATATAAAAATGGGCTTTATGATTAGTTGATCTTGTTAACCCATTTACCCCCAAAGGACGTACTGGTACGTTTCACAAAAGCCATCCCTTTACCCCCATGGACGTACCGGTACGTCCTTGCAAAAAAATGCTATAAAATTTTTTTTTTTTCATATTTTTGATAATGTTTTGGAAAAATTCAGGCATTTTCCAAGAGAATGAGACCAACCTGACCTCTCTATGACAAAAATTAAGGCTGTTAGAGCAATTTAAAAAAAATATACTGCAAAATGTGCTGGGAAAAAATTAACCCCTGGGGGTTAAGGGTAGGAAATTTCCAAATAGCCTGGGGGTTAAAGGGTTAATGTGGTTGTTGTGGCAAAGTTGAGGGGTGCACTCTGTAGAATGTATTAAATGTAACATAAATTACCAGGATATATTCCAGATTACAAATCCTTACATGGATTAAGAGGTTCTAGATACCCCAGATATATATCCAGAGAAAAGGATGAAGATAAGAGGAGCTAGCTGACAACACTTGTGATAGATGGCCAGGTGTTAGAAGAGGTAAAACATTTTTGTTACCTTGGAGATTCACTGGACTGTGAGTCATGAGTGTAGTAAGAAAAGAGCTGCTGCAGTATTGATGAATTAGAGAAATTTTCAGGCTACTGGTAAATAAGAATTTTTCCTTAGTATAGACAGTAACGACTATGATGACCATATGAGGAATATGGTACTCTGTACAGCTAGAATATGGTCACCGGCAAGGAAAATGGATGAGGTTTTGATAATTTGTGACCTTCAAAGGGCTAGGCTATGGTGGGAAGCTTTTATTACGAATGAGGAATTGGTAGAAGGTTATGGTGTCCAGGGGATTGAAAAAAGGCAGAGAATTATTGCAATGGTTTGGATCTACATGTGATGGAAAGGGATGAAAAAAGTCAGAAAAGCAGGTAAAAGTGGAAGTGGCAGGACAGGGGACTTGTTGGGAGGTCCAGAAAATTGTGGAAAAGGGAATAGATGATGACCTAGACTTGATGCAATTTCAGAATGGCAGAGTACAGGGGTACACGAGTATAGAGAGAACTTGACACACTTGAACATGTCAAGAGTAAAGCAAAGGGTAATCAGGAATGAAAATATTCATTATTTACATGGGATTTCTGAAGCTTGAGAGTAATGGTGTTATTTAATAACATTGGGAAGAAAATATTTGATATAAATTGCTGCTGTTCCATTGTTTTGAAATAGTAACATAGTTAGTGTGCTATTTTTTCATATTTTTTTTTTTCTATATCATGGTGAAGAGGTCGTTCTCTCCCACTAAATTTTAATGTAACATCCTTTTGTTGAAATTACTTTGTTGAAAGTTTCCTAGTTCTATAGTGTAATGAATTTAAGAAATACTTGTTTAAATCAAGTTTAAGTAATGTATCTCCTCTGTAGTGTAAAGAATTTAAGAAAAGTAGCCAGATTTGTCTCTTATGAAGTTTGTTTTGCTGTGTTCTTTGAGGTCCTTGAAGTGTGGACCCACTGAAGATAGTTTAATAATTTTGATGTTGATTATTTTTATATTTCAGAAAACAAACTAGATATCGAGTCAAGAGTAAGTCCTAAAGCTGAAATTCCTACGACTAAAATAGAAGGAAAAACTATGCCATATTTTATGTTGAATTATACTGGTGGTACCATTTGTGATTTAACTGGAAAGCCTCGTGTTAGTCACATATTGTTTGTGTGCTATGAAGAGGGCCGTCATGATATATACAGCATTAAAGAAGTATATACGTGTGAATATGAGATCATCATATTATCTCCATATCTATGTCAACACCCTGCTTACAAGTAAGTGTGGAAATTATTTTATATTAGATTACTAAGTAAAGTATTCACCACTGTCAGTCCGTTTTGAAAATTAAAAGTATCTTTTGATCATTTAAAGTAGAAAGAGGTTGATTGGTTATTTTGTGGAGAATGGTTTCTAGATATACAAAACTAATTTGTTCCGTATCTGGAATACAAACCTATGCTATTTATTTAGGGGTATTACTTTTTGTGAAGCTGAAATGACACACTTTATAGAGGAAACTCATAAGGGAAATATCCTTGACGTATATAAGAGGTTTTTTTATATTTTTATCATAATTATCAGAGAGAGAGAGAGAGAGAGAGAGAGAGAGAGAGAGAGAGAGAGAGAGAGAGAGAGAGAGAGAGAGAGAGAGAGAGATCTTTAATAGAATAAAAAATAAAAGTTATGTTTTCGTTTCAGATGAATACGGGATGATATAATATATATACAGTATATATATATATATATATATATATATATATAGTGAGGGTTAACTACCCATACCGCTAGTTGCGGGGGGTGGGGGGGGGTAGCTTGCTACCGCTCCCACTCACACACCGGTGATTTAGCTCACTTTACTTTTGGCTCGGATAGAGACCGGTTGTAACCGCTCTTCCTCCTTGCCTATTTTGGATTGCCATTAATTTTTGTCTTTTAACTTAATTTTTCTTATATACTGTATATATATATATATATATATATATATATATATATATATATATATATATATATATATATATATATATATATATATATATATATATATATATATATATATATATATATATATATATATATATATATATATATATATATATATATTATATATATATATATATATATATATATATATATATATATATATATATATATATATATATATATATATATATATATATATATATATATATATCTATCTACTGTATGTATATATATATATATATATATATATATATATATATATATATATATATATATATATATATATATATATATATATATATATATATATATATATATATATCTATCTACTGTATGTATATATATATATATATATATATATATATATATATATATATATATATATATATATATATATATATATATATATATATAGATATATATAGAAATGTTTTAAGTTTCCTTGTCAGTGTTTGTGCTGTGTGTGTGATAATGTATATGACAGGTTCTAAAGACACTTGCGCAAGGCTGGGGAACCTTCCCTTCTAACCTCTCCCCCCCTTGTCCATCGGTCTTCCTGTCAGCGAATAACCTACCATTGAATCGGCCGCCACCGCAGGGAAATTGTCATCGTTTGGACCCTCCTCGTTCAACTGTTGTCTTCGCCTTTCCCTCTTCCATGGGGAACGTATGGATTACTGAGGAAGGGAGTGTCGCCTTTCAGTGATTGATTTCGGTTTTTCTCTTCTCAAGGCTGTTCATCTTTCATGGGGTTCCGACAGTGTACTAAAGGGGGGAGCACCTTTCCCGGTCGCGGGTTAGGTTGCGCTTCCGATTGTTTTCTTAAGTATTTAAATGAAATTATAATTGTTTGTAATTTAACTTTTCAGCTTCTTCTCCATGGGGAACACTTCCCTTCGGAGGATCAGTGGTTCTTCCTATTAGTGAATATTTTTAGCTGATTTAAATAATTGTAATTCTTGTTTTATTACAGTTACTCTCCGCTCCCCTTCTCCCATTGCTCACGACCTGGGAAGGGAGGGCACAATTCTTATTTTATGTTTGTTCCCTCGGTGGTCTCCTTTTCCTTCCCGGACTAGGTGTTCCTCCCAATGAAGCAGAGTTGTCCTGTTCATGCCTGGGGAATCTGCTGTCACTGCCGACCCTGATCATGGGCGTCATCCCTTCTCTTGGAAGTATGCCCGTACCAGATCAGCACTTCATCTTCGAGGAACTAGCTCCTGCAGCGCTCTTGTCAGAGCATCTTAGAGCGTTACCTGGAGGTGAACCTCCAGGGTTGGACTACTTTCCCTTCCGAGGGAGAGTTTTTCCTCCCCAGGTGTGGGGTTGTTTCTCCCTTCCAAGGGAGAACTTCCTGCATCTTCTTCATCACCTCGTTGACTCCGACTGCTGTTACTATCTTCGCCTAGACTACACTCTCCCTTTGCTGAGTCTCTCTTTCTTTGGGGGGAGAGCATAGTCTTAGGCAAGTTTCTCCTGCGAAGTAATCACCTCTCTCGTTCGCGAGAGGGGCTACTCATAGAGACTCCTCTTCGGAGGATTGCTACGGCTGAAAGTCAGCTTGCCGATCCACCGGCCCTCAAGGGCGTCATCTGTTCCTGGACCTTCTCCTGACGACACTGCAGCTAGTCCTCGGACTTTGGTCCTGGACTATTCTGTGGATCGTTCGTGATCTCCATTGGTGGATATTCGCTCTTCCAAAGGGCACATCCCAGTTCCTGATCGTCCTACCAGGTGACCTGCCCACCTACCATCACTGTTCCTGTCCCCGGTACAGCCTCCTGAGCCCCTACTTAAGCGTGCAGCTGCGCGCCAATGCTCTCCAGCTCGCCAGCGCCCTACAGTGCACCAGCGCTCACCAACATCTCATCAGCGCCAGCCTGCTCTGTCACGCTTTACAGAGCGCCCACGTTCTCCAGCTCATCAGCGCTCTACAGCGCTTTGGCGCGCACCTTCACCTGCTCGCCCTCAGCGACTTCCAGCGCAACCTTGCCACAGAGAGCAACGCTTGCCAGCTCGCCAGCGTTCACCAGCCAACCTATGATCGCTGGCGCAACAGAGCTCACCGAAACCTCAGTGCGCGCCCATGCAACTTCGGTCTCCTGCTCGCCAAACGCTCTCCTGCAACCCAACGGTCTCCTGTGCGCCAGCGCTCTCCTGCGCGCCAATGATCTGTGCGCCAGCGCTCTCCTACGTGCCAGTGCTGTCTTACATGCCACCGCTCTCCTGCACGCCAGTATTCTCTTGCGCGCCAGTGCTCTCTTACACGTCAGTGCTCTCCTGTATGCCAGCGCTGTCCTACGTGCGAGTTCTCACCCGCGATCGCCCGCCCTCCTGCTTGTGCGCCCACGCACCCGCGCTTACGATCCTGAGCACTCGCGTGCCCCCGCGACCACACGCGTGCACTTCTGCGCGCTCGCGCTTTCCTGCCCATTCTAGGTAGCTTGCACAACACTCTGCACAGTGTCTTATTGCATGCCAGCGCTCTCCGGCACACCAGCGGTTGCCAATGCGCCAGCTCTTGCCAAAGAGCCTGCGCTCACCTGCGCACCAGCATTTGCCTGCTCGGCTGCGCTCTTCAGCGCATTCACTGAAAACTGCGTTTTAACAAAAATTGAGCACCAGCATCATCCTGTGTGCCAACTCTCCAGTACTCTCCTGCGCACTCGCGCTAGAGGCAAAAAGAATGAAAACTATTTGACATGTCACCATTGCCCCATTCCCCTCCCCGCAAATGCATTACAGCATGCCCGCTGGGAAAAGAGGGAAGAGGCTTCACAGAAGAATTCAAAATCCCGAAGATTCCATCTTCCAAGGGGAATCAATCGCATCTACCATCGGTCGAGACTCCTCACAGGGAAACCTTGGTCTCTTTCTCTTCATGAGTTTTTCCTGACAGTACCACTGTCAGCAAACACAATCTAAATGTTGCTAACGGCCTATCATTAGCTTGCAAATCTCTAATTACTAGCACGCCGATCACTAGCTCATTGACCGCCGTTCACTAGTCCGCCGATCGCCAATTTCTAGCTCATCTTCCACCGATGAGAAATCATCAACCGACTGATTGCTAGATCACCGTTGTTTGCTGATCGCTAGCTCGCCAATCGCCAGATCGCCAATAGCTAGCTCATCTCTTTGATCATTGACCTCCGGTCTCGCCAATTGTTAATTATCTCCGATTGCTAGCGTGCCGATCGCTGATTGCTAGTCAATAACCAGTCACCAGCTTGCTGATCACTAGATTGCCGATGGGCAGCTCGTCTTTCTTCGATCATTGAACTCAGCTCGCTGATCTCTTACCAGCCAATCGTCAGCTTGCTGATCTCTAGCTCACCGGTCGCTGGTCCGCGATCGATCGCTGATCATCAATGGCTCACCGATCACCAACTGACGATCATTAAACCATTCTGCTGTCTCTCAGGGCTCTCCAAGCCGATCACCACTAATTAATCGCCAACCTTCCTTGGCTGACTAACCAGACAGCCTTCATCTGCCTGTCAGTTACCATCTTTGGCTCACAGATTGCCGATTCACCGATCATCAGCAGTTCGCCGTTCACCGCAGTTCGTCACTCAGACTTACTAGTCGACCTCTCCCCATGGTTCCCTTGATCGGAAGGCATACAACACACTTCTCGCTACTCACCTTTCGCCATCTCACCAATCCACCAAAACGATTGGCAAACGATTTACAGCCCCCATCAGTGGCTTGTCAACAGGTAACTACTCGCAGCACTCTCCAACTGCACAGTAACCACGGTACCTAGCCGTCAACCATTGATTAACATTCGCCTGACCGATGCTGTCCTAAGGAATAGCATCCATCCCATCAGGGCGCATGGTAGGGTTAAGCGTTGCCTTACATCCATCAGTTAAAGTTCTCTCCCAGGGAAGAATCCTTACACAGGGTATCGCGTCCCATCCTTTCCGCCACAAGTCAAGACCCCAGCGTCAACAATATGTTATGCGAAAGGATCTGCAAGGAGCTGTCCCTTTGGGTCGATATCCACACCATATTGAAGTTCGGACAAGGGCCAAAACCACAGGTCTTTATTTGCATGCTGGACCTAAAGGATGCATACATGCAGGTCCAAACCATCGATCTTCTAGGAAGGATTGAAGATTCAGTCTAGACAAACAAGAAACACCAGTTCAGGGCACTGTGCTTCGGTCTCTCCAGAGCACCCATCCTGGACTCACAGGATCGGCTTCCGTCTCCTCTGTTTTTGGCCTTCTCTTCAAAGATAGGCGTAGAAAAGTTACAAGACCCTTTCTCAAAACGAGAAGAACTCCAAGCCCAGAGTGACTATTTTTTTCCTTGGACAGCTATCATCTCAGGCCTGTCAAGCCTCCAACGGCCGCCTCAATATTCGTTCTCTCCAGTGGCGGCTTGAGTCCGATTGGAATCAGGCCTTCGATTCCCCGGACATTCTGATCCCCATGGGACCAGAAGTTTGGACGCACCTCAAGGGATGGGTCTCAGTCAAGAATCTACGGTGTGGTATAACCTTCTCATCCTTCCCCACCCCTCGGACTTGATGCTGTGCTTAGACACATCAAAAGAAGGGAAGAGGGACCATAGTACTGCACTACATGACCTCAGGCCTCTGGACAGAGTCTGAAAGTACCTTCACTTGAATCTCTTAAGAGATGAAGGCCAACTTTCCGGTCCTTCAACAGCCTCATCAGTTCCTAACGGGCCACTCAGTGGTGTGATGAGCAACAGCACCACATAGGGGCTCACATCAACAAGCAAGAAGGAAGTTGCTCGCAGCCTCTTCCCATCTAACAGTAGAAATACTAAGATGGGCCAAAGTCCACTCGGTACCACTATCAGCCCGCTTCATTCCAGCCTAGAGGAATGTGCTCGCTGACAATCTGTGCACATCATCTCAGATAAGGTATACCGAATGGTCTTTGGATCACCTTGTAGCCGACAAAGTCCTGACTTTACTGGGTTCTCCAACTATGGATCTGTTCGCAACGCCACTGAACCTCAGGCTTCCACTGCTCCCCAGTCCTAGACCCCAAGGCTCTCTGGCAAGAAGCATGCCAACAACGGTAGGTACAACAATGACATTTACACCTCGCCCCTGTTTTTGTCTGGAGAAGGGTACTCAAGAAGGCTAGATCATCGGTCAGCCTCTCAAGGGCTCTCATAGGTCCGCTATGGCATTAGGCAGAACAGTTTCCAAACCTTCTGCAGCTCCTGTTAGAGCCTCCAAGAGAACCCTCTCCACGTCACAGACAACCACACTTCGACATCTACCACAAACTATAGCTTCGCTATGATTGTACGCCTGGAGACTACCCAGTACCTACTCTCTCACAGAGTCTTTTTGCAGTAAGTTGCAAAGAGGTTGTCTAGATATCTGAGGAATTCCTCAGCATCAGTCTACCAAGCAAAGTTTAACGTCTTCTGTGGTTGGTATCATGGGAAAGCGTATCTCTCCACTCGATACCTGTATTAAGGAAGGGACATCCCCTCATCGCTAGATCTTTTCTAACCCATGCAGACTTACAACTTGCCTTTCTCCAGTCGGAATTGAGACCTCCCTCTCGGAACATGGTTCGAGTTGTCTGGTCTCTAAGGAGACCTCCTTACGTTCCACTTCACCAGGCAACAAATTTTCACCTGGTTTAGAAGACAGTGTTCCTACACACTTTAACAGCGGCCAAACGAGTCAAGGAACTTCATGGTCTCTCTTTCGACATCGCCCATTAATGAGAAGGGTGAAAGGCTACGTTTAGTTTCGTCCCTGAGTATGTCACCAGACACAGTCTCCAGAGGTGATGGATCCTAGACAACAAGTCTCCACTCAGTAACTGACGATCCAGATCATCTGTTACTGTACCTGGGCTAAGGTATGAGGCTCTACCTCAAGAGAACGGCAACAGCCCATCCGGTCCCTTCTCTTGTCATCAGCACTGGGAGAGTCAAGAGGAGGATCACCAAAACATCATCTCTGCTGGATTCTCAGAGTCATCAATTACGCTCTGAATCCAGATCCTCATCCAACACGTCGACTCATGATGTCAGGGGCATAGCTATGCCCTGGCCCTTCTAAGCAGATTACTCTGTGATGCAGGTTTTACAAGCAAAGGCTGCAAGACGTGACCCACAGGAACTCGATACGATCTCTATCGGTCCTGTGGTGGCTGCACAACAGCTGGTTGTATACCTGAAGCTCCTTATTGGACATGTAGCAGAAGGTTGAGGGCATTGTTACCCGGTTTTAGTCTGCGTGAATGTAAAGATTTGACTGGCTCTTATTCTTTTCTTCATCCTCCCCTCTCTTGGGTAAAGCAGCATCCTGGGTTCTCTGCATAAGCTGACCTTAACCTACTACAGGTAAACCTTGCTAGTACTAAGCTAATACTGTTGCATCCCCATACCCTGGCCAGGTGATATTGGGAAAGTCTTGGTTACAACAGTTTTTCATACAAAAAGACTCGGAATAACTTTACCTAGACAGTCACACTTCTAAATATCTCAACACACAGCTTGCGTAGGCTGCAGACCTTGCATAGCAAGGTTTTAGCGAGGCACTGGGACTCCTTATTTTAAGTACTAACATACTCATAAGGAGCCCCCAGGTAAAGCCAAAAGCCAGATTGGCAGGGACGTCCACCCTTCCTAATGGGTGAGTCATCCCTAAATAAATAGCGTAGGTTTGTATTCCAGTTACGGAACAAATAACAAATTCGTAGATAATTTGTATTTTTCTTAACGACGCAAACCTTAGCTATTTATACAAACTTGCCTGCCAGCCCTATCCCCCTTGAAATCCTACCTCCAAGCAAAGTGAGCTAAATCACCTGTGTGTGAATGGGAGTGGTAGCAAGCTACCCCCCCCCTTTAACTAGCGGTATGGGTAGTTAACCCTTGCTAAATTTTATTGGCTCGTCATTTCAGCTTCGTAGAAAGTAATACCCCTAAATAAATAACTAAGGTTTGTATCGTTAGGAAAAATACAAATTATCTACGAATTTGTCATACTTTGTTGAAAAATTTATCCTTAACTCTTTCAGTAGTTTTCATTTTTCAAAAATCTTGAGCAGCAAATTTAGCCCCTAATCAGATGGTTCATGCAATTATTTCATGTTTTAGGAAATCTTTTTTGGCACTTCTTATCCTTCAGACTGTGGATTACTGTATACTCATATCTTATAGGTGAGGGTCATTTGATAGTTATAGCTTAAATCTAATAGCTACAGCCTTTCTATTGATTTTTTGTGTATATTAAGCTGAATTAGTCTGTACGTACATTTATTTTGTTTGCTTGTCATTTTTTTATAATTTTAAATGTATTTTTAAAGTTTTTATCTGTATCCTTTGTTTGTGAGATGTTATCTTAATAGAACTTCCTTCACTCATTCTCGTGATAGTTTGGTGACAGTTGATGTCGAATCACAGTTTTATTTTCTTGTTAATCAGTTTGCTCTTTGTGATTAATGGAATTAGGTTCTATTGTGGAACCCTAATTTAAATATTCTCTGATATTTTGTGGCTGCTACTAGGCTTGAAGCTAATATTTGTCAAAGAAATGTGTATAGATAGTGCACAAATGTTTACATCCTTTGTGCCAGGCGGTGTAACTCGGATAACTTTAAGGTAGCTAGTATATCGTAATTGTATTAGGTATTTATTCCTATGAACTAAATGAGATTTTTTTATAATTAATCTTAATTACATTTGTTCTTACATGAATACAAACCCTTGTCCTCTAATAGGAGTATGATTTCACTGTAGCTGGAACTCGGCTGTTAAGATTTATAACAAGGTGTTGATAGTTACGGGTGGGGGCCGGGGAAGCCCCTTCCCATAAGCATACTAAGTAGCCTCTTGTTTTCATCTGCCATACTTCCAGAGCCATCAACTGACAGTTTTAATTTTTTTAGATAATTTTTGGCAGTTCATTGTGAACAAGACACATTAAGGAAGGAGAGGAGTTCTGCAATTTTTTTTATAACTGTAGCTGATTGAACCTTGACTGTGTAACCTTCTGATATACACTTGCTTGTTCCTGTTTGACGACATTCCTATTGCTGTTTAATACCCCGCAAGTGGTAAGGAGTTTCTGCTACAATCGAGTTCAAGGGGACAGGAGCTACCTGTCTTCTCGGTAATGTCTTTCTGCATCTGGAAAAGCACAAGAGACGTATATTCATAGAGTTCTTAAGAGCTCTTTCCTTGTTGGAGTGTCATTGCCATCACCTCTGAATAGACAACACACTTTAAGGAGAATTTTAAGAGTCTCCTCTACATCTACCTCACCTTTGTCTCTTCACACCTGCCGGTTAGGGTGGAAGGGCATCTTTTCCCCTTATGTATAAAGAAGTCCTAGAAGACCGATCGATAGGAGTTTTTCTACTGATTCTCTCATGTGCGAGATACAGTTTTACTTATAACTTTCCTCACCTGTTCGTGCATACTCTCCTATGCAAGCACAGCTGCTGGCACGAGTGCACCCCACAAAATTTCTCCTGTGTGCGTGTTCTCCTGCAGGAGGAAGGATAGAAGATCTCTTATAGCATACCCTCATCTGCTTGTGTACACCCGGGAGTGCTGTCCTACAGAACTGCTCCCTCACATTTGTAAGGGCGTTCATATGTGCACGCCCTAGAGTGCTCTCCTACAGCAGTGTGCCCTCTTAGGTTCATGACCACTCTCCTGTGCTCGCCCAAGAGTTCTTTCCTTTGTGCATACTCTTGAGGTCTCCGCTATAGGAGCGCGCCCTCGACTGTTCGAGTGCCCATGAGTTCTTTCTTGTGCGCCCTTCTAGAGTGCACTCCTATAGGAATGAGCCCTCACATGCTCATCCAGTTGACAGACCTTTGCTTGTACATTAATAGCTATTGCTACTACTTCTTGAAGGAAGAAGACGTCCTTGTTGAAAAATTAATCAGTCGCAATTGTGTCTCCTGTCTCTTCTTCTTAGCCTGTTGCTGAGCTTTCGGATGTGCCACCTTGAAAAGGGAGAGGAATTAGTTACCGAGACATTGGGTGACTAATGGGGCCAAGTTTCAAAGGACATGGACCATTCCTAAGCCTGATTTTATTAGAGGAGCATTGCTGTACCAAAACCTGACCCTCTCAGGGATGGTGTTCGGTATGTGGTCCCAGAACTCATGCTTCTACATTAAGTGATAGGCTTCATGTGAAACCAAGCACAAGCACTGCTTGTTATGCCCTCGTCCCTATCCTACAGGACATTACAGGGATGCTTCAATGACGTCAAACTTCGGTAAATACCAAGAACATTTTCACTTGTTGAGATGATCAAAGTACGCTCTTAGTAGTACCGAGAATGTATCCAATTTTGGAGCTGATCTCAATGCATTCCCTCCTTGTACTTAAGGTTAGAGGTCTATGTCACGAGAATATGTTTTGGTATGTAGTACAGGTGTTCACACACCTACTATTACTACCCAATCTCTAACGAGACCAAACTAGTGAACCCTGCCGCAGGATAATTTGCTCTGTTCTCATCAGCTTTTCACTTTGGAGAACTACCTTTAGGGTAACTTAGTATGGTAATTCCAACTTCCCCTGAGTAATGGCATTTCTGACTCTACAGCAGTTAATGGGATCCTGATTCCTGGGTTTTTTGTAGACATCCTCCCTTATTGATTGAACCAGCAGAGTCAACACTGTTGGTAGGGACCCTGAGGGAAACTCAAGCACGAGGATATGATGTCCCG
The DNA here is from genome assembly GCF_036898095.1 of Palaemon carinicauda. NCBI lineage: Eukaryota > Metazoa > Arthropoda > Malacostraca > Decapoda > Palaemonidae > Palaemon > Palaemon carinicauda. Next base: position 99,636,968 of record NC_090744.1, read on the forward strand.
GCACCTGTGTCCACTGCCATGAGTGCTACTTCCATGGATAGCCTCCAAGTAACATAGCTGGGTAGTCACAGCCGTGTGCTGTACTATGACCTATTGCTTGCCAAGCAGCGTAAGGATGAGGTAGTAAACAGACTTCATCCAGTCAAATGCCAAAAGCAAAGTTGTCTTGATTTAACATTCCATTGCCCCATGGAACATTCGAAAACCAGAGGGAGAATACAGTTGACTCCCGCTTCCCCGGACAGGGGAGTTATGAAACCATACATCCCTTACTGAATGCATTGGTACGAGGTCTGCAGCCTAATTCCCATGGAGGATGCAGGCATTATGGGTTAATAGGGGGAAGAAGGTACAAACAGGTCTCTTCTTCCATCAATCAGTTGCAGCTAAAGATCCATGCAAGATCTCTATTGATTCTTTAATGTGTGCTGAGGAACACTCCTTCCACTTACAGGTCCAATATGCTTCTCCAAGCTCCTTATCCCTTGGAAAGGCTTGGACACTGCTCTGTCCTTTTACCCTCAACCTGGCCTTCTAGGTAGAAGGATAGGGTAATGTAAGGCAGAAAGGATCACGAAATTCAGCCCTTCCTACAGCTCCTACATGTGAGGATGTGCCAGTCAGGATGTTTAGTAACACACCAACAACGTGCTGATATTGCCCATGATCTACATGAATTTGTCCTCTGCTGGGAGGAAAGTAGGTGACATAAGGGCTTCTGAGAATGTTTACAGACTCCTACAGCTGGCGCTCCTATGAATAGTATAGTCATTGGGGAACTGGAGGCCAGTAATTGGTCTCCCTGCTTGGTTCCCCAGATATCGATCATGATGGGCACAGCACTGCTCCATCTCTGTAGACCTAAAGGACACGTCCTCGGATCTCTTCTCTCTGTCCTACGCGAGGCTTTCTTTGCTGCATTTCTGGGAAAGTAGCCATCAATTCAAAGCCCTGTGTGTTGGATTGGCTACCACTCCCTAAGTGCTTATACTAGTCTCTCTTGAGTACACTACAGTACTTTTAGTCGGCTCTCGTCTACTGATGTGTCTCGGCAATAGCTCCCATCTACCTTCCTACAGGAGATTCACTTTAGCATTGAAACTCTTTTCCATCCTATTGTCTGGGTCTAAAGATTGAGATATGTTGGAGAAAGTCATTTAGGACTCCCAGACAGAGGGTGTAATATCTGGGAATAATACCTTAGCATGACAGCAATGGAGTCTCCCTGGCAAATGATCGCAGTAACAGAGTTAATGCAACCGTTCTTAAACTCCCTTCTTGATAAACAAGGACACTGCCTTACGATGTTTCCTTCGTCGATGAGAAAGCTAGTTCCTCACTGCTGCCTCTCCAGTGATCGTTTTTATAGTTCCTGAAACTTTACTGGTTAACAACCAGTGTTCCCCTAAATTCTGGATAGGGTGACAAGAGGAATACAGTGTGGTCTGCCTAGGTAACTGCATGACGAATTTTGTCATGAGTACTCCTCTCCGAGAATCTACTGTCCACAGACGTAGCTGTGGAGATATGACACCCCCAGCTGAGTTCTTGTCTAAAGTATGCGATCTACAGAGGTAATGTCCTAGCTTTTCAACATACCGGGACTGCTTTGAGCACTACTAACTGGTAAGCTTTCCAGAGAGTTTGATAAAGCACTTGATAGAGGCAGTGGTATGACAAGCTTCCATTCATGACTAGTTACAAAGGGGTGTTGACAAACCCTTCTCAATTAAGTGCACTCTTGGGAGGAAAAAATGCAATAGAGCTGTGCAAGCTTCTTTCTAGTAAGAGCACTGTTTAAGCAAACACACTCAATTGATAGAATCGTAGTGTAGGGATTTTTTGTTATCCATACATCATTTTGTGGTGGAAAGGCTTCAGATCTCACCATCGGTCGATCTGCTCACTATGCAGTATAACAGGAAACTTCCTGGATTGCCAATCCCAGACTGTCAGCAATGTTATAGGACTTCCTCCCTCCTTAAGATAACTCTGCTATTTAAGGATGAGGATTTGTATACGTGTAGGAACAAAACACAATTTTTAAAAATAGTTTTTACTTTTCCTAACTTAATAAAACTGAGTCCTTTAAGTTACACTTCCCACTGCCTTGACCACCCCACAAGACCTAGGTTTAAGGTCAAAATGGCTACTCAGTGTGTTTGAGGGTTGCCAGGGCACCAGCCACCTGTTGGGATACTACTGCTAGAGACATATGGGGTCCTTTGACGGCCATACAGCTATATTGGATTCTTCTCTCTTGTTACGGTTCATTTTCCCTTTGCCTACACATACACCGAATAGCCATTCTTTACACATTCTCCTCTGTCCCCATACACCTGACAACACTGAGATTACCAAACAATTCTTCTTCACCCAGGGGGTTAACTACTGTACTGTTATTGTTCAGTGGACACTCTCCTCTTGGTAAGGGTAGAAGAGACTCTTTAGCTATGGTAAATAGTTCTTCTAGGAGAATGACACTCCAAAATCAAACTAATGTTCTTTAGTCTTGGGTAATGTCATAACTATGGTATTCCACTGTCTTGGGTTAGAGTTCTCTTGCTTGAGGGTACACTCGGGCACACTATCTTATTTCTCTTCCTCTTGTTTTGTTAAAATTTTTATAGTTTATATAGGAAATATTTATTGTAATATTGTTACTGTTCTCAAAATATTTAATTTTCCTTTTTTCCTTTCCTTACTGGGCTATTTTCCCTGTTAGAACCCCTTGGGCTTATAGCATCCTACGTTTCTAACTAGGGTTTTACCTTAGCAAGTAATAATAATAATAACTGCCAGTAACCTTTGACACCTCCTTATAAATCTTAATAGCCGAGTTCCAGCTACGCTGAAAATATACTCCTGTGAAATGACTTGGGTTTTTATATTTTTAAAGAATACTAATTTCTTTTAAAAATTGTGATTTTGTAATTTAGAAATTTGTTCAGTAAATTTTAAAACTTTAATATACCTTCTCAATGAAATCCCATTATGCATAGTACACTTCTTGGTATTATTTTTATATGAATATGGGAATATGCTGCTGATATCAAGATATCACATACGTATTTTTTAAAAAAAATTTTGAGTGATAGGAAACCATTTCCTCTTTTATTCTTTTTGACTAATAACAGACCAAGGGATATACCACAGAACGACCTGCACTGTGTGCCTGTGAATGAGGGACCTAAGAGACCCAGAAACCTTTTGCAGTTTGAAGCAGAAAGCCTGAAATTGAGGTCCAATGGTGCTGTGGTAAGTGGTACATTAATCTATTGACATCAATTCGGGTTGGATGTTTTTACATCTTTTATCAAGGAGACATTTCTGTTTACATGTACAGTACAATATATTTTCTTACATTTGTTTTGTAGAGTGCACATGTGCATCATCTATTGTGGAGAGGAATATTCTACAATGTTACTGGACTTATATTGGTCCACATGCATTAAATATAATGTTTTATATAGTTGACTCTAATATAGAATGAACTTATTTTAATTTTAATATCTTAAACATATCAGAAATAATATTAGAATATTATACATTTATTGGTACAGTACAGTGTAAGAAAAAAATTAAGTCTGTTCCATCAGACATTGAATGAGCAGGTTTCCATATCATGTTCATGAAAATTTCCATTTATGTTAAATTTTTCATGAATAAGAAACTTAATAATTCAAGAGTACTGTACATCCATAACATTTTATTTTATGTTAAGTTTATAAGCAACAAATTAACCATCCAAGATATACAATCAGTTATCGTTCCATCATAACTATCTGTTTTTGCTGTCTTTTGATAGAATTTTCTGGTTATGGTCTTCTTTGAAGAACAGATATGTCAAACCTCGTGTCTGTTGAAGTTAGATGCTGTAAAATTGCCTGACTGGAACTTTGATTCCCTGAAATGTGGGGGGGCTGTCCAGTTTCGGAATAAAATCTTGATTTATTGAGTTACAGGTGTACAGTATATCTATGCCACAAAAGAGGTCATTATACTGTACTGTTGTTTATATCATACACAGTACATAAATTTTAGGCCAGCAACCTGTTTTGAGATTTTTCAGTTTTGTGGCAACTGGATCAGAGCCAATTTTTTATTCTGTGTTAGTATTTAAAAAAAATATTGATATTTATGTAAAGAACTGTATTATAGAGACCAAATACAAATTTTTCTTTGTGGTGGTGGTAAGAAATTTTGAATAATTATGAAACTAAAATGAATTTTGATTAAATACTACATATGTATGCCCAACTTAGGAAACTTTCACCATATTTTGTTTTTCCCGATATCTTTTATTCTTTGACTGAACTGCTCTCATGATTACTTATTAGGTACTGTAAGTTTCTCCTGTGCATTAGACTTGTTACTTTATCAAAGTTGATGTTCTAAGATTTAGAGTTGCAAGAATTGCTTTTTGTTATGTACCATACTTAAAATTATTTATTTGCAGGATTTTTTTTTAGTGGTAAGTTTTTTACTGTTTTCTTTAACCATCATTTTAATGTAACCCTAATAAGTATATTTTGTAACTTATCTTTTAATAGTTAAGTGGTGATACATCAGGTGGATATGTAAAATTGGAGATAGTTAAGGATGCAGGAGAAAGTCCAGTCACCGATAAATCTGCCGGGCAAACAAGGTTGACACTCTTTCCCCCTCAGCCGTCTGTTGATCACAAGCTAGTTGAAGATTTTCTGAATGGAGATTACTGTCTACATGGGGTATGTAATCTTGTAGATTAATACATACATTTATGTGTACATGATATATTCAATGGAGATGTTGAAACTTTTTTCCTTTAAGAGCTTTTATTATCTGGTCAGAAGAGCCAGGGAATCTTAAAAATAGAAAGTCAAAAAGGAAGCTGGAAAGGAATAGTTCTGAGAAGTTAAGGATATACGGTAGTACCCCTCCCTATGTCAATTGGTTCCAAGAGACCCAACGTAAGTCAATGTATGATGTAGATTAGAATTCAGGTTGATAAAGTTACATATGTTTCTTATACATGTATTGAACGTTGAAAAGAACAGTACTTAAAACCTGCTATAATTTTCTAAAAATCAAATACCTGTATGAAAAACTTTCTTGTGAAGTACAATTTGTAAAGTACAGTACAGCACTGCCTTATTATTGTATAACATAGAAACCAATGTAAAATTAGGTGAAACGTGTAAAGTAGATTTAATTTTTGTATTCAATAATTAAGGATGAGCAGTGTAAAGTCAAACTGACTTATGTTAAACTAACATAAGGAGGGAAATTATTTCTGGATAACATACTTTTCTCTAAAAGAATGATGGTAGTGTAATGAGATTTTTAAAAAGGTGGAATGAAGAAATAGATTCAAAGCTTTTTATTAAAAGGAAATAAAGTCACTAAATCGTTTGATATACTGACCACAGTATTGATTATTGCAGAATAAATTTTGGGAAGTGTTGGTTTCAAGATTATTGGGAGGCTGCCTAGTTGGAATTCAAATTATTCCCATGAGCTCAACTGAATAGTTGCCAAGATAGCTTAGTTTTGAAATAATGTGCATACTTTTTTAATGAGCCAATTTGTTTCAGGGCTCAGGTTGGTGGAAATATGAGTTTTGCTATGGACGAAAAGTTGAGCAGTACCATGAAAATAGAGATGGGTCAAGAATTGTAAATCTACTTGGCATCTTTAATATTGATGAACATAAAAAATGGATAAAAAAGGTAATGTATTCTTTCACAAGTTATTCAGGATATTTTTCCTATTCTAGTTGTGCAATTCAGTAAAGGTTCTGAGGTGAATATTATTTCATTTCTATTTATTTTATAAAACTCCCCTGATGTTTATATTGGTTCTACTTAAAACTGTGTTGACATCTACCCCAAAATTAAAATTTGCCATTTGCTCCCCTTGCAAAATGTCTCCTCCTTTGGGAGCCACCACACCATATGGCAGTTGATGGCAACTAACTAGCCGTTGATATGACCTACAACTTCCTACTTTTAAGTTTTCTTATCGTTGGTGTCTAAATAAGATGTCTTAACCTTGCCCTAGGTTTTAAATTAGTTTTCAATACAATATTTTGTTTTGAACTAATAAATCACAATGTGAATAAAATTTTTCCTAGCTTAGTTTAACGTAAATGTATACTGGCCACTGGCTGCAATGTTGTGTTTATGTGTATGGAGGAAAGTTGTTTACTCACATTCCCTCTTTTTTTTTTAAAGTTATGTCAGCTGTTAGTTGGCTGCTTTGAGTAGAAATTAGAAACGTAAAGTAATTTAACGTTTAGTAAAACTTATACTCTTTTGTGTTGTTTTCACGATAAATCCAGAGAAGATTGAGAACACTAGTCAGACTTCTTAAGGTTTGCTTATTGGTTCAGTTTTCTTCTTGGGTTATCTTGCTAATTCCATAACTTTTCTGTTTTTTGGACTTGGTAAGTTCTGAGGTAGTAGGTGATCATGTCCATCCTTTTTTATGTTGTTATTATGGCATAAACATTTAATAAAGATTATTATTGACGTAACTTCAGGAAGCTGAAGGTTCATGCTTTGATTGGTGGTGAGCCCTGCTCAATTTAGAACTTTACCTTGTGTATTTTCCTTGATCATAGATGTATTAACATAAGGTTAGTACATTTTCTTCAGAATGATTTCTTTACCTAAAGAGGCGAATGGTATACTGAAATAAGTTATTTGAGGTAAGTTTTAATACTTTTTGTTCCAAGTTACCTCTAGATGTTTATTAAGACAGCTTATTTTCACAGTTACATGATTTTGTAGACAAAATGTAAGATTTTCATCTCGAGAGTATGAAAACTTTCTCATTCAGTTCCCTTTTAGTGTGGAAACATTTTCCTTTTGTAAACAAAATATAGAACAAGCAATGATCTAACCTTGGTTTTAGCGATTGTCATAATTAATTAAGTTTTCTTACATTAGTGAGTGTAAACAAAAGAAAATCTTTAAATACAGAATAGTTAAATAATTTACTTGAAATTACCTCCTTTACAGAGTTTTTAGAAGTAGAAATTTAGTCTTGATCTTAATTTGGATTCGCTTAAATATGAATAATGCAACAGGGGGATTATGAATTATTCTGAGAAATGGCTAAAGTTACACCAATATAACTTAGATAATGATCTAATTACCTCAATAAACTCTGTTCAGATATTTCATCTTAAAGTAGAACATAGGGTCACAAGTAACTTAGAATATTAGCAAATTAGAATATAACCATATAAATTTGAACTGGATTAAGAGTGTTGCACCAGCCTGTGAGAAAAAAATTTGTACCGTAGGGGGATCTTTAGTGAACAAGTACTGTACTATCAAGACTAGCACTTAGTAGAAATCTAGTTGCAGTGCCCATACGCCACTCACTCAAGTGTTCACATGATTTTTATCCTATTTTAAATGGGTTAATATTCAAAGCGTAAAAGAAAGCTTACTTTTTGTTCAGGGTAAATCCGGAGAAGGTGAGGCTTATAAGCCAGTGGCTACTAGTCTTCTAAATTTCCACATCTAATGGATTTGTTATGTACTGTACTGTAACGGTGGGAGGTGGAGGTTGGGCAGGGCACCAGCCACTCGTTGAGTTACTACCGCTAGAGAGTTATTGGATCCTTTGACTGGCCAGTCAGTGCTACATTGGATCCCTGTCTCTGGTTATGGTGTAATGGTTTGTAGACTGTGGCGTGATGTAGTATACAGAATTCCTAGTGTCGGAATGCCGAGCACATTCTTCGCACTACACAAATAGTACGGTGGAATGCCCTGAGATTTGGGCAAAAGTAAACAGTCAAGGAAGAAATGAGCTCTTGGCATCACTCCTTGATTTTATACTGGGCAAGGAGAATCTTAGAACCTCCCTATTATTTTAGCTTGAGTGTACCGTCTCTTTTCCACCTGTACTCTGTACCGAGTTCTTCAAAACAATGGATCAGCTTGATTTGTAGGTAAGATTTTTTTTAGAAAGGAACTAGGAAAAAAAAATATTAATGGCTAATGGGGAGACAGTTTATAAAAGAAAATCCATATTGCTGTTTACAGAAATAAAAAAGAAATTATTTCAAAATGAAAAATATAGGTACAGTACAATGATAGGAAAAATTATTCTTCTATGGGACTGAATAAGACTTGAACAGCAATAACTAGACTGAAAAAATGATTTGACAAAAAACAAGAAACAAGCCGCCCACACGTTGGGCACTCCCATAAGAATACAAAACCACGTGTTCATATATACTGTAAAAAGAAACCCACATTCATTGAGAAACCAGATATAGAATATGATAAACCTTTTTCAAAATAAAGTCCTAGGTGGTTTGTGATGCAGATTTTCTAGAAGCTCGTGACGTAATAAAACTTCAAGCTTAAAGGAGAACCCCGCAACATTGTTGTTTATTATCTGTATAAACAGTCAAGATGGTTTTGACATTGACTACACTTACAATTTGACTGCTGCTAAAACTTTTTTCTGTTACTTTGTGGTCATTTGTTTCTGGGGATGAGTATGTGAAGCACTTGGAAACATTGTGTCTATATGGGAAAATGTCTGTCAGGGATAATAATAATTGTGCCATAGAAATAATACATGATAAATTGTATCCAGCCTCTATCTTATATTCACTGAAAGGTCCACTAACTGTCTGTGAAGTATAGGGAATCAACAAATATTATGGTAATGAACGTTACACATTACTTCTCCGTGGTCCAGCTAGAGATGACAGGGAAGAAAAGGTTGCTTAACTGTAAAACACAAAGGATTACAGTATATCTCATTTTATAGTTCACCAACAGTGCGCACAATCGAAGTTGCTCTGACCTTGGCAGATTTCTCAGTAGGTACTCTCACAATCTTCACAGTTCCTTACAGGGAGTATGACATGCTGCCAGTTACCTGGTAAGAAAAACAAAATCAACTTGTAACATTTTATAAGATGGGATTAGGGTAGTTTTATAATGTTAATGATAATGATAACTCCTATACACTATATATATGTATTAGTATAGAGGCAAAATCAAAATTAAATTTGTTCCGTAACCGAAATACAAACCACGCTATTTACATTGGGTTTACCTTTTAGCGCAGCTGAAATGACGTGCCAATAGTTTTAACGAGGGTTAATTACCCCCGCGCTAGTTAGCGGGGGGGTAGGGGAAGGGTAGCTTGCTACCCCTCCCCCCCCACACACCGGTGACTTGCTTCACTTCACTTTTGGCTCGGCGATGAACAGACGTGTCTGTCCATCGTCTTCGTTGACAGCCTTTAATCTTTTTTCTGCTTTTTCTCTACAGCTTGTGTGTGTGTTTGAAGTTGACCACCTTTATCTTTGCTATGCGTACGTGCCCTGGTGTTGCCGGCCGCCCTTGTGGGACCTTTATGTCGGCCTTGGATACGGATCCTCACACCCTTTGCCCTCAGTGTCGGGGCCGACGGTGTGACCAGGAAAACGTGTAGTGAGTGTAGGGAGTGGTCTGCCTCCCAGTGGGAGATGTTTGGCCGCCGACGTAAGAAGAAGTCCAAGAGAGACCGTTCTCCTTCGGGGGTTGCCTTGAAGGAGGAGGGTTCTCGGGACTCTTCTTTCGTCGCCCAAACCTCCTCCGAAGCTCCCCCTTGTCCGGCTCCTAAGGAGAGTCGGCCGAGTGGTAGCGCAGGCCCTAGTTCTGTTTCCCGACCTTGGGTGGGGGGAGAGGGCGTCGCCTCCCATAGCGGGACGGTTCCCCCTCCTCCTCCGGGGGAGGTTATTGATAATTCGTTGTCTAATGATGATCTTTTACAGATTTGGGCTTCCCTGGGGCTTAAGGGCTTGCCCTCCAGGGTTGCCTTGATTGACCTTGTCTCGTTGGGGGCCGCCGTTAAGCAGTCTCCGGCGGTAGCAGAGGTAGACCCTCTGTCTATCGTCGACGTCGTGGTGGCAGAGGCCTCCGACGGGGCGGGGCAATCCTCTGCAGGTGCAGTTGAGGATGTTGGTGCTGACGGCTCTCCTCCCCCTTCCGTACATCCTTCGAAGGGGGAAGTGAGTCCTACGGGCTCTTCTGCTGTTCAGCTTCCCTCTAAGGGGAGTGCCTTGACTGAGACTCCCCTTCGGAGGACTGATGGTCCTGATGATCTTCCCCGTGGCCGCCTTCGCCGTAAGGCTCACCGTCCGCTGTGTCGCAAGGGCCTCCCATCCCCTTATAAGGGGGTTAAGAGGCGCCTTTTTGGATCTTCTTCCTCCGAAGGGGACTCTCCTCGTCGTACTCAGCCTACAGCTCCTGCTCCTTTGGACCTCTCTGCTGACCGGTCTCCTACTCCTGCTAGAACTTCACCTTCTGGGGACCTCGTCACCCGACGGGCAACGGTCCCTTCGGGGCAAAGGGATTCTTCCCTTTCACATGCAGCGTTAGCGCACAGGCGCTCTCCTGCTCGTCAGCGCTCTCCTGCTCGTCAATGCTCTCCTGCTCGTCAGCGCTCACCTGCTCGCCGGCGCTCTCCTGATGTTCGCCCTCCTTCTCGTCAGCGCTCTCCTGAGGACATCCTCCATCCTGTGGTTCCTGAAGAGCGCTCAGCGCGCCAGCGTTCCCCTGCTCGCCTTTCTGCAGTGTTAGCGCACAGGCGCTCTCCTGCTCGTCAGCGCTCTTCTGATCGTCAGCGCTCTCCTGTTCGTCAGCACTATTTTGAGGATCATCGCCCTCTTGCTCGCCAGCGCTCCTCTGTGGTCTCTGAACATCCTGCAGTCCCTGTTGGGCACTCTGCGCGCCATCAGTCTCCTGAGCTCTCTCGCGATCCTCATCTTGTTTCTACTCAACATCGTCCGCGTTCTCCAGAGCGTGTTTCTAAAGCACATGTTCGCCCACGCGCCTACGGTCTTCCTGTTCCTGTTAGTGAACGCGCCGCGCCACCTGCTCCTTCACAGGATTTCACGCGTCGCCCCCTTGCTCGCCAGCGATCACCTGCTCGCCAGCGATCACCTGCTCGCCAGCGATCACCTGCTCGCCAGCGATCACCTGCTCGCCAGCGATCACCTGCTCGCCAGCGTTCACAGACGATCCTAGTATCGCCTGCTCGTCAGCGTTCTCTTACGCGTCAACGATCACCTGATCATCGGCGATCTCCGGACCGCCCGCGTGACTTACAGCCTGCGCGCACGCGGTCTCCAATGCGTCGTCGGCCAGAGATTCTGGAAGGACATGGTTCGCCCTCTGCTAGCTCGCCATTGCGCGATCTTTCACCTGTGCGTCCTGCGCGCTATCGCTCGCCAACGCGTCATCGCTCACCTGCGCGCCAGCGTTCGCCAGCTCACCACCGATCGCCTGCTCGCAATCGCTCTCCCTCGCGCTACAGGTCTCCTGACCTACGTCGCCAGCGATCTTCAGAGCGTTCTCACTCGCCCACGCGGCAACGCGTTCCCTCGCCATCGCGCCAACGCATTCGTTCGCCGACTCGGCCACGCGCTCGTCCGCCTGTACGCCCTCGCGCCCAGTCGCCTGCGCGCCCTCGCGACCGCTCGTCTGCGCGCCCTCGCGACCGCTCGCCTGCGCGCCCGCGCGATCACTCGCCTGCGCGACCGCTCGCCTACGCGCCTGCGCGACCGTTCGCCTACACACCCGCGCGACCGTTCGCCTTCGCGCGACCATCGTTCGCGGCGAATTTCGCAGCCAGTGGTAGCAGCAGGAACGCGTGTTTCCAGACAGCACTCGGGATCGCCTCCATCCAAACGCAGGACTGTTGTGCAGGACAGGGAAGACACTGCGGAGAGGTTAGTGCGTCTTTCTTCCCCCCCTTCTTTTCAGGCAGGTGCTGTGGTGTCCACTCCAAAGGATCGCCCGATCCCTTTTCCTACAGCGAGGATTTCGGACTCTGTGTCCGTGGAGCAACAGACTTGGTTTGGTCCTCTGATGCGGGCGTTAGTGAGGGTAATTAAACCAGCTCTCGCCCTCAGGGCAGCAAACCAACGGCTGCCTCTCCTACGCTGAAGAGAAAGAGAGGAGTGGACTTCGTGGTAACTTCCCCCAGGGCGAAGGTGGTTCCCAAGAGGTCTGTCGCGAAGCCCCCTTCTCCTGCTCGAGCGTTTTCTCCTTCTCCCGTGGACGAGGCTTTTCCGTCCTCGGGTGAGTCCAGTGAAGCGGTAGTCTTCCCCTCGGCACCAAGGGGGGAGCCTTCTCTTCATGGAGGAGAGTCGTCTCGTGCGGAAGGGGCTCTTCGAACCTCTTTGTTGGGATCCTGTATCCCTCCCAGGAGGGAATCCAAGGACTCCAAGACCGTCCCGAAATCATCTTCGAGGATTCGCCAGGAACCCGCGGCTCCCCGGGGGAACGTCCACGCTTCACCCCAGGAAGAGATTCCGGGGACAGGAGACTTAGCTGCCAGCCCGCAAGGAGGATATCAGCAGGAATCCGAACATGCCTTCTGGCAGGTCCTGAGCCTGATAAGGCAACTTAACAGGCTTATGGACCCCGTGATCGCCCCCCGTGAAGGCAAGGACACTATCTTGGATGAAGTGTTTGACGTTTGGAAGGCCCCTAAGTCCAGTGCGGCTCTGCCCTGGTCTCGGGGTCTGAAGAGTGCCAGAGCCAGAGCCAACGCTCAGCTCGCGATTCTTGCCTCCTCCAGTTGTTCCTCTGCCGGGAACAAGCTCATCCCTCCTCCTCGTCTTCAGCAGAGGAGGTATTTTGAGATCTTGGGTGAGTCCAGTCTCGCTCTTCCTCTCCATCACTCCGTGGAGGAGCTGGCGAAGGGAGTTCCCCTTGAGAAGCTCTCTGCCCGGCAGGTGTCGTTCTCGGCGGCAGAGATCCTTAGCCATGAAAAGGTCGCGAAGTGTGCCATGCAGGCCACTTCGTTGCTGGACTTTTGGCTAGGAACTCTGGGCATCCTATTGCGCTCCGAGGACTTGTCTAAGGAGACCAATAGGAAGGCCCTGGAGACCTTCTTACTCTCGGGCACCCGCTCTATCGAGTTTTTGGCGCACCAGGTCACCACCCTGTGGGCCAACTCGGTGTTGAAGCGGCGCGATGCAGTGACCGAGAGATTCCATCCGAAGGTCCCCGCCGTGGATGTGTGTAGGCTCAGACATGCTTCCCTTCTTGGGGAGAACCTGTTTGAGCCTCAGGACATGGAGCGAACGGCTGAGAGGTGGAGGAAATCCAGCACGGACTCCCTCCTCCATAGGGCCCTTACAGCTCGGCCCTATAAGCCTTCAGCTCCGCCGCAACAGCAGCAGCAGCCTCGTAAGGCTCCGAAGCAGGCACCGGCAGTTAAGAAGGTGGTGTCTAAGCCCCAGCCCTTTCCAGCCAAGGTCAAGAGGGGCGGCAAGTCCTCCAGGGGAGGCAAGACTCCTAGGGGTAGCGGCCGCGGCCGCAAGCCCTAGGGGTGGCAGTCCCCCTGCGTGTCCACCTGTGGGGGGATGCCTTCATCGTTGCGTCCGCAGGTGGCAGCAACACGGGGCCGATGCTTGGAAGGTCTCAGTGATCGGCCAAGGCTATCGCGTCCCGTTCACAACATCTCAACCTCCCCTGACAGCGAATCCAGTGTCGTTGAGGTCCTATGCCACGGGGTCGGCAAAGGGGCTGGCCCTTCGGGCTGGAGACTTGTCATCGACCTCTCAGCTCTGAACGGGTTTGTCAAACAAACCCTGTTCAGCATGGAGACAGCAGACACGATCAGACTTGCGGTGAGACCACAAGACTTCATGTGCACACTGGATCTAAAGGACGCGTACTTCCAGATCCCAATCCATCCGTCTTCCATGAAGTACCTGAGATTCTGCCTAGACGACAAGATCTACCAGTTCAAGGTGCTGTGTTTCGGTCTCTCCACAGCTCAGGTGTTCACCAGAGTGTTCACCCTGATTTCATCTTGGGCGCACAGGAACGGCATTCGTCTCCTTCGTTATCTGGACGATTGGCTGATCCTAGCAGACTCGGAGTCGACCCTTCTTCGGCACCGAGACAGGCTTCTGGATCTTTGCCAGGATCTGGGGATCGTGGTAAACCTCGAGAAGTCCTCTCTGCAGCCGTCCCAACGACTGGTTTATCTAGGCATGCTAATAGACACCAATCTCCACAGACGACCGGATAGCAAGGCTGAGGAGGGTGGCGGAACCCTTCCTCAGGCGAGAAGAGCTCCCCGCCCAGTCGTGCTTGCGTCTCTTAGGTCACCTATCCTCCCTGGCTCGTCTGGTTCCAAACAGCCGCCTCAGGATGAGATCCCTACAGTGGCGGCTCAAGTCCCGGTGGAATCAAGGATCCGATTCTCCGGACATTCTGATCCCGATGGGGTCTTTGGAACAGACGGACTTGCGGTGGTGGGTGGTCGACGAGAACCTGCGGAAGGGAGTGAGTCTTCTCGTCCTCCCCCTGGAATTGACTCTGTTTTCGGACGCGTCAAAAGAAGGGTGGGGGGCGCACGTTCTGAACCAGAGGGCCTCAGGCCTTTGGTCAGAATCAGAAAAGTGCCTACACATCAACCTGCTAGAATTGAAGGCCGTCTTTCTGGCTCTTCAGCAGTTCCAACGGTCCCTGGCGGGTCACTCCGTGGTGGTGATGAGCGACAACACCACGGTAGTGGCTTATATCAACAAGCAGGGAGGCACTTTTTCGCAGCAGCTATCCCATCTTGCAGTAGAGATTCTGAGGTGGACCGAAATCCACTAGATAACACTATCAGCTCGCTTCATTCCTGGCAAGAGGAATGTGCTCGCCGACAGTCTGAGCAGGGCCTCGCAGATAGTGAGTACCGAGTGGTCTTTGGATCCTCAGATAGCCAACAAAGTCCTGACTTTGTGGGGTTCCTCGACTGTGGACTTGTTCGCGACAGCGTTGAACTTCAAGCTGCCCCTGTACTGCTCCCCAGTCCCGGACCCCAAGGCACTCTGGCAAGATGCTTTCCAGCAACGGTGGGACAACATCGGCGTGTACGCCTTCCCACCGTTCTGTCTGATGAGAAGGGTGCTCAACAGGACCAGACTATCGGTCAACTGTTTGATGACTGGTAGCTCCGCTATGGCATCACGCGGAATGGTTCCCGGACCTTCTGCAGCTCCTGACGGAGCTCCCGAGGGAACTTCCTCCATGACACGAGCTTCTCAGACAACCCCACTCCGGCGTCCCTCACAAGGCCGTAGCCTCGCTTCGGCTTCACGCCTGGAGACTATGCAGGGTCTCCTCACGGAGAGAGGCTTTTCGCAACAGGTTGCGGAGAGAATGTCTCGGCACCTGCGAAGGTCCTCTGAGGAGTCTACCAAGCAAAGTGGAGAGTCTTTTGTGGCTGGTGTCGTGGGAGGGGTCTCTCTCCACTCGATGCCACTATTCCAGCAATAGCGGACTTCCTCGTTTATCTGCGGGAAGAAATGCGCCTTTCTGTCTCGGCAGTGAAAGGCTATCGCTCAGCCTTAAGCTTGGCCTTCAGGCTGAAGGGCGTGGATATTTCTTCATCGCTAGAACTCTCTTTACTCATACGTAGCTATGAGCTTACCTGCCTCCAGTCGGAAGTGAGACCTCCTCCTTGGAACGTGGTTCGAGTCCTCAGGTCTCTTAAGAGACCTCCCTTCGAACCATTACGCCAGGCCTCCGATCGCCACCTGTCTTGGAAGACGGCTTTCCTACTCGCTTTGGCTTCGGCCAAGCGGGTTAGTGAACTTCATGGTCTCTCGTACGACATCGCCCATTCAAGGGGATGGGGGGAGGTAACGTTCAGGTTCGTCCCTGAGTTTGTTGCCAAGACTCAGAATCCTGGAGTGCCGGATTCGCGGTTCGACTCTTTCAGGATCGCGAGTCTCCGTTCTGTAACAAGCGACCCAGACCAGCTGCTACTATGTCCAGTGAGGTGTCTGAGGCACTACTTGAAGAGAACGGCTGCAGTCCGTCCTCAAGTGCGAGCTTTGTTTGTGAGCACAGGCAGGACTAAGAGGAGGGTCACCAGGAACACCATCTCAGCTTGGATTCAAAGGGTTATCCACCATGCCTTGAATCCAGACCCTCCTCCGTCACGTCGCCCTAGGGCCCACGATGTCAGGGGTGTTGCTAGATCCCTGGCCTTCAAGAGAAACTTCTCTGTGATGCAGGTACTTCAAGCTGGGGTCTGGAAGCGTCAGACGACCTTCACAGCCCACTACCTGCAAGACGTGACCCACAGGAGCCTCGATACGTTTTCTATCGACCCTGTGGTGGCTGCACAACAGCTGGTCTAACCTCAGGCTCCTTTTTGGACAAGTAGCAGTAGGTTGAGGGCGTTGTTACCCGGTCTTAGTCTGCGTGAATGAAAGAGTATGTCTGACTCTTACTACTTTCTTCATTCTCCCCTCTCTTGGGGAAGCACCATCCTGGTCCTCGCATAGCTGACCTCGACCTCTGCAGGTAACCCATGCTTCTTTGTGCTCCTAGTATTAAGCTTAATACTGTTGCGTCCCCATACCCTGACGAGGTGGTATTGGGAACGTCCTATCCTAGATTCCTATCTAAAGGTCTCAAGGTCAACTTCATAGGACGAGTCACACTTTCCTCCACACACTGCTTATGTAGGCCACTCGTTCCTAGTGATGCTAGGAACTTGTGAGGTGCAGGGGCTCCTTTTCTCTAGTGCTGCTCACTGAGAGATTGAGCTCCCGGGCAAGCCGAAGTCAGTAAGGCTGGGGACTTTCCACCCTTCCTAAGGGGTAAGTCACCCAATGTAAATAGCGTGGTTTGTATTTCGGTTACGGAACAAATGACAAATTCGAAGATAATTTGTATATTTCCTAACCATACAAACCTTAGCTATTTACACATATGTGCCCGCCATCCCTGACCCCCAAGTCAAGTCCTACCTCTAAGTGAAGTGAAGCAAGTCACCGGTGTGTGTGTGTGTGTGGGGGGGGGGGGGGGGGGGTAGCAAGCTACCCTTCCCCTAACCCCCGCTAACTAGCGCGGGGGGTAATTAACCCTCGTTAAAACTATTGGATCGTCATTTCAGCTGCGCTGAAAAGGTAAACCCAATGTAAATAGCTAAGGTTTGTATGGTTAGGAAAAATACATCCGACCAGAGTTTTGTGTAGTTTACCCTACTTCCGTTTTCTGTGAGGACTACCCCAGGCAGAAGGATACGTGCCCTGAGGCCAATCCCGGGTCAGGCCGCGTGCTAGCTTGGGTCTCGACCCTCAGTAAGTTCTTTGGTCGCGTCGTGATATCATCTCGACGCTCTCCTCTCTCAGTGCGACTCTTTGTGTCCCGCGTGTCTCCCACTTGGTATCGCTGTGCTCTCCCTTGTGTTCTCGCGGTTTCGCTTGATATCCTTGTGCATTCCCTTGTGTTTCCACGTGTGATCCTTATCCTTTTATCCTTCCCATTGCGTTCCTGTGTCTTGCGGTGTTGTGTTAGTGCGTGATGGAGCATCCCCGCCATTGTCCTGGGTCTAGGACCGGGAAGTCGTGTGGTGCGTTCTTATCCAAGCCGGAGGTTGATCCGCATTCCCTTTGCTCGTCCTGCAGAGGTAGAGTGTGTTCTCCAACGGACACGTGCCCGGAGTGCGTGTCGTGGAATGAGGTGCAGTGGGTACGTTTTGGTACTAAGAAGGTAAGTACCTCTTCTAGGAAAATGACACTCCAAAATGAAACCATTCCTCTCTAATCTTGTGTAGTGCCATAGCCTCTGTACCATGGTCTTCCACTGTCTTGGGGTAGAGTTCTCTTGCTTGAGGGCACACTCGGGCACACTATTCTATCTTATTTCTCTTCTTCTTGTTTTTTTTTAGGTTTTTATAGTGTATTTATGAAAGAATCACAGCGCTGGCAAGCACGACCGGGGAACAAGCAAAAATGCTGCCAGTGCTGTTATATACGATTACGTAAACCAGAAATACCGGGTTTTCAGAAAAGTGCTTTCCGGACATAGTATAAGCTTGAAACTCTAGGATTTAGTTCTATTCAATTTAACTAGACGATCCTAAAAGTTTCAAGTCCCTATCTTATAAGGTTCGTGAAATATGACGTCAGAAATATGCAAAAAAAATAGCAAAAATGACGTCAACTTTCAGGTGTTCGATATAGAGTCATGGATAGACGCTTTTTAGCAAAGTTTCAACTCTATAATCTTAGCTTCTGAATGAGCTAGATATCTGTTCGACCTCAGGTTTTGTAGATTATGTTTTAAATTGTGTATTAGGCTATGTGGGAATGTTTTGCGGTAATCACGAAGGCTGTAGTCACGTACTTAAGTTTCAAAAGGCATCAAACTGACATCTTTAAGCGAACTTTCAACGTTTATTTCTCAGCTTCTGAATAATAAGTTATAGACATGTTTGACCTCACATTTTGAAGATATGACTATAAACTAGTTAATCTATACGCTTGCGTAAAAAAAGAGTGATATTTTACCCAAAAACCGATAAATCGGTTGGAACTTTTGACCGGGGAAACGTCTGTCTATATCCGAACATAACTTGACAACAAAACGTTTACCCGATTGAGCGGTTTAAAGAATTGATATAAAAATTTTAACCGGGTGTCGCCGGTCGCTTGCTTTTGACATTACCCATGGTCATAAAACAAAAAAATTCTGGGTAACGTACCTACAACTATAACTTTAAATAATAAAATAGCATACACGCCAACCTTTGATCACAGCCCTGGCAAGCGCGACCGGGGAACAAGCAAAAATGCTGCCAGTGCTGTGATCAAAGGTTGGCGTGTATGCTATTTTATTATTTAACGTTATAGTTGTAGGTACGTTACCCAGAATTTTTTTGTTTTATGACTATGGGTAATGTCAAAAGCAAGTGACCGGCGACACCCGGTTAAAATTTTCATATCAATTCTTTAAACCGCTCAATCGGGTAAACGTTTTGTTGTCAAGTTATGTTCGGATATAGACAGACGTTTCCCCAGTCAAAAGTTCCAACCGATTTATCGGTTTTGGGGTAAAATTATTTTAATGTTGTTACTGTTCTTAAAATAATTTATTTTGATTATTATTCATTACTTGTCTTATAGTTTATTTCCTTATTTCCTTTCCTCTTAGGGCTATTTTTTCCTGTTGGATCCCTTGGGCTTATAGCATAAAGCTTTTTCAACTATGGTTGTAGCTTAGCAAGTAATAATAATAATAATGATAATAGTAGGCTTTGTGCCAGTGGCAATAGAACTAGTAAACCATATACTGTAGGTTTATGGCCTTCTTTCTCAATTTCCTTTTGATATGAAAAGTATTTCCTTTTTTTTATCTGACTAGGGAAAGATTCCTACCAGTTCAATGGATATGTTCTGATGTAAAGGAGGTCTATCGAATGCGCCCGGCCTCCAGCTATTATTTGTTCAGCGACGAGAATTATTTTGGATAATTTTTTGAAATTGAGGTTTTTGGAAGAAGAAATTATCTGTTGGCTATAGAAGTTTAGACCTTACCTGAGAAGCTAGTTTCATTAAGTGCTGTATCTTATTTTTTTCAGGGTTGAAAATATATCGTGGCATTTTACTTATTAAAACCCTACAGTTGTCTAAATGGACTACAGTAATATTTGAAATATTGATGCCTTTCTTAAAAGGTCTTCCGTTTAAAGATTAGAAAAAAAAAATCTTTTAAAGATCTCACAGATATAATGGTTTACTTTTTGCCATTAACAGATGGGCTATTAACATTAGTATCGGAGAGACGTCTTGACAGACTATAGGTTGTCTCCTGTAATGGGATTTTGAGGGCTGGAAAGTTGCTTTCATCTCCTTGCCTTGTTTCAGGACCAATTATTTTTACACTAGATGTTAGACTCTGTGTCACATACCCTCTTTAGGTAGGAAAGGAGGGGATACGTCAGAGAGATATAAAGTTGTCTGATAACAGGACTGATATATTTAGAGTAAAAGTTCTAAATTGATTTCTTGGGTCACTTGTTTATAGTGAAGGTTTCAATGACACACCCTGAGTTAGTTTGAAGTCAGAGGAAGTACTTAAAGTTTGAATTCACAAAGTGGTTGTTTAGCTATTGCTCTTTATGTGGAAATTATTTTGGAAATGAGTGTTGAAATTGACTTAGTGGTTTACATAATTAGTTTTTCCAAAGCTTTATCGTAAGGAATCCTGGTTTTATTAGAAATTTACTGGTCAATATGTGCTGTGGTAAATTTGAGATATGATATGAATAAAAATTTACTGGTGATTTATTTACATGAATTTAGTTGTAAGTTATACCTAGATTTTTTCTGAATGAGAAAGTTCATTTTATTATTCTGCATAAGATTTCGTTGTAAAAGTTGATAGTGAGTATAAACTTGGAATTCAACTGAGAAATTGTATTGATTTCGAGTTTACTTTTTAAATTAGTCTTGATTGGTTGATAAATTTATTAATGTAGGTTGTTACTTCCTCATCGCTTTCCTTAACTATCTCACTTCCATCAGTGTGAATCAGCATTATGAACATCAGGGGAGTTTCATAAAAATAAATTGAATTTCAGTGATAATATACAGTTTTATACTCACCCGATGCTCAGATGCATTTAGCCTTCCTCTTTCAGCGTCTAGGCACATTCCCACTGGGAGGATGATCACTTTCTAACCACAACACATGGACTCTGATGAGCATCTATGTCCTCGACGTGTAGGACATAACTGATGAAGATCAACGTATAGGTGGCTCATTAGGATAAGTACGCATTACACACACTAGTTTTGAACTCGTTTTGTTTCACACTCATTCTGTAACAGAAAAGAGAAACAAATCTTTAGAAAAATCAGAAAACTGGTGGCCAGTAACTTGACATACAATCGTTTCAGCGGCCGAACACGAGTGAGGTATCGGGCACGAGTAACATCATACCAACCTATACGGTACGAGGAAGGGTGATGCAGACATACTAGGCTGCCAGACCCTTGATAAATCTTCAACTGGCCGTAATTAGCTTCGCCAGGAGAAACCCCAATTAAATGACTCCGGATTTTAGAGTTAGGACAATACAAATTATTTGAAAAATTTGTATTATTTTTTTACTGTGCTCAGGGTTGTTGTAACCTATTGGAAACGTCCCTGCCTGGCGATCTGCCAGACTGGGCTTCGAGTCCTGCTCAAGCTCAGTAGTATCTTGTAGGTAGTGTTTGCAACCTCACCATCCTTGTGAGGACGTGGAGTTTAGGTGAGCCTGTAAGTCTACCTGTTGAGTCATCGGCAGCCATTGCTTGGGCCTCCTTAGTCCTAGCTTGGGTGGAGAGGGCTTAAGCACTGTCCATATGTATATATGGTCAATCTCTAAGGTACTATCCTGCTTGGCTATTGTCACTGTCCCTTGCATCTGCCATTCATGAGTGACCTTTAAACCTGATGTTCACATACATGTCTCCCTCCTCCCCATTGATTAGTGATGTCAAGAGACTAATGACTGAGTTTTTGACTTTTAGAACTTAAAAAGTTGTAAGTAGTAGGTCGTATCATCGACTAATTAGTTGCCATCAACCACCCGATGGCGTGGTGGTTCCCAAAGGGAGAGACATTTTCCAAGGGGAGAAAACAGGAAATTTTTATTTTGGAGTAAATATCAATACAGCTTCAAGTAGAACCAAAATGAACATTGGCAAATATAAAAGTAATAAATTTTATGATTAAAATTCTGTTCTTTAAGATATTGAAGACTATTATTTTTTATCAATTGTGATTATATAATAATGGTTGTTACACTGATAATTTTCGTAAAATGTACAATGTGTAAAGTTGTGTTTATCAATAAAATTGTGTTTGGATGTTTAAATGCTGTAATTAGATAATAAAAACAGTACAATACAGTAATGCATATCTTTGTTGGTTCACGTACGGTATGTCAATTCCGACTTTACGTTACTCATCTTTAAGTATTAAATGCAAAAGTAAAATCCACGTTACTCTGTTTTACCCGACCTTAGATCAGTTTCTGTGTTGTATAATTACTATAAAGTGTTGCACTGTACAGAACTATACTTCACATGGAAGCTTATTAATATAGGTACTGTATCTGTTTTTATAAAATGATAGCAAGTTTTATGTATTCAGTACATAAATAGGGAATATATGTCGCTTTATAGGATGAAAATCTGACCTATGTAAAAAATATATTTAAGTCCGGTCTCTTGGAACCAATTATCGACTAAAGGTGCGAAGTTACTGTACTGTATTTTTTCTATGACAGTATTTTTTCACACTCTAAAGTTTCTATTATCCCTTTCCATAAAGCATCCTGAAAAACAGTACAAGATGGGAAAGAGACACGTATCGCATTTTTATTCTGAGGGCACAATATGTGACCTTACAGGGAATCCTCGGCAGGTTGAAGTGAAGCTGAAATGCAAAGAAACTGATAGGTAAGTGTACTGTACCAATGTTAAAACAAAAAGTAATTTAATGCATTCATCATATTTTCCAAAAATCCCATTAGCATGGTTTTTCCATTATTAATGAGCACAGTGCATAGGTTTAGATTTGTAAATGTTTTTAACTAAATATACTTAAAGAAATACTCTTATTCCTACATGAATACAAACCCTCATCTTTTGATAGAAGTATGCTTTCAGTGAAGCTGGATATGGCTGTTAAAACTTTTAACAAGGAGACATAGTTACTGCGGGGTGGCGGGGGAAGCCCCGCCCACTCGAGAGGACACTTGAGTCCTTATTTTGTTTTCAGCCCCTCATACTGTCCCCCTTACACAGCACATGTTATTCTAATAAGGGCAGACATTTAAGAGTTTTATATTTGTCAGTTTGCTCTATACATACCTTAGATATGTACTTTTGGCGTCCTCGTCTGGCGGTTTTAGTCTTTTGCTTTTTCTTTTAGATAATTGTATTGCCAGAACATCTTTGGCAAGGAATATTAAAAAGAAGGATGGATTCGTAGTGTATCCACAATACAGTAATTGTAGCTGTGTGACAATTTTCTATGCAAACCTTCCTATATTCACATTTTTGTTCTTGTTAGAAAGCATTCTTGTCTGCTATGTATTCCCTTGCTTGTGTGGCTGGTTGATGACAATGACAACGTAATCATAAAGAGGTTGGTAATCTTTTGAGACTGATGGTATTGTCAAAGGAATAAGGTTTTACTGCTGTCGAGTATAAAGAAGAAGGGTGATGCCTGCCTTCATCCATATAATACATACATACATATACCAAGGCACCTCCCCCAATTTTGGTGGGTAGCTGACATCAAGCAAATGAAACAAAAAAGGGGACCTCTCCTCTCTACGTTCCTTCCAGCCTGACAAGGGACTCAACCGAGTTTGGCTGGTACTGCTAGGATGCCACAGCCTACCCTCCCCCGTTATCCACAACAGATGAAGCCTCATAATGCTGAATCCCCTACTGCTGCTACCTCCGCAGTCATCTAAGGTACTGGAGGAAGCAGCAGGGCCTACCGGAACTGTGTCACAGTCGCTTGCCATTCATTACTATTTCTAGCACACTCTCTTGCCTCTCTCACATCTATCCTCCTATCACCCAGAGCTATCTTCACTCCATCCATCCACCCAAACCTTGGCCTTCCTCTTGTACTTCTCCCATCAACTCTTGCATTCATCACCTTCTTTAGCAGACAGCCATTTTCCATTCTCTCAACATGGCCAAACCACCTCAACACATTCATATCCACTCTAGCTGCTAACTCATTTCTTACACCCATTCTCACCCTCACCACTTCGTTCCTAACCCTATATACTCGAGATACACCAGCCATACTCCTTAGACACTTCATCTCAAACACATTCAATTTCTGTCTCTCCATCACTTTCATTCCCCACAACTCCGATCCATACAGAACTCTCTTTACATTCATGCCCAACCCTATATTTTTTACTACTCCCTTAACTGCCCCCAACACTTTGCAACCTTCATTCACTCTCTGATGTACATCTGCTTCCACTCCACCATTTGCTGCAACAACAGACCCCAAGTACTTGAACTGATCCACCTCCTCAAGTAACTCTCCATTCAACATGACATTCAACCTTGCACCACCTTCCCTTCTCGTACATCTCATAACCTTACTCTTACCCACATTAACTCTCAACTTCCTTCTCTCACACATCCTTCCAATTTCTATCACTAATCGGCCATATAATGTAGTGTCTTTATTTCCGGAATGGTGCTAAAAATGAATCACCTGGTTGTGTGCAGTCTCTTATTGGATTTCCTCCAGTCTCTTCTCTGTTTGAGTGTTGTCATCGGCCTGAACAACACTTTGAAGGAGAACTTCAAGTTCTTCCTCCATTTCTGCCTCACCATCGTCTCACCACACACTGCCAGTTGGGATAGAAAGATTTCACCCTTTTTTCTCTATCATGGATAAAGAAGTCCGTGGGAACCAATCGATAGTTGCAGAAGTATGATTCCTACCATTTTTTCCCTTTGGGAGTTCCCTTGACTACTT
Organism: Palaemon carinicauda; assembly: GCF_036898095.1. NCBI lineage: Eukaryota > Metazoa > Arthropoda > Malacostraca > Decapoda > Palaemonidae > Palaemon > Palaemon carinicauda. The sequence continues at coordinate 99,661,294 of NC_090744.1, forward strand.
TCACCAAACACGAAGACGACGACAACGACAACTCAGCGCAGAGGATTCCTCTGTTCTGTTTGGGTGCTATCCTAAGGTGAGGACTCTCAGTATGCAAGATCTTCTTCACGAGGTTAGTCTTCTGTCAATAGCCTTATGCGTGCAAGTTTGTCTCACTGACCTCCATAGTCATCACACGTAAAGTCTCCTTTACATGCTCTGTCACCTCTTAGCAAGGGCTATCATTCACACTCGTACTGTCATCATTACACAGCACAAGTTCTCCTTCTAATGAAGCCAAACACTAAGAGTTTTATGTTTGCAAGCTCACTCTATTCATACCTGAAGACATCACTAGATCACCTCGCATGGAATTCCCACAGATACGTTTCGGGAACATACCACACACTGAATCTCTATGTGCTAGTTCTCTACATGCTAGATCTCTACACGCAAGATCTTTGCAAGGCGGTTCCCTAAGAGCAAGAACACTATACTCATGCCAAATCACCTTGCTCACGCATTATTCTTTTACAAGCTTTATCATCTTACTCATAAGGTTTTCTAAGAGAGAAGTCCCCACCCACAAAAAATCCACGCGTACAGTGAATCCAGGTAAATCCGGAATCCCCATGCATCGGGAGTCATGTTCAAAGGCTCTAAGTATTGTCTTTAATTTTACAGGTACTTCCTTTCCCGTGTATGCAGGCATGGTCTCCCCATGTATGGTCTCTAACCATACTGCCTATCATGCTTACACAGGCAGTTTCTGACAGTGCAGCCTTTCACGCATAGGCTCGAGCTTTTCACATGACACGGGTAACCATGCTCATATTCGTCCATAAGAAAACATATGTGGGCACAAGCTGTCATGATTATTAGCTTTATAAGCACAATAGTTCTAGAACACTATCAGATTCCTTGTGCTCCATCACTGATCTCTCTCCGCTTATGAGCGAGTAGGAGGAACTACCGGTTCGAACTATGAATTTATATACTTCACCCAGCTTAGTGATGAGAACTCCCCTGACTGATCTCTCTCCGCTTGGTTGTGGGACTGCACATACTGGGAATGTATCTACTGTACATCACCCAGCTGAGTGACGAGAACACACTTGACCGATTTCTCCTAGTGTGCGTACGGGATGGACAATACGCACTGGAAACTTTTCTAGTCGGGAGAATGACCCTAGTACATTTAAGGTTTTATATCTGATCTGAAATTCCGTCCCCTGAGAAAGTGATATTTCTATTAATGAAGCGTTATTTCAAGCAATGTTTGCGTTTGTTGATAGTTACAGTAATCCTTTGGGTATCGTGGGTGTTCCGTTCCAACCTCCCTTGCAATAGCTCAAAACTGCAAAGTAGAAGCAGAAGTCTACGGTATAGTTTTTATCATTATTTTTAATAATTTTCATATTTTCTCATTATCTTTACAAATTTAAGCTTTTAAAAGACCAATAATGACACTTTAAAAAAAAAAATTATTATATGAAAAATATAAAATTTATCTAACTTCAGAAATCTGCGAAATAAAGAGGTGTCTGCTATATAGATTTACACGTGGTAATATGAATATGAATTAGCTATGCACGGAGGGAGCAATAGGTAAACTGATAAGGCGAGGGATTACTCTAGTCAATTCATGTTATTAGAATTGTATAACTTTGTTTCCTAATGCAACTAAAATATATTTTTCAATATTAAACTTACCCGATAATCATGTAGCTGTCAACTCCGTTGCCCGACAGAATTCTATGGAGGGATACGCCAGCTATCATAATACTAGAAGGGGGTGTACTTACCAGCGCCACCTGTGGCCAGGTACTCAAGTACTTCTTGTAAACACCTCCTCAATTATTCCTCTGTCGTGCTTCCGGCAAGACGTTCTGGGATACGCTATGTTCTTGGAGTATTTTCACGACTTTGGTGAAGTATTTCTCTTTGATTTCGGCTGTCGCTTTACTGGAAACTTCTATATTAGCTTAGTTAGCTTTTGGAATTAATTTGATTTATTTATGGTGACGAAGAGAGTATGAACTCTCTTTCACCTTTAAATGGCCGACCCTTCCCTTAGACGGAAGTGTTGGTGTCTAAGAGAGTATAGACTCTCTTTCTTAATTTTGCAGAAAGAGGAGGATAAATAACAAAAGTTATAGATTTATTTTATATCTCTCCGCCTCTTATAGGCCTCTTCGATTAACTTCCTTTTTTTTTATAAACTTATTAAAATTAATTTTTATATTTGTTTATATTCGACCTTCCTAATAGTAGGCGGTCTTTTCTTGGTACCGAAGTTAATTAACATTGAGCCCGTCATTTCGGTTTTACCTGTTAACATATTATGCTATTTTAATGTCTTTGAAAGAATTTCTTTGATAGTCTAGTACTGTTTTCAAAGTTGAACTAACGTTTTGTTTTGTCTCTGCAGTTGTTGACGTTCAGAACGTTCAACTTGCGCTCTATCGTTACGATAGAGAAAGAATTTTCACGGTTTCACGTTGCAGTAAGAGTAACCGTGTCTAGCGTTTTGTTCATTCTTTCTTAACTTAATGGTTTTAATCCTAATAAAGGAACTTTTCTTTTTGGGAAATATTTCAGTTTTTTCCTTTAACAATAATATGTTTTAACGATATATATGATTGGGCTCTTCTCTCAGGTTCTAAGTCAAGAGAGAGAGAGAGATAGAGACGGAGGGAGAAAGAGGAGGATAAACGTTTCTTCAAGCGAGTAACGTTGTTATCGTTTTTTGCTCTTCTCCCTAGTCTCTTTAGGGGAAGAAGGTAAACGTTTCTAGAGTAATCTAGTGTTTAGTCTCTTTCCAGCCACTGAATTATTTATCTTTCATTAGATTTTTCTGTTACATTGTAATTCTGTTTTCGCAATTACTAACTTTTGAGAAAGGATAGAATTGCGTGTTTCAGGTACAAACCACTTAAAGTTTCGAGTTCAGTGAAATAAGTGCAAACAGAAAATCAAAGTGATAAGTGATTAGCGCAAAGTGTCAGTGTTGTGCGTGAGGGTACTTCTGTGCGCGCCAGTCGTCCTCCCAGTCCGGGACCTCTTGCAAGCTCCCAAGCCCAGGGGAGAAGCAATGTCGAAGGACAAAAGGGTTCAGCAGGCCTTGATCGGCGCACAGAAGTATCCTCGGTGGTTGTGGGCGTGTCTTACCGAGACCGTCACTCCCACCCGCAGACGATTGAGCCCTTATTTTGCTCGTCTGCAGAAGAAATATAGGGGAGAAAACGCTGGTCTCAGGTCTCAAGACCTCTTAAACGTAAATTCCAGACCTATGCCAGACGTATGAAGTTAGAGTTCAACAACCCGGATGCAGTCATTGGGTTAGCTCTGACTCTCCTCAGTCATCAGTTGAATGCACTCCGCCTAAGACGAGTAAGGTTCTGCCGCAACAGATCTCTGCTGTTAAGGCTTTACCTCAGCAGACCTTAGTGTCTGCCGACCCCAAGTGGACTCTACTACAGTCCATGCAAGCACAGCTTTCGGACTTGATGCGTGAGTGTCGGGCTGAGAGTGTTGCGCCTCCGCCTCCGCCTACACTCCCTCCGCCTACGCTCGCTCCGCCTGATGGCAGTACCACCTGCCAGGCGTACGATGTTGTGGACTCTACTACAGTCCATGCAAGCACAGCTTTCGGACTTGATGCGTGAGTGTCGGGCTGAGAGTGTTGCGCCTCCGCCTCCGCCTACACTCCCTCCGCCTACGCTCGCTCCGCCTGATCGCAGTACCACCTGCCAGGCGTACGATGTTGAGCCACGTTCTGAATTTGCTGTTCCCAGTGGTGTTCAGCCTCCGCCTTCCTTAAGGCAACCTTTACAATGGGATCAGGAGGATTATACCTCTCTTCCTCCGCCTCCACTTGCTGCTCCACCAGTGATGCAACACTCGGTTGAGGTACAACAACCTCTCCCGTCCATGAGTCAGTCTCCTCAGCTCTCGCTGCAGCGAGCTCAACCCTCCACAAGGCAAGCACCACAACACCTTAGCCTTGCGCCTCAGGAGCCTCAGCTTGCGAGACATTTACCTTGTTCTGCGCAGCCTCTTCCTCATCGCGCTCCGCTCACACCACAGGAACTGGAACTTGCTACTCCGCTTCCGCCAACCGCTCAGCAAGCGCAACCCTTGGGTTCAACCACTCATGCTAGGAGTCAGCCTCCTCCACCCATGCGCCTTCCTTCTGCTTGTCTTTTATTCAGCCTTTGCAGACTGAGCCTCAGGTGTTCCCTCAACAGAGTCTTGAAGAGGAAACCACAACTATTGTTGTTCCAGCTCGTTCTGACTCTGCTGTTCAGCATACCTTACCTCCATTTTCAAACCATATGATAATGGAGGTTATTTGTATTACTTATAAAAATATATTTGTATTCCTTGCAATATATTTTTTTTTAACAAGATCGCAAAATATGGCAAAAATATGAATCATGAGTTATGAATGTAAGGTAAATATGTTGATATAAAACCCCATGCAAGCATGCATAAAGCACTCTAGCACTGGTCATTGAATTTCTGAGAAATGTTAAACGCCATGCACACGCTCTGCTTTCCTTACAGCAGGCTCTGCTTACTGCATGCTCTGCTTACTACATGCTCTGCATACAGCATGCTCTGCATTCAGCATGCTCTGCATACAACATGCTCTACATTCAGCATGCTCTGCATACAGCATGCTCTGCATACAACATGCTCTGCATACAGCATGCTCTGCATTCAGCATGCTCTGCATACAGCATGCTCTGCATACAGCATGCTCTGCATTCAGCATGCTCTGCATACAACATGCTCTACATACAGCATGCTCTGCATACAGCATACTCTGCATACAACATGCTCTGCATACCTTACCGCATGCTTCTCAGTCACACATCTTTGGTTGTTACCAACTCACTAGACTGTCAAGCAGTTTCATAACGTTGCCTTCTAGTCTGCTGCTTTTGCACCAGTGAACCCTCACTGAGAGAACTTAGCTTTTCTAGGATATGGTCCCTGTAGATGAGAAAGTTCTTTTCTCCCTCCTTCTGATATTCCCTTGAGGACTCTGTCATTTGGAGGGAGCCTTTAGCTGCATAACCTCTTATGGACTTTTATTTAAGCATAACATGCTTCCAGGGAAGGTAATGGTTCCACTTCAGTCGCTAATCCCGTCTGTTACCACACCTGCTCCCATAGACCTTGAGCTGTGTTGCAAGACATGCAGTCCAAGCTTAGTCCTTGTTAGAGGATTTTTTGTTTACGGAGTCAATGTGTCACGGGGAAGACGTTCAACAACCAACAGAAGTGACTTGTTGTGACGCAGTGCGGCAACCTCAGCAACCCGATAAGGAGTTGTCTGTACGACCCAGACAGTCTAGACAGATTCGGGTTGTCACTGTACTTCCTCGCTTGCCCATGATTGACAGTTCACAGACTGTGCAGCAGTACCATGATCTTGGTCCGGCTCCGTCAGACGACTGGCTTTTAAGAGCTCCCACAAGTCGTCGCTGTCTGGAGATTTTCAAATGGACTATGGATCTGACCAAGGAACTGGGCCTCCTGGTCAATTTTGAGGAGTCTCAGCTCGTCCCATCCCAGACCATTGTCTCCTTGGGTATGGATCTTCAGAGTCGAGCTTTTCGGACTTTTCCGTCGGCCCCAAGGATCTTCCAAGCCCTAGAATGCATCCAGAGCATGCTGAGAAGGAACCGATGCTCAGTCAGGTAGTGGATGAGTCTAACAGGGACACTTTCATCGCTGGCCCTGTTCATCGTGTTAGGGAGACTCCACCTCCCCCCCCCTTCAGTATCATCTAGTTGCTCACTGGATAAAGGACATGACGCTAGAGATGGTCTCAGTTCCTGTTTCCGAAGAGAGGAGGTCTTCTCTCGCGTGGTGTAAGAACAGCTTTCTTCTCAAGGAAGTCTATTTGGCTGTTCAGAAACACGACCGCCGTCTCCTCTCGGACGCATCAGACACGGGCTGGGGTGCGACTTTGGACGGACAAGAATGCTCGGGAACATGGAATCAGGAGCAAAGGACACTTCACATCAATTGCAAGGAGTTGTTGGCGGTTATTCTGGCCTTGATAAACTTCAAGTCCCTCCAGCTTAACAAAGTGGTGGAGGTGGACTCTGACAACACCACAGCCCTGGCTTACATCTTCAAGCAGGGAGGGACTCTTTCGTGGAAGTTGTTCTAGATCGCAAGGGACCTACTCATCTGGTCTAAAGATCGAAAGCTAACTGGTAACGAGGTTCATTCAGGGCGGTATGAATGTCATGGCAGATCACCTCAGACGGAAGGGTCAGGTCATCCCCACAGAGTGGACCCTTCTCAAGAATGTTTGCAGCAGACTTTGGGCCCTGTGGGGCCAGCCAACCATAGATCTGTTCACTACTTCGATAACCTAGAGACTCCTGTTGTATTGTTCTCCGATTCCAGACCCAGCAGCAGTTCACGTGGATGCTTTTCTGCTGGATTGGTTCCATCTCGACCTGTATGCATTCCCGCCGTTCAAGATTGTCAACAGGGTACTTCAGAAGTTCTCCTCTCACAAAGGGACACGGCTGACTTTGGTTGGCTCCGCTCTGGCCCGCGAGAGAATGGTTCTTAGAGGTACTGCAATGGCTGGTCGACATTCCCAGGACTCTTCCTCTAGGAGTGAACCTTCTAAGTCTACCTCACGTAAAGAAGGTACACCCAATCCTCCACGCTCTTCGTCTGACTGCCTTCAGACTTTCGAAAGACTCTCAAGAGCTAGGGGCTTTTCGAAGGAGGCAGCCAGAGCGATTGCCAAAGCAAGGAGAACATCCACTCTCAGTATCTATCAGTCTCAAGGGGAAGTCTTCCGTAGCTGGTACAAGACCAATGCAGTTTCCTCAACCAGTACCACTGTAACCCAGATTGCTGACTTCCTGTTATATCTAAGGAAAGTAAGATCCCTTTCAGCTCCTACGATCAAGGGTTACAGAAGTATGTTGGCAGCGGTTTTCCGCCACAGAGGCTTGGATCTTTCCACCAACAAAGATCTACAGGACCTCCCTAGGTCTTTTGAGACCTCAAAGGAACGTCGGTTGTCCACTCCAGGCTGGAATCTAGACGTGGTCCTAAGGTTCCTTATGTCATCAAGATTTGAACCTCTCCAATCAGCCTCTTTTTAGGACCTCACATTAAAAACTCTTTTCCTCGTGTGCTTGACAACAGCTAAAAGAGTAAGTGAGATCCACGCCTTCAGCAGGATCATTGTTTTCACATCTGAAACGGCTACATGTTCCTTGCAGCTCGGTTTTTGCTAAACGAGCTTCCTTCACGTCCTTGGCCTAAGTCGTTCGAGATCCCAAGCCTGTCCAACTTGGTGGGGAATGATCTGAAGAGAGTACTTTGCCCAGTTAGAGCTCTTAGGTACTATCTAAAAAGGTCTTAACCTTTACAAGGACAATCAGAAGCCTTATAGTGTGCTATCAAGAAACCTTCTTTTCCAAGTTCTAAGAACTCAGTTTCTTACTATTCAGGCTTCTGATTAGAGAAACACATTCTCATCTGAAGGAAGAAGACCTTGCTTTGCTGAAGGTAAGGACACATGAAGTGGGAGCTGTGGCTACTTCAGTGGCCTTCAAACAGAGCCATTCTCTGCAGAGTGTTATGGATGCAACCTATTGGAGAAGCAAGTCAGTGTTCGCATCATTCTATCTCAAAGATGTCCAGTCTCTTTACGAGTACTGCTACACCCTGGGACCATTCGTAGCAACGAATGCAGTAGTAGGCGAGGGCTCAGCCACTACATTCCCATAATCCCATAACCTTTTAACCTTTCTCTTGAATACTTTTTATGGGTTGTACGGTCGGCTAAGAAGCTTTCCACATCCTTGTTGATTTGGCGGGTGGTCAATTCTTTCTTGAGAAGCGCCGAGGTTAAAGGTTGTGATGAGGTCCTTTAGTATGGGTTGCAGCCCTATATACTTTAGCACCTTTGGGTTGATTCAGCCTCCAAGAGGAACGCTGCGCTCAGTAAGGAAGACGAACTTAAAAAAGAGGCAGAGTAACGGTTCAATTCGACTTCCTTACCAGGTACTTATTATTTCATTGTTATTTGAGATAACTGTTATATGAAATATGGGATACTTAGCTATCCTTTAATCTTGTACACTGGTTTTCACCCACCCCCCTGGGTGTGAATCAGCTACATGATTATCGGGTAAGTTTAATATTGAAAAATGTTATTTTTATTAGTAAAATAAATTTTTGAATATACTTACCCGATAATCATGATTTAATCGACCCTCCCTTCCTCCCCATAGAGAACCAGTGGACCGAGGAATAATTGAGGAGGTGTTTACAAGAAGTACTTGAGTACCTGGCCACAGGTGGCGCTGGTAAGTACACCCCCTTCTAGTATTGTGATAGCTGGCGTATCCCTCCATAGAATTCTGTCGGGCAACGGAGTTGACAGCTACATGATTATCGGGTAAGTATATTCAAAAATTTATTTTACTAATAAAAATAACATATTGCATGAAAAATAATTCATTGTGGAAATTTTTTTATTGTTTGTGCTAGTAGAATTAGGCCTAATTTATACAAAGGCTTTTATTTAAATACTGTTATTATTTTTAAGTTCATTTCTTCTATTAGTATACAAACCGTGTCCTTTGAAATACACAATTTTCTTCAGCATAAGCTAGAATGGGTGTTGAAATCATTAAAAAGATAGTTAATGACAAGGGGTGAGCGCTATCCAGTAACCCATCCCACTGTCCTGTTAAAGACTTTTTTCACTTTTGTCTTTGGCCACAAGTATTGTCGTACACTTTTGTGTCCTATCTAAGGCTTTTTGATAATTTTTTCATACTTCTCAGTTTGAACGGTTGATAATGGGTTTGTGTTAATAATGGAGCGAATAAGGAATGTGAGTGTAGGTTAGACGCTGCATCAGTTTATGGCTAAACCATCACTAGATTCAATCCCTCTACAACTGAGGGCAGGATGTTTTACAGCTATCCCCTTTTTACAAAATGTAGATCATGTCTTCCCATTAATGCGGCCATATTTATTGAGGAGTGGGAAGGCCAAGTCTTCTCTAGCATCATTATTGGCAATACCCATTACAATGCCAAAGAGACAGTTTAGCACTTTGTGCTCCTCATTGAGTTTGCCGTTTGCTGAAGCTTCTGGCTATACACCTCTTGCTTAGTCCCTTGGAGTATGCTTCAGGGGCAATGAAAACTCCGATCTACATCAGAGAGTTTTTTCAAGATTGGTAGAGTGCGAGGTGATCGCCATACTTCAACATGCGATGGAAACTCATACTTGGAGACTGCTGTGTGACTGAGCCACTAGGTTGTGAGAGGCGAGTGAATGCATCCAAACTTTATTAAGCAGACATCGAGCTTAAAATCTAGGAGCGAGCAAGAACGTCACAAAAATTCAAACAAAATTAAACATGAGGTATCAGGCTTATACAGGTTGGTTTGTTAACAGTACAGGGAAGATCTAGTGATAAGATACAAAAGAAAAACCGTTACGGTGTACAAGCATGTATGAAACACGTGCGGTACACTGCCGGTGACAAGTGTCCTTTGGAATTCTTTAGGTCTTGCAGGTAGGCCCTCAATGTCTTTTTACTTTAGTGTTGCAGGTATTTCTTCAATGTCTTTTTGAGAGAGTGGGTAGCTAAGGCTACAGTACTTCACCCCTGTTGGCCCCAGTGGTAGTGAACCCAGTACTAACACAAGTGATTCAGAGGTGATCCCAGTGCCAGCAGTATCAGTGACCCAAGTGGTGATCTATGCAATGCGTCCTAAGGCAAGAAGGCAGCTAAGTAGGCTCCCAAAAAAAAAGCTTCTACCTCAGTGCAAGGGAAAGTTCCGAAACCAGAAGGGTATACGTAGCTTTCGGGCCCGGTAAACTTGTGCTTGTCGTTAGAGGGCCTGTCCCATGAGGTTAGCTTTAGAACCATTCCCCTGTGCACTTGTATTTGTGACCCCGGGCACCATAGCTCCCACACTCCCTTTACCAATGACTTCAGCCCCGTGTGTGTGTGTGTGTTAAGGATGCTAACGAGAGTGCCTACCGTTTCCACTGTGACAGTGATTCCAGTGTTGTGGTTCCTGTTGGCAGCCATTCCACCCTTCTGCCTGATACGTTGAGTAATCAATAGACTGTTGACAATATCAAATATTAGGATGACCCTGGTGGCTCCCAAGTGGCCACATGCTGAATTGCCACCGGACCTGCTGATGCTCCTCGTCAAGATACTGAGAGAACTACCCCAATGGCCCAACCTACTTTGTCAGCCTCATCTGCAGAGGTACCATAACTCGGTGGGATCCCTGTAACTTAAGGGTGACGATTATCCAGCATCTCTGAGAGAAAGGGTTTTTGCGAGGCAATGCCCAGTAGAAGTCTGGATAACTGCAAGATCCTTAGTAGCTATCTACTTGGGGACTTGGGCTATCTGCTGTTATTGTTGTTGTAGATGGGATACTTCTCCGATTGAAGCCTCTCTGCAATTGATAGCTTATTTCCTTGTACACTTCTGTCAAGAGAAGCTTCTCTTAGGCTCCGCTGTGAAAGGCTATCTCTATCCTTGAGTCACGTCTTCAGACTGAAGGGCTTAGACTTTTTCCCCTTATTGGGATTTGTATATACTCATGAGGAGCTTCGAGCAGTCTTGTAATCCTAGAGAAATCATACACCCAGAGTGGGACGCCACGGGAGTTCTCAGCTCTCTCAAGCGGTCTCTGTATGAACCCTTATGGAGAGCATCTGACAGGGATCGAACCCTTCAGACTGCTTTCCTGACTGCCTTGGTCCCAGCAAAGAGAGTAGGCGAACTATACGGCATCTCGTATGTCATGAGTCATTTGGAGGGAGGGAAGGTCTTCTTTACGTTTGTCCTAGAGTTCATGGTCCAGACTCAGAACCCAGGTGTTCCTGGTCTTAGGTTCGAGTCCTTCCAAGATGTGAGTAACGATTGGGATGACTTGCTTCTCTGTTCTGTGATGGCGCTATAATGCTACCTGAAGAGAACCCAGTGTTTCAGACCAGTACATCAGAGGCTACTTCTCAGCTACGGTAGGATGAAGAAAGGGATACTTTAAGAACACAATTTGGTTCTTGCTTCTTGAGACCATCAGACGCACTCATCCCTCTTCCAGAGAGATTGCCGATGGACCGTCTAGAGCATAAGCTCACGATGACGGGTATCAGCTCCACCCTAGGCCTCAGGAAGAATCTTTCTGTGGCACGAGTTCTAAATACAGGAGTCTGGAAATACAAGACAATCTTCACTGCTGACAATCTTTGGAAATATATCCACAGGTCCTTGTATATGTTCACCCTAGGACTTATGGTGGATGCTCAACGGATTGTATAGCAATTCTGGTTTCCTAACAGGACAAGAAGTATCTCGTCTAAGATGGAGGTCGCGATGTCAGTCTAGAATGAGAGGTCGCAAATATCTGGCTGTTTTTACTCATCTTTCTTCCCCTCTCTCGGGTTGCAGTAATTGTTCAGTTATTTGCTGGATCTGTCAGTAGATGCTGGTAAACCACTCACCCGAGTGGCATTTCTTAACAGCTTAATTCGTATTGAAGTATCCCTTGTCCTTCCATATGAGGGTGGAGATGGAGGAAATGTAGGCAAATCCATTTCTTATTCATGTTCAGATTTTTCATAATTCGGATCATCCTTTACATTTAGATATTCCTGGACAGTTCTATCCTGTTTGTAATACTAGGCATGCAGTTAATTCTAATAGTCAGGCCTTTTCCATCATAAGGCTCAATACTACACAGTATTCTAAAAGTTTTATTCCAGCTATGACCAAGTTGTGGAATGATCTTCCTAATCAGGTGGTTGGATCGGAACTTCAAAAGTTCAAACTTGCAGGATATGTTTTTATGTTGAACATGCTGACATAACACTTTTTATAGTTTATATATGAAATATATGTTTTGATGTTATTAATGGTTTGGAAATGTTTTATTTTAATTGTTTATTATTTCTCATATCATTTACTTGCTTATTTCCTTTCCTCACTGGGCTATTTTTTCCTGTTGGAGCCCTTGCATCTTGCTTTTCCAACTATTATTGTAGCCTAGTTATTATTATTAATAATGATAGTAATTCAAACAACATGTCCTCACTGATATAGACTTTTCCGTGATCGTCAACCAGCTTTTGATAGGGACCAGCTTTTGATAGGGACCTAGCCTAACACCTACGTCATGTTCATGCTCAGGTTGTTAGGAGGTTGACAGGAATCATGACTGTCACTCCTCTTCAGGATCAAAGTACATTGACATTTCCCAGGTTTGTTAACGAGCCAGTTTTGGTTATAAAGTCTTCCACCCTTCAAAGACAGTCTCCTATTAACCCTTTTACCCCCAAAGGACGTACTGGTACGTTTCACAAAAGCCATCCCTTTACCCCCATGGACGTACCGGTACGTCCTTGCAAAAAAATGCTATAAAAATTTTTTTTTTCATATTTTTGATAATTCTTTGAAGAAATTCAGGCATTTTCCAAGAGAATGAGACCAACCTGATCTCTCTATGACAAAAATTAAGGCTGTTAGAGCAATTTAAAAAAATATACTGCAAAATGTGCTGGGAAAAAAATAACCCCCTGGGGGTTATGGGTTGGAAATTTCCAAATATCCTGGGGGTTAAAGGGTTAAAGGACAATTGTTTCTGAAAGTTTAGGAAAAATCGCACATTTTAAAAAGTAATCTTTTGTTTTTTATGGCTATACAAACCCAAGTCCTTCAAGATGAATTCTCCATCCCAACCACCCTTCAAGTCCTAGGTCAAGGTCAAAGTGAGAGTTGCTCAACCTGTCAGACAACTGTTTACCTCGTTAACAGTTTATATCGCCATTCAAGCTTCACTGAGGTCATACTCCTATTAAAGGATGATGGTTTTTTGTAGTTTGGGGAAATAAGAATTAGTTTAAAATATTTGTGATTTTTATAAATGCTATTGGTTGCTTTAGCTTAAGTCTAAAGAAAATCTTTGATCTTGTAGCTCTTCATTGTGGAAAGTAAGGTAAGTGTTTTTTTATGATTTATAATAGATTAGTTATTAAAGTCATTGTTTTGTTGGAAAAGTAATGTTTATTTTATAGTACAGTACTGTATATGAAACAAATTCATAGTACATGGCATAAACTTTGTCCTTACTCATATCCTTTCCTCGTGGTTTTCTGGGCTTGGCTTATAGTCACTGTCCTGCACTATCCACCAGGTCTTTCACTTTGTAATGATTTCTCTTATACCCATTTCATCACATATACAGATTTATCTGTATTTCCTTGCTATTGAATCCAGATTTCTTAATTTATTATACTGTACTCTCCACATTGTAATCTCATCATTTTGAGATTGCACCTTTCCAATATTATATATGTTTCTTTGTTAATGCTCATATACTTGCTTTATATAGAGGCACAGGTCTTTCATATGCATAATGGATTTTTACCCTGTTAGCAAATAAACTATCATGATACATGCAAGAAGATAAGAAATATTGTATCTCTAAGTATTCTACCGTCAGTAAAGTTGTTCCATAAGTTTATTAAAAAAAAAAAAACTACTGCAAACCCACCCCTTGAGGGTGATGTGTAGATTCTGCTGCCTCCTAAGTATAAGATGAATTTCTTCAATGGATCTAGGAAAACTATCTTTGAGTCCCTTGTTAGGCTGGGAGGAACGTAGAGAGTAGAGGTCCCCTTTTTGTTTTTGTTTCTTTGTTGATGTCGGCTACCCCCCAAAATTGGGGGAGGTGCCATGGTATATGTATGTATGTATGTATCTTTGCCAGGAGCCCCTCCTCAGGGTCAGTATCCTCAAATCGGATACTGCTTCAATGGATTTAGGCTTCTTGTTTTTAGACTGATTATGGATGACATTCTGTATGAGAAACGCAATCTTTACACATCAGCTATCTGTAATTTAAGGAAGCCCTTTTGAATTTGACAACCTTCCAATATAAAATGAGGGTTTACCTGGTTACTAACATGGCTAACACAATTTGTTGACTGTTACATAATTGTGGAACCATGTAAAAACTCTCATCCCTGTCCAGCTCTGTAGATTCTACTTTTGACCAAAGTCAGTGAAATTTTGATCATTTCCTTCTCTTGTCAGAATTTACTGAGTCGGGAATTTTGTTACCTAAATTCAGTGATGTCACAATACTGTTCGGTCCATTATTCATTGGAATCTTTTCAACCATTGTCAGAGCATCTACATTACCAACACTGTCGGGTGCCTTGGTCTCTTCCTCGTTTTTAATAGATGAATGAATGACTCCATCAAGTATTATTGGTCATGGTATGCATGCAAGTTATGCTTAAACATGCCTCTCCTCTCCTCATCTCTCATTACTGACATCATAACCTATCTTACCTATTAGTCTCTGGAGGCAAAGGTTCTCTGAACTTAGTAATTATTTTGGAATGACACTTTTTATTTTTTTGTGTAGTGTTTATACCATAATTTTCCATTTTGGAGCTTCAAAGAAAGCACAGTGGAAGAGATCATAAGGGTTCCTAGATTTTATTTTTCCATGTACAGTATTTACTGAATTTATGTTTAAGCCACATGTAGAGGAGGATCAAGTTTGTTAAATAGGGGATCTAAGAAATAAGGTAAACAGAAGGATTTTCTTTTGTAGTACCTACTGTATAATTCAGTGTGAATGATAAAATACAAAGAAAAAGATACTCGGCCTCCAGTGCTTTGGGACAATAGAAAAAGTCCCCATAGGATCAGAAAAATTCAGAGTACAGGATAAGCAATGGCATACAGGTTCTCAGAACCGAACTAAGGTAAACCTTGACAAACAAATCTGTATTCTACATAGCCACCCTATGTATGCACTGGAAGTAGTGAAGAAAGTTGGCTTACTCAGCACGTTCTCCACATCTGTACATTTGCAGTCATCAGGCTTTTGGCCCTTATAGTAAGGTATTTCATGATATATACCACCACTGGACTAGGGTCAAATAAAATGCTAGAAAAGCACCTAGCTACCTAAACCACGAAATAGCAGAAGAGGCTGAGATGTGTAAATAAGTTTATTAATAAAGATGATTAAGGGTAGGGGGATTCATAAGCTTACATGACCCTTTTCATCTGGGGGCGGCACTCTCTCTGTCCGAAAAAATATTTTGGCTTTGAATCCAAGCAGTTATAATAATACATATATTCAAAATCATGGTAGAACCATCAGAGGGGAGAAGAAGTCTTGAAAATGGAAAGTTGACAGAGGACCAATTTTTGTCTGGTTATGCTAACTTCAGGGCTGGAAATCCTACTTCATCCTCAATGCCCAGTTCTTCAGTCCCTTACTGCATCAAAATGTTGGGCTATGTAGGGTTGATATGAATGTAAAACAGGTGTGTGATGACTTATCCTTCATCAAGTATAACACTTTTTATTCCCTGTTTAATGTTTCCTTCACTGAACTTCCATAAAGAGTTAGTATTGATAATAGGTAATTTCAATGTGCATTGCACTTCTTGCAAGTAATCCTTTGGAAAATTTAGATTATTTTGTATCAAGGTACAGTAATGCAAGTTATACATAGTTTAAACAAGGACATTTATTTTCATTATCACTTAAGTTAGAATCGTCTTGTTTTGATACATATGTTACTGGATTTTAATTATTTCAGCCCAAGCTCAGTGACCATCTACCTTCTAGAGCCTGAAACATGTGAATACACTTTAGGTGTTGAGACATCAATTGTTTGCCCCCTTCTGCAGCATGCGGATGATTTTGGCCTCTTTACTTTGGCAGAAGAAGCAGATGAGTACCCAGTAAGCTTTTCATTCTTTCAGAAGGTGTTTGGAGCTCTCAAGTTTCCCCTTATGTTATGCTTTTACATTTCCCTTGTATTTTTTTTTCAGGTTAGTATTTATGGATATTATCGTCTTAGGTTTAAAGGTCAGAGGCAAAGGACAGGTCATTATACAGTATTTATCCCACAATGTTGTAGAGACTGACCTTATATACATATGATCAGTGCTTAAGCCCCTCTTTCTGCCCAAACTAGGATTAGAAAGTATCAGGAAATTGTTGCAGAAGGCTCTTCAGGTATTCCAATATTTCCCCTCCCCATCTCAGGCACATGATGATGATAAGATTTTTGACACTAATGAAAAATATCAGGCTATGAATGGGACTCAAATTCCTTACCCAAATAATGTAAGTTAGATATGTTGAATTTAGGCTGCCAAAACTTTTAGGTCTTTAGATATTTAATTTCCAGTGTTTGAAATACAATGCTGTACTTGAAGTATGAGATAGCACAGCATAAGAAATTTCAATATATCTATATATAGATAACATGCAATATAGTAAATAGATACAGTGCATACAAAGTGCAGTTGCATAATTTACCTGATAAATTTTGTAGACATATACAAATATTCATCTTTCATCATCATGCTATATAATGTTATATATGTTTGGTATTCCTTTAAGTTGAATAAAATGAAAATGTATCCTTGATGAGAGTATTTTTCAAAACTACTCACCTTGTTAATGTCTTTATTAACCCATGTTTCTTAAAAGGTTGTTTAGCACTAGTGGATGCAAGGATATTTCACCACTGCTCCAAACGTTATGTAAGGAAGGTCAGAAGAATAGGTAGAAGGAAATTTTTCGAATAATAACTTATGAATACTGCATAGAGGTTGTTGAAGCTTAACCTTGATTCAAAAGCTGTTTGGGACTTGAATGTGTTTTGCACCCCACAATTAAGGCTAATAGGGCAAAGTCAAGGTGTGTTTTTATTCATAGTTGATATTTTTCTTTTCACAATGTGCTAAATGACATTAACAAGGTTAATTCTTAAGAAATTATAAATGATTATACAGTAGTATGTTTTTAAAGTTAATTTCTTTTATCATATTACGCATGCACTTCAGTAGGAGCAACAGTTATATTTTGATGATTCGAAGTTTTGTAATGATTTTACTGTAGTTACTAATAAGTTCTGAATCGAGTTTTACAATCAGAATATAGTAGTTGTTATCAATAAGCTCTGAATTCATGTTTTGCATAATTCCTTTTAATCATTGGCCAAACTTTTATGAAATAATTTTTAGATATTTTGTTGGTGATATGCTGAGTAGAGGAAAATAATTATTTTCTGTAATTTCAGGGAATTGCTAATATACAACAGATTGTTCATGAAGGTACAATAGAAGTGGAGGAAGATGATGTAGAAGATCTGGAAGAAATGGAGGTTGAAACAAATAGCAGTGATGATAACCAGGGTGGGAAGGGAGATGTGAAGATGGAACAACCTTGAAATACAAAGATAACTAGTTAATGTATAATGAAAGTGTATAAATGTAATTAGCACTCGCCTACTTCATAAAATAGACAAACTGTACTTTAATTATCGATCTATTCATCCCCTAAAATTGTGTCAAACACTATTGGTAGCATTGTTTTCTTTGTGTATTACAGCAAGGGATGATACATTATAGATGCAATTCAAATGGAATGCCTAGTATAAAGAACGAGTTATGCTGCTAGATTGACTTGAAGAGGTAATGTACTATAAGGTGTGTCATAGAGGTTGTGTAGCTCATAATGGATGGCAAAGCACTTTGAACAGCTCCTCACACTCTTCAACTCATAAGATCTCTCTTATCAAATGTTTAAGAGTAACTAGTTGGAAATTCTTCAGTCAAGGATTCATATTAGCAGTTAAATAATTTAATGTGTTGTACTATTTTTTTTTGTTTCTGTTGTTATTTATATTTATGCTTTTTGTTTAAATTTTATACAAATTTTTTGTGCATTAATCATTGTCCTGGGAAGTTTTATACACTAGTAGGATGTAGAGTTTATTCTGAAAAAGTTTGAGTGCAGCAGAGTTGTTTTCATTATACAAATGTTTTAGTTCATTTATATTTTATAGTATGATTTTCTATAATTTTTATACATACGCTACCAAAAGAGTGGTATCGCAGGCTTTTCAAAATATTAGAAAAATTATTGTAGGTAATTTCTTTTTATTTCAAGGCATTCAATTACCAGTACTTTGCTAAAAATGTAGACACAAGTGTGTATTTGTAAGAATGTACATTGACCTTTTTCTTCCAGTTCAAATGCATTACTACACTATGGTTTCTTAAGGTGTGATTATTCACTATAACTCCATAAATCATATGTCGCCTTATTTTCATGTAAATCAAACCCAGTTACACTAATCTGCTGTGTGAGGAAAGGGATGATGTGTAGTACCACGTGAGTGTCTGGACATGCTCAGTTGGGACCTATTCTCTTTCACGATACAACAGATTGAGGCAACCAGGACTCCCCTTAACGGGGAATAAGATGACAAACAATTTATGGCTGTATTAAAAAAAAAATGTTGTGCTTACAAACATTGTTTTTTAATAGGATTCTGCTCTTAAGCAGTATCTTGTGGTACATACTAATATTTTGCTGTCTTTTGTATTTATTATTTATTCTGTTCAAATTGTTGAATAGTTACTACTAAGTAACTATAAATTGTTTGCAAAAGGAAAAATTGAGTACAGGAAATATTACATAAGTAATCCAGGTTTGTATCGGTAGAAGGTTATGGTATATGTTTTTGTTGATTTTTTTTTTCATATTAGACTGTGTTGATGAGAATACCAGTTTTTTAAGGCACTTAAGTAACTTAATTTGAATGTGGTGTTGGGTTGAACTATAATTGCAGGAAAAATAAATATTTAGGCAGTTTCATTAATACTGTATGACCAATATAATCAGTAACTATTAAAGGTTTAGCAAAATGCTTTAAAATTGTTAAGAAAAGATTAGGTAAAAGGCATCCCAAACTTAGAAGTGAGAATAAAGTAAGACTGGAAATAGATATTAGTAGCAAAGTATAAACGTCAGGTATAGTTTACTTCTTTTATTTAGTGAGGAAAAGCAGAAACTGTGAAGGATTTCATTAATGAAAGTAGCTGCAGGTTGTTTACTTTGAAAAAACATTGAAATGAATTACCCTCATCTTTGTTGGTCTTCGAAACTATAAATGTATTAACTGCACAAGTGTTTGCTATGTATCATTTATATCCTGTTATGGATAGAAGAAGTTCTTGTAATCTCTTCTTTGGTGTCACACTTGGCATTCATTCTATTTCCAGTTAAATCTAATTTGGCTGTATGGTGTTTGCTTTATTTCAGGGCATCAGACACAATGCTTTATAGACAGAGCTATAAGTTCATTATAGTCTCCATTCAGCTCTAGTTATTTTTCTTTCCATCATTTAATGTTTAGCTCAACAGTTTGGTTAAACAGATTTTTGTAACAAACTTCTGTAAGACTTGCCTTCAGTCTCATTTTCTCTTAACTGTCTAACTCCTTTTGCTTGGTCCAATTTTTACCTCTCCAAAGAAACCCTTCATGCAAATCTTGTGAAAGCTAAGATATGTGACTCAGTGGTTATTTGTTGCTGCTACTACTACTATTTGCTATTTGCAAATTATTAATGAGCTTAGCATTCAGATTAAACTACTACTACTACTACTACTAGTAGGAGTGGAAGGACTCCTCTTTACTATTAGTTATATTTTTTGGCTATGAAAAGACATGATATTAATTAGAAAAAAAAATTGTTGCAAAAAAAAAAAAACTTTTATTATAGAATTACAAACCACTACTCTATGATAAAATTCCCCTACGTTTCCCCCTCCCCCAGTAGGGCCACATTATGTTAAGGTGTCCTCTTTATCCCACCTCTCACTAACTGGGTGCAAAAGCACCAACTTGAGTGCAAAGGGACATACTGAACAAGGGGTCGAGAGATGGTCTCTCACCCTCTATGTGAATACAGTAGAAGGATCTTTTTGTTAAATGCATTTGTCCTTTTCAAACCTTAAGTGTAAAGCTAAGTAAGGTTGTGGTTTGTATTTATGAAATAGAATTTTCGAAAAGTTTATTCCTTGTTACTTATTTGCTATAGTTGTGGCTGTTGTTATAATAAGTTTCATTTTGGGATGTATGTTTACTTACATTTCATTTAATGTAAAAATGCAGTTTTTACCTTCTTCGTTAGACTAGGAAGAATATACCTTTCAAAGTCTTCGTCTATATTGTACACAGGCTTTAGCACGTTATTTACAATTAACTATTGATTTTTAGGCTCCAAATTTATCAAGTTTTGTGCTGTTTAAAATTTAATGCAGCAGGTATATGAGACTCATATGAACTTCATGTAGTTATTTCTATGAACATTCCGTGAGGTTCGTATTGCTTCCTTCTTGAAGCTTTCTTCTATTGACATTTACCCCAAAAAACTAGAAAATATCCTATTTTCTCTCCTTTCAATAGGCTTAGGCCTCTAGTATAGTACGGAGACAATCTAATTGGCAATACTGTAACCATGGCATGGGTAGGCCATACTGTCTTTTGTCTGTTGTGTTCTTGCTATAGCAAGTTGATTTTACCCTGTGTGATTTCTCCAGAGATAAGTGTTCTCTATTTGTTAATGATTAATTACTGTTTAGATTGTTCAAGAAAATGCAATCTTAATGCTGCGTGGCCAGTTCTGTTTCTTTTTGTTTTGTTTTTTATTTAACATTGTGTACTGTATTGTGATTTGGAGTCTTGTTCCCAACCATACAGTTAGAAGTGTAAGCCTATACTGTTTTTATTTTGAATGGATGGTGCTTTAGTTTCATGTTATTATTAGGTATAATGGTTGAATGGCTCTTTTTCCTGCTTCGTGAAGGTCCATTACATTTCAGCACCCTCAGGGATCTCCATTGTAATCCTCACGGTGAAATTTTTAAAATCAGATATATAAATACATTTACCAGATAGTTATATGGCTGTTCAAAGTGCTTAGCCTGAAGGTATTTCTGAAAAAAAGCTTTCTTCAATGAAGATCAAAAGGTATTTGTCACTTGATTTTTTTTATAATGAAGTGATAAATGCTCTCTTCTTATTCATTTAGTGTTATGGACTTATTTCTTGTTTCCATTTTGAGATAGGTCTTTGATTATGCTACCTTGAATTGTATGCTCATTGGCTATTATTTGTTTCCCTTGATTTTTAGCTTGATGGGTATTTTATTTAAGCTGGTAGCAGTGTTCCTCCTTGACTTGCAGTGTGGCATAACATGACGATGATTTGTTCAAAAGGTTATTCAGACTTATAAAGAGGATGATACACTGTAGTTATTTTGGGGATGTATTTTGCATCCAGGTGTGTTCTGTGATGATAAAATGAGTATGATAATGAACGTATTTCTTAAAAGTAAAGAGTGCTGTGTACCAGGGGGTATAAATTACAAATTCTTTCTATCACACATTGTGTAGTGTTGCTGCACTAGAAGATAATGCATCATGGAGATTAAAGATAATTGGAACTCACTTTGACAAGGAGGGAGACAGATATTCTTAGTAAAATGTAAAAAGTGTTAGCCAGTTTTAAAAACACAATGGAGTTTCCTGTTAGTTGTTATTGCCATGATTATTGGATTAATTTACGAAAATTTTGTAACGCAGGAATAACAAATATTTAATCGGGATTTTGTAATACAACTCAATGTATAACTTGTGTGAATAGAAAGGTATATAATCACAAAAATGATAGAATATCTTTAGTGTGCTATTACTGTGGTGATATTCTTGTGATAGAGGTTAAGGTTTTTTTACCTATTTTGTGCAGATATAAAGGGAGATTCAGTTTAATGTGAAAAACAAAGCTGTTGCTCAGGAGGAAAAAGTTGTGGCATTCTGCGCTCTCTCTCTCTCTCTCTCTCTCTCTCTCTCTCTCTCTCTCTCTCTCTCTCTCTCTCTCTCTCTCTCTCTCTCTCTCTCTCTCTCTGTGGTTTTTGTTTTTATGTTATTCTGTTTTGATGTGTGAAGAGTCATATTAAAGAAGAGACTACTAAAAAACAGTCATTTTACCAGTGAAAAATAACAATGTATAGTGTAACATAGGCAAAGATTGTAAGTAATGAGATGAACATGTATAATCCAAGAACATGTTTATACGTATCCAGCCTGAACAGGTACTTTTTGATGAAGGATGGTCACTTGATTCCTATTTTATAATATATTTTCTGTCTCATTTTTGCTATTAGTTCCCTGATTCACATATTCTTAGTATAACTTTAACTCTGCCAAGTCAAAGGATTTGCTGAAACCTACTTGAGGGTCTTTGATTAGGTTCTTAATGAATTGAATTAATGCTCACTGTATGTACATAATAATTTTCTGCGATGCCACAAACTGCAAGAACTTTTTAGTTACAACATTTATTCAGTATTCAGTTAGTGTCCATAGAAAGCTTCAATGGAATTCACAAGTAACATGTAATATTTATAAAAAGATAATTAACTCCACACACTTGTAGTAATTCAACTACTGTAAAGTGTCTTTTCAAAGAGTTATGTAAGCAGAATTACAATAGAAACAAGTTAATGACCAATTCAGTGTTTTTATACATCTTTACACTGTACATACAAAGGTTTTTGTACATTATCCTTACTCTTGTACAGAGGTTTTGTACATTTTCCTTATACTATGCAGAGGTTTTGTACATTATTCTTATCTATCATTAGGACCCAGTCAAATAAGGCACCATCTTCCTTATTTACTGATACTAAAAGGACTTTGTTGAATACAAGTTACATATGTATACCCGATCAGTTGGTCATTTTACACTGAAGGACATCAACAAGAATTTTTTTAGCTCTTCCTTGATGACTCTTCACTACTTTTAAAGTACTTTTGATAGCTTTTACTGTATGCTGTGAAAATGTTATGGTGTATTTCTGGGCTTCCTTTTATTAGAGGTAATTAATAAAATCCTAGTTTGTTGTTACTGTCACATCCCTTTGAGGAAGTTTTGTAAATTCTAGTTGAGGTGTAACTCATTTATCTATGCATAATGAACACATTTTGTATTTAGGTTTTTTGCTACTTTAAAAAGTAGGTTATATATCTTGGGATGGGATAATCATACTGAAAGGTTTGGAAGAAACTATTTTTAGCTTAACTTCATGGGGTGATGTTTTTGGTTACGGTATTGGCAGACTCAACCTCAGAAGTGTGTTAGCAAAGAGTGGTATTCATTTCAAAGTTCTGTAAGTTTTATGAAAAACTGATGCAAGTGATATGCATCTAAAAGATTATTTCCTATTGAATGCAAATCAGAGTAGTTTTGAATTGGTTGTCAAGCACCCACTTGCTTCATTTGGGTGCTACAGTAATTTAATGGTTCACGTCATGTAAAATGTCAGTGGAATTATTCCTATTTTCTATGAATCGTTATATAAAGTGCAAGGTTTTCCATGAAGTATTCTGTTTTCTACGATGTATGCTATTTCAGGACTGTGAATTTATTTATTGAAAGTTTTATGAATTTACGGTTTTAAAACATGGTTTTCATTGACATACTGTGTATAATTTCACAGTTTGAAGGAATATATTAGATAAATGAACACCAATCTAAGATCCATTTTTGAAAAATATTTCATCATAAAGTGAAATAGTTTTTATGGTATGAATAGTACTTTTATTTTATGCAATCCAATTAGTTATCGATTGGGATGAGTACTCTGTGATTGATGGATTTGTTTTGAAACAGGTTTATTAAAGATTTTTCATTTTGTTCTTATGCAATTTAAGTAGTTTAGAAGTTTCTTTAGAATTTATTGTATAGAAGTAACTTGTCTTATTTATGTACATTACACACAAGAGCACAAGCACCTTATTCATTATCTTGTAATTTAGTCATAGGAACTTTGTTATATATGGGAAAGAATTGATTCAGGCTTGGGGCAGTTTTCGTAACTTGAAGAACATCCAGTTTCAGAATTCTTTATTCTTCAGGTTAGCGATTTGTAAATGTTAAAGGTACAGTAATATGTTGTTTCATTCAGTATTTTTCATTTGCAATTGGCATGAAATATAATTTTATTGATTTATTTACAATATATAATTTCCAAGTATTGCAAATTGATACTTTCAAATTTGTTGCTGAACATAGGAATTATGTGAAAGCTGCAGGGGAATTAGTGATTCTAGGAAAAAGAGGCAACTTCGGGTTGGTTTCCAGAAAAAGTAAGCGATCACTTTTTTGTTGTTGTTACCCTTAAACACTTGGAATTTATGATCCCTTAATTATATGTGACAGCCAACAGTTAAGCACCTTTCTACTGCTATTTCTTGACATTGTTAGGTTGAGACCTAGGTTCCGGTAATGTATTTTATATTTGTATTTTTGCCAAGGAAATTTATTTTATGATAAAATTATCTGTACAGTACAATAGCCGAGGTGCAAATGCCTCAATTCTTATTTATTTAATTTCAGCATCCCTTATTTTTGTGCTTAGCCCTTCGTCAACATCCCAAATAATGAAGGATCCATTTTTTCATTATTTTTTTCTTATTTTAGGGATTGCGTTTTGATATCACTAGGAGAGAATGAGAGAAGCTTTAATGCAAGACAGGTTAACCTTATCTTCTTGACCTTGCAACCTACGTGCTATTGGTAGGACTTAAAGTAGTATTTGATGTTATCTTGTAATGAATGCTAATATATTTTTCTATAGAGAATTTTTTCTTTAGGTGCTCAACCAAGTTTTTTGTTGAAATTTTATTACAGTATACTTTACTGTATTTTATACTTATTGCTGTATTCATGCACACGTGTCGTGTACACAACCTTCACATTTCAGAACCCTCAGAATTTTCATGCTATGCTTCTTATATTTCTTTTTGTATCATTTTTCCTCATCTCTTAATATCTGTACTATAATAGATTGTGTTTGAGTTTTCATTTTCTTGAATTCTTGAAGTACTGTACAATATTCTTGAAACTGGGGTCCCCTCTTTTTGTGTAAGGGGTTTTGTGTATAATGCCAATCAAAAATTTGCTTGGATTTTGCTTTTTGCTTTATGTAATTCTCTCTCTCTCTCTCTCTCTCTCTCTCTCTCTCTCTCTCTCTCTCTCTCTCTCTCTCTCTCTCTCTCTCTCTCTCTCTCTCTCTCTCTCTCTGTGGCAAATATCTTTCCAATATTTTTAAATGAAACCTTTGCCAATAAAGATTTTTTATATTGTAATAGCAGTTTAATAACCTAAAGTACCACAGGAAAATCAAACTTTGCTTTGGAAAAATTAATTGGAAAAGTAAGTGGTGAATGGTTTCTGATATGTGATGTTCCCTCTCAAGTATTTGTGGAATTTTTATGGACTTTAATGGAAACATCATGTATCAGAGATTTTCTATATGTTAGTTTTTCTCTAATGTCAATTTTGACCAGACATTGTTGAGCATGATTGTAATTTTTTTAAGTAAGGGCTTATTAGATTCTAAGTGTTGTGGTTAGTTGTATCAACTGTTTGGAATGTCAACATGACAATTTTGTAATACTGAAAATATAGAAATAGATACATGAAAACTGTTGAACAGCTTAAATTTTTTAAAAATTTAACCAGATAGTCAATGAGTTTAATATAAAAATAAAGCACTACACAAGAACAGTACTTTATTATGCTATATGACAAATGATCTAAAATATGGCAATTGTAGCAAATGTTCAAATTGTATTACAGGAATGTAATGTAAGATTTGATACAGTAATAAGTTTGGTTTTTCTGCAGTTATACACTGTATGTAATGCCATTTAATAGTAAAACAAACTTCAAAAGAGACTCCATAGGTAAAAAGCAAAATATGAAAACATCAAATAGTTTAGAAAATTTAACTGAAAACGCATTGTAATTTTATGTGGCCTGCTGCTTTTATGTAAAGGCCTGTCCATACTATTGGGCATGCCCAACAGGAAAACAGTGATACCAGATCAATAAACCCCCATACACAAACTAGGAGGGTGAGTGGGAGGCATGAAGGTGACATCAGAAGCAAGGAAACGACAGGTATACATAAAAAGGCAACTGGCTGGAAGTGAGCTTGAATGAAGCACAAGACACCAGAAATGCTCTACTTGTAAACCAAGTAAGTCATGGGCTGGGACGGATGATTTTTACACCCCCAAATTAGGGTGCTTTGGTGACCTGTCTCTCCTCAGTGATGGTGTTGTATGAAGACAGCGCACAAATAGTGCAAGGAAACTTTCTGAACTGTATATAAACTATTCTGAATGATTACTACTTGAAAAAAAATATAAATTTAAGGCAGATTCACATGATTTGGCTTGTTAATTTTGTTACCCTAAAACACACACACACACTCTCTCTCTCTCTCTCTCTCTCTCTCTCTCTCTCTCTCTCTCTCTCTCTCTCTCTCTCTCTCTCTCTCTCTCTCTCTCATTGAGCCCTTGCCATTCTAGCATTTGCTTTTGTAACCAATGTTGTGGCTCCGCTATTGATGATAATAATGATAACACTTAAATTTTATACAGTGTAATCCTTATAGTAGTAACAATTATAGGAATATATTTTATCCTAATCTAATCCAAATAATGAAAATAAAAAATAAGATTCAGCATTTCAAATAACTAGAAAATTATTTTTTTCTGCTCAAAGTTGTTATAGCTACTGTAGGCATCTATCAATGGAGGGTTTGGGTAGTGGTTGCCTGGAGGTCATGCAGCAGAATATAATGACTGTACAGAAATGGAACTCTGGTGTAGGCTATTTTGATATCACATTAAAGCATATTGTAACATCTGAATAAAAGGGAGAGAAAACAAGTATATTATAAATATACAAAATGGTAATTAATTAGTCGAAACTGAAAGGAGATAACTTTGCTAAACATTTAAATTTCTCTACGTAAGGATATGCAAGTGTTAGATATCTACTGTTATTATAGGTATTAGGTAGTTTATTTATATAGAATTTAATGTAGAATGAAAATATATGAATAAACAGAGATAATAAAAGTAGTATGAAGTATTTTTTTATGAAATAGTTTGTACTTTATATGTAGCTACAATACTATAATCAAAGTTATCTGTGTTTTCAATACCGACTACTCATTTTTCCCTGAGGGCTAGGCCCCGTGTTTCATGGACTTGTAAGGGTAGATTGCAGTACCATCAATCCAAGTACCATCTGAAGAGATGCATAGATATATCAGAACGGCAGCCAGGCAAGCTTAAGCCCCCAATGTGGTGCCAAACCACAGTTGTATCCTCCCGTGTAAACACCTTAAACTCACGGTCTAAGACCCAGATCGATCTGTTGCCATACGAATGCATAGGAAATATCCTAATAATGTACTATCCAGGAAACTAGACCATCATAATAATGTCCATGTCTTACATTGATCGTAGTTTCTTCAGTTTACGACAAAGAAAAAAAAAAGTTTTATATTTTCTTTAGTGTTCCATTAAAAGTAGTTCTAACATTTTCTCTAGGTTCTGGCGATTGAATTATCCGTTTTCTTATCTAATCTATAGTAATCTTTTCACTTATGTTCCTCTTATTTCTTTGTCTGTTCGTTTATATGTTTAAAATTTTCATGTTCTGATTGTACTGAAACATGCATAAAATATCAAAGACGATTGAATGTCCATTTAGTGGACACACAAACACACACACATAGAAACACGCGCGCGTGCGTGTGTGTTTGGGGAGCAACATTTTTCTACAATCTACATGCATTTACGCACATCTGTTAGTGTACATATTAGTGCAGTATAATATGTATATATGCATGTAATTTTGTAAACGAAGGCTTATCATTGAATATATCTGAAAGGTAGTTTTACTTGTGTGTTTAGTATATGTGTGTATGCATCTAATGCATTCCATTTTTGGAGTACACATATATAATTATGTGTACATATAGGTTAGATATGTATACATCTATGATCACTTGTGTATGCACGTATATATCTCGTAGCCTACATGCGTGAATGTTTGTACGTATGCCTTTCCAAGAAGGACCACGTGTCTTCAGATTTACTGATATGTGAAAATACAAATGTATAAATTAGTCAATTGAACTATGTATGATTGTATGCACATATGTAGCCTATGCATGTAATTGTTTATATTGCACACATATGCATTTGTGCGGGGATATTGCATATATAGGGGGCGTGCGTAATGCAGTTGGGTGAATTTATATATTTGTATATGAATATTTGTAAGTAGGCCTATGAATTTATGTATGCATTAAGCAGTATTTCATGTATGGGTGCCTGATCAGTAATGTTGAATGGTTGATATTCGTCACTATTATCGGTAGAGGGCTCAACATTTCTTTCGTCTGTTAGTAAATTTTGATTTGCGGATTCGGCGGGACGAAATCCGGGAAAGATGATGTCCTTATAGTATAATTAATTGTGTTGTAAAGTCAAACTTTTGGCATATTGTCAGTTTGTAATGGAGATTGGGTACATTATCCTACTGGCTTTAGGAAAAGTCAGAAGCTTGTATATTTTAAAGTGAAAATGATGCTTCTTTAGTTAAGTTACATTTTTTTCAATCAACTTCATTTATGTAATTCATTTAAAAGACAGGGATTGAACAGGAATGAATAATCTACATTATAAAATACTATGTAAATTCTA
This sequence comes from Palaemon carinicauda, assembly GCF_036898095.1. NCBI lineage: Eukaryota > Metazoa > Arthropoda > Malacostraca > Decapoda > Palaemonidae > Palaemon > Palaemon carinicauda. The sequence continues at coordinate 99,689,780 of NC_090744.1, forward strand.
ATGCCTATTCACTGCATTTTATATAACAGTAATAATGGTGATAAAAATCATTTGGCTGATATGAAGTTATGTACTGTATACCATTTTAGAGAAATTAATTCAAGTTTAGACAATTTTCCTTAGGAACTCATTTTTGTTATATATATTTGATATATTTAACAATTCAATATTTCTTCACGTTTTGTTCATTTTCACGAGAACAAACAAATTTTCAGTGTGTTAATTATTAGTAAACTGAAATTTTGTTTGTTCTCGTTGAGGATGGAAAGTAAAAGGGAAAATATTAACTTGTAGATGGCGCCACCGTTTTTTCCATGGAAACAATTTCTACTTTCCTTGTAGTATTATACACCACTTCCTCAATCTCGAGTCCTTGAATTTTTCGAAGGCAAGGTTGGAAAAAAATCCGGTATACGGGACAGTCTGGTGTGCAGGAACGACACGGATGTCCTAAGTCACTTATGTATAATCAAGGTAAGCTTTTTTTTTGCGTTGCCATTTGTGTAGATTGTTCCAAGTACTTTAATAGTATGGTGATTATCATTGTTGTAATATATTTTTGTGAAGGTTTCTACACTTTTAAAATGGTTAATATTTAGAATGTCGAAATTTACTTTCGTGTTACTTAACCAAATCAAATGAAGTGAAGCAATATTTAGACGGGCGTTTTTTTTTTTAATTCAAATTCTTATAGAACAAAGTGTTCTTAATGGTGTATGTCCTAAGAGTTTGAGAATAAACTTGGTGTGCTATGCTTTAGTCAAATCACACAGCTACCAAACTGTAATCAATACCAACGAAAATCTGGTTATTTAATTTTTTTTTTCGTGCAAAATATTTAGTGGTCAGTTGGGTACTTATCTGATACCTTAAAATGAACTTCATTAAAACTTATTTTTGTGTGGGGTATATTGGAGGTAATATAGTAACTGCAAAACCAAGGTTTTTTACGCCTTCGTGGAATAGCAGCTTCGGACCTAAATCTGTGACCCTTGTTAAATCTAAATTACTTGCTGGTGTCATTGAGAATTTTTTCGTACAGGGTTCTCTTAAAGCACACCACCCAAATAAAGCTTAGGGCGTTTAGAAATTGCAATAGTTTTATTCAATCACTTTAGGATTTGTACGTCTACCAGTCTAGTTGTAGATCTGTTGAGAATTGCGCCTACCCATATATACAATTCTAATGTATTTTAAGTTTTTATGAAGGTTTAGTTCAATTTTAGGCATAATATATGTTAATTTAAATTTCCTGGGAGTTCAAACTTTTACACGAAAGTTGGGTATAATTCGTGAAAATAAATTTACCGTAGGCCATATGTTTCTTGAAGTTATTCATAGTATAGGCTATATTTCGTAAGGACATGAAAGATATGCTCGTGAGTATTTTTAAGATCGGCTATATTTTATGATTATCCTAAAAGGTTGGTTACGCATTTGAGTGTTTTCATAACCCAACATTTTAGTCTAAAAGATTTCCTTTAAATTCGTGAGGGTCACGTTTTATTGTCTGGGCAAGATAATTTTTTTCCATCGAACAATAGTTAGTTGGCATTGACCAAATTTTCAACTTAATTTCGAAAGGAATAATTTCTGTAAATAATTAAGACTATTTTAGTTCCTTGCAGCTGGGTTATTTGAAATATTGTGGGCCACGGGTGTTGGTATGGTAAGACGAATCCTGAATATGCTAAAGTAAAATGCCTAGGGCAGTACAAATATAGGATACCACAGAGTCCTACAATTATTAAACTTTAGCTGCTTAAAATGCAATTAGGCATGGGTAATTAGATTGAATAGGAGAATAGAAATGTTAGTTTAAATGAATCCTTAGGTAGGCCTAGCATAGAATTGTTTTATTGTTCAGAACTCTAACCTAAATATTTTTTCTTTTCAGGTCAAAGTACGTCTGATGTCTGAACCAGCCGTGAAATCAAAGGACGTCTGATGTCGGAACCAGCCGTGAAATCAAAGGACGTGTGATGTCTGAACCAGCCGTGAAATTAATCGGAGCAGGATGAATAGCTTCCCGATATATCAACTGAATGTCTGACCTTGTGGATAATTTACATGTAAGTCCCCTATCATAAGTTTTTTATTCTATACTGTATATAATTTTTAGCTTTATTTGCTAGGTAATTTAAAAGGTAGCCGTATATTAACCGAATAGTTTGGTTCTTGCAAGTGTCGGTTACTAGCCGGCGAAAGAACAAGCGTTTAAATCTCGTTAGATGTCAGGTAGAACAAAATGTAACAGGCTATGCTTAATTACTTAAATTTTCAACATAAAACAAGGTAGGAACTTAAAATTTAGATCAAATATCCTACACAAATATAACAGGTTATGAACGAGTGATGATAGGTCAAATTTTCAAAATACGTGAAGGGTGTCTTAAAAAGAAGGAAACTTAGAATACTATAGTTAAAACTCTTCCACAAGGAGTGCAGGGAACTTTTACGATGAAGCTTAAGCTTTCAAGATTGTATACAAAACTTTGATAGTGTTAGTAATCTGTTCTTGAAAGGATAGTGGTGTATAGTAAACTTTGATAATTTTAGTAATCTGTTCTTGAAAGGATAAAGCGGTGTATACTAAACTGATAATTTTAGTAATCTGTTCTTGAAAGGATAAAGCGGTGTACAGTATACTAAACTGATAATTTTAGTAATCTGTTCTTGAAAGGATAAAGCGGTGTATACTAAACTGATAATTTTAGTAATCTGTTCTTGAAAGGATAAAGCGGTGTATACTAAACTGATAATTTTAGTAATCTGTTCTTGAAAGGATAAAGCGGTGTATACTAAACTGATAATTTTAGTAATCTGTTCTTGAAAGGATAAAGCGGTGTACAGTATACTAAACTGATAATTTTAGTAATCTGTTCTTGAAAGGATAAAGCGGTGTATACTAAACTGATAATTTTAGTAATCTGTTCTTGAAAGGATAAAGTGGCATCAAAATCACGTTATGTATTCTGGCATGATTTTAGCAAATTTAAAAGGTTATAGTAACTTTGGTCTAACGTAGTACTGATAAGCTTTACCGTAAAAGTTTCAAAATTGATGTATCACTTGTAAATGATTATTGTAGCTATAATTATATTAGCCACGTAATTCAACTTACACCGTAATCCTCATTATTTGCATTTAACTAAAATACGTTAGTTTTGCACGGTCAATATTTACGAACTATTTTGTAATTACTGGTCACGCTCATTAGCACCATTATGATCCATTAAAAAAGTATTCAAAGAATTTAGTTAGCTCGAATTAGTCTCCCGATTGGTACGCAGAAGCTTCAGGTATATTTTCCTAAATTTATTTTCTAGCAGCGCATAAGCATAGGTACTTTGATAGATATTTCAGAAATGGTTTAATAACGTGTTTTTGCTCTTCTAAATGTTTTACTGTGCCAGATCAAAGTAATTATTTTGGTACACTAGTGAATAGATGTCAGGTCACAGAGGATTATATAGTTGTTTCTTTTAAGAAGTTGAAAATCAGCAGAGTAAAGTTTGTAAAGCGTGACAAAACTACTACGAAGGCCTTGATAAATTCTGTTGTGGCCTTACGACCATCAGGAAAGGTAGGCTTAAAACCTATGTAGTCAAGAGTGCATTAGCAAACAGTTTTTGAAAATTTATTTATAGTTGCCATTTACCTGACCACAGAAGATGCCAAAACAGTTTTTTCAAACTTCAAAATGGATAGGAACTGGCTGATATTGTACTCTTAATCTATAATGGTAGATGTAAAGGAAGTAATGCATAAATTATTCAAAGCCCTGGAAAGATTTTAACGTCTGTTCTTTTAAGCAAGCTTTCTCTACTTAGGGACCTAAAAATTTACAATATCTAATGGTGTACAAATATTTTTACTTAATAAATAATCTCAGCCTTCTGTTAAAGAATATTTGTATAAATTTCATACTATGAGGACTTACTATTAATATTCGTGAATACTTCATGCATGTGGTGTTGTAGAAAACCCGCAATTTAATATTCGTGAATATTTCATGTACCAAATGAAAATATTCACGAATATTGTAGAATTTGGTAATATTCACAAATATTAATTGTAAATTTCACAATATCACATGAAATATTTACGAATAATAATTGGTTCCTTTATTATGAGATTCTATGCATTTATAATTTTGATCATAAATTATGGTAGCAAGCAATGTTTAAAGTAAATAAGACGCTCGTGTAACTTCAATATTTATTTATTACAATACCAGAGATATAAACAAATGCATCAAAGCAACAGTTTTTAAAAGCAATTTTATTATATTATTATTATATTACTGATACAATAAATTCTTTCAGATCTTCTTGCATATGCGTAGATAACTACAACTACTCTTGGAGATCTTCTTGCATATGCGTAGATAACTACAACTACTCTTGGAGAAACTCGCTAAGTACTGAGAGTTACTTATATTACTGGGTATAGTAGAACTTGACATTCTACGGTTCCTGCTGCAAAAACCAGTTTCTTCGTTGAGGTGCTGCTACTATGTGCCTAAGTTCATCTGTTGAACTTAAACATCCTACTAGAAGAGCATGCTGCTGTTATTGAAAATGCTACTAGAATATTTTGATGCTCCATCTGCTGCTATGAAAGCTTACTGCTTTTACTAGAAGTAGTTTGCTTTTACTAGTAGTTGTTTTCTCTTGGAGCTCAAGAAAGGTAATTTTTACTCGATAAATTTTTACTCGATACACCGGTTCCTGCTGCTGCTCTTACATGAGAAGATAAGATGAAAACCTTGTTGCGTGAGTAATATTTGATGCTACTGGAACAATTTCCTATGCTGCTGCTATGACTTCAGATGAAACTAGAAGAATTTCCTCCTGGCTCAGCTTGATACTAGAGGAATTTGCTCCTATTGCCCCAGTCGGTGGGGCTGCTCTTGAGATGATGCTAGAAGAATTTGCCTTTGATACTCCAGTTGCTGCTGCTATGACTTCAGATGAAACTAGATGAATTTGCTTTTGATACTCCAGTTGCTGCTGCTATGACTTCAGATGAAACTAGATGAATTTGCTTTTGATACTCCAGTTGCTGCTGCTATGACTTCAGATGAAACTAGAAGAATTTCCTCCTGGCTCAGCTTGATACTAGAGGAATTTGCTACCATTGCCCCAGTCGGTGGAGCTGCTGCTTCTACAAAAGCTTGCTGCTCTTGAGATACTAGAAGAATTGCTTTTGATACTCCAGTTGCTGCTGCTATGACTTCAGATGAAACTAGAAGAATTTCCTCCTGGCTCAGCTTGATACTAGAGGAATTTGCTCCCATTGCCCCAGTCGGTGGAGCTGCTGCTTCTACAAAAGCTTGCTGCTCTTGAGATAATACTAGATGAATTTGCTCTTGATACTCCAGTTGCTGCTGCTATGACTTCAGATGAAACTAGAAGAATTTCCTCCTGGCTCAGCTTGATACTAGAGGAATTTGCTCCCATTGCCCCAGTCGGTGGAGCTGCTGCTTCTACAAAAGCTTGCTGCTCTTGAGATAATACTAGATGAATTTGCTCTTGATACTCCAGTTGCTGCTGCTATGACTTCAGATGAAACTAGAAGAATTTCCTCCTGGCTCAGCTTGATACTAGAGGAATTTGCTCCCATTGCCCCAGTCGGTGGAGCTGCTGCTTCTACAAAAGCTTGCTGCTCTTGAGATGATATTAGAAGAATTTGCTTTTGATACTCCAGTTGCTGCTGCTATGACTTCAGATGAAACTAGAAGAATTTCCTCCTGGCTCAGCTTGATACTAGAGGAATTTGCTCCTATTGCCCCAGTCGGTGGGGCTGCTCTTGAGATGATGCTAGAAGAATTTGCTTTTGATACTCCAGTTGCTGCTGCTATGACTTCAGATGAAACTAGATGAATTTACTTTTGATACTCCAGTTGCTGCTGCTATGACTTCAGATGAAACTAGAAGAATTTCCTCCTGGCTCAGCTTGATACTAGAGGAATTTGCTCCCATTGCCCCAGTCGGTGGAGCTGCTGCTTCTACAAAAGCTTGCTGCTCTTGAGATAATACTAGATGAATTTGCTCTTGATACTCCAGTTGCTGCTGCTATGACTTCAGATGAAACTAGAAGAATTTCCTCCTGGCTCAGCTTGATACTAGAGGAATTTGCTCCCATTGCCCCAGTCGGTGGAGCTGCTGCTTCTACAAAAGCTTGCTGCTCTTGAGATAATACTAGATGAATTTGCTCTTGATACTCCAGTTGCTGCTGCTATGACTTCAGATGAAACTAGAAGAATTTCCTCCTGGCTCAGCTTGATACTAGAGGAATTTGCTCCCATTGCCCCAGTCGGTGGAGCTGCTGCTTCTACAAAAGCTTGCTGCTCTTGAGATAATACTAGATGAATTTGCTCTTGATACTCCAGTTGCTGCTGCTATGACTTCAGATGAAACTAGAAGAATTTCCTCCTGGCTCAGCTTGATACTAGAGGAATTTGCTCCCATTGCCCCAGTCGGTGGAGCTGCTGCTTCTACAAAAGCTTGCTGCTCTTGAGATGATATTAGAAGAATTTGCTTTTGATACTCCAGTTGCTGCTGCTATGACTTCAGATGAAACTAGAAGAATTTCCTCCTGGCTCAGCTTGATACTAGAGGAATTTGCTACCATTGCCCCAGTCGGTGGAGCTGCTGCTTCTACAAAAGCTTGCTGCTCTTGAGATACTAGAAGAATTGCTTTTGATACTCCAGTTGCTGCTGCTATGACTTCAGATGAAACTAGAAGAATTTCCTCCTGGCTCAGCTTGATATTAGAGGAATTTGCTCCCATTGCCCCAGTCGGTGGAGCTGCTGCTTCTACAAAAGCTTGCTGCTCTTGAAATGATGCTAGAAGAATTTGCTTTTGATACTCCAGTTGCTGCTGCTATGACTTCAGATGAAACTAGAAGAATTTCCTCCTGGCTCGGCTTGATACTAGAGGAATTTGCTCCTATTGCCCTAGTCGGTGGGGCTGCTCTTGAGATGATGCTAGAAGAATTTGCTTTTGATACTCCAGTTGCTGCTGCTATGACTTCAGATGAAACTAGAATTATTTCCTCCTGGCTCAGCTTGATACTAGAGGAATTTGCTCCCATTGCCCCAGTCGGTGGAGCTGCTGCTTCTACAAAAGCTTGCTGCTCTTGAGATAATACTAGATGAATTTGCTCTTGATACTCCAGTTGCTGCTGCTATGACTTCAGATGTAACTAGAAGAATTTCCTCCTGGCTCAGCTTGATACTAGAGGAATTTGCTCCCATTGCCCCAGTCGGTGGAGCTGCTGCTTCTACAAAAGCTTGCTGCTCTTGAGATGATATTAGAAGAATTTGCTTTTGATACTCCAGTTGCTGCTGCTATGACTTCAGATGAAACTAGAAGAATTTCCTCCTGGCTCAGCTTGATACTAGAGGAATTTGCTACCATTGCCCCAGTCGGTGGAGCTGCTGCTTCTACAAAAGCTTGCTGCTCTTGAGATACTAGAAGAATTGCTTTTGATACTCCAGTTGCTGCTGCTATGACTTCAGATGAAACTAGAAGAATTTCCTCCTGGCTCAGCTTGATATTAGAGGAATTTGCTCCCATTGCCCCAGTCGGTGGAGCTGCTGCTTCTACAAAAGCTTGCTGCTCTTGAAATGATGCTAGAAGAATTTGCTTTTGATACTCCAGTTGCTGCTGCTATGACTTCAGATGAAACTAGAAGAATTTCCTCCTGGCTCGGCTTGATACTAGAGGAATTTGCTCCTATTGCCCTAGTCGGTGGGGCTGCTCTTGAGATGATGCTAGAAGAATTTGCTTTTGATACTCCAGTTGCTGCTGCTATGACTTCAGATGAAACTAGAATTATTTCCTCCTGGCTCAGCTTGATACTAAAGGAATTGCTCCTATTGCCCCAGTTGGTGGGGCTGCTGCTGCTCTTGAGATGATACTTGAAGAATTTGCTCCAATTATAAAATAATCTTGCTCTTGAGATGATATTAGAAGAATTTACTTCCGTTGCAGCTATAAGAAAAAGCTTGCTACTCATACTCAAGATAGAAGGGATTTGCTATTTCTGCTATGACTACAGATGATACCTGAAGAATTTGCTTCAGTTGCTATTAAATAATCTTGCTCTTGAGACGATACTTCCGTTGCTGCTATAAAAAAGTTTGCTGCTCTAACTTGATATAAGAGTTTACTTGTTGCTGCTGCAGCTATATAAAGGCTTCGCTGCTGAGATAGAAGAGGAATTTGCTCTTTATGCTCCGATGACTACTGCTGCTGCTATAAAAGCTTGTATTTCTTGATGCGGCGAGAAGAATTTTCCTATTGATACAGTCGCTGCTGCGAAAGCTTCCTGCTCTTGAGACGATATTAGAAGAATTTACTTCCGTTGCCGCTATAAGAAAAGGCTTACTACTCTTACTTGAGATAGTAGAAAAGGAATTTGCTCTTTATGCTCCAGTAGCTATTACTAGTAGAACTTGCTTTTAAGATGCAATTTAATACTTTCTAAAAGGCTGTTGCTATTTTGTTTTTCCAGTTGGATGTGCCGGTAAAGGACTGCCGCTATAATTAGATACTCGAGGTGCATTGAAGAGCTTTCTGCTGCTACTAATGACGCATTGAAGTCTACTAGAAGCCTGCCGCTCTTAATCTAGTTAGATGTTGCTGTTTCTGAGATGGACTGAAAAGCAATAGATGCACTGCTTGAAAATTCTTCGGTTGCTGCTCTGCTGCATTGGAGAGAGCAGCATGCTCTTCCTAGATGTTACAGTTCCTCGTACAGTTTAAGTACTTGCTACTATTATTTGAGATGCTTGTGCTGCTACTAATGATACACTGGAGAGCTTGCTGCTACTAATGTATTGATGTATTTTCTTCTGGAAGAGCCTGCTGTTTGGTCTGCAATTGCCACTGCTACTAAAAATGCTTTGGAAATCGAAGTCTTAGAGCGCTTGAGGCTCATGCTGTAATGGATGCTCTGAAGTTACCACCAGTAACATTCTGAGCTTGCTTCTAAAGTTGCTGTTATTATTCTGTAAGGTTTTCGTCCATACTGAACTTGCTATTGGTACTGTAGTTAAGTACTTAACTCCCTGGAAACCAGTTTCTCCTAGAAGAAAGGGAATTTGTCATCATGCAACTGTTAAAACAAATGTTTTAAATAAAACCAAATTAACAGTTTTGTTTTCTTTACATTAGATTTTTTTAGTTACAAATACAAATGTTCAACGACCAGCTATACCTTGTGTTTCCTTCTGTGGAAAATTTACTCTATTAAAATCAATACAAATTTTTTAATACAAATTTTTAGGTTTGAACATGTTTAAAATTAAGTTTGTCATACAGTTATCCTAAATGAGTCGTGATACGAACACAATTTTTAGATATGAACTTGCTTAAAAACCTTAAAAATTCAATTGCTGATAATATAGTAAAAAATATTCCCAGAAGACTACATTTACAGGTCTAGAGTATGTTAGAAAAACAGCAGGTTATGCACAGACTGGCAGCCAAAAATAAAACTAGAATGAATTATAATCTCAACTTAAATTATACTGAATTAAATCAATCTAAATTTGACATGCTGAATTTAGGTTCAAAGATTTTATTAGTTATCAAGGCTTAAAACATCACTGAATAGTTCCTAGTATATAACTATCGTATTCAATATTTAAAAAAAATTCAAATTTAGTTTTAAGCTATTACGCGAGGAATTACTTTGCCAAGTGGTAATTTTGAAACGTCATTAAAGATTTGAAGACTTTCACTGATACTTGTTAACTCTGATTATGATCAAACCGAACATTGAGGATATTCAATTCCCTAATCAAGATAATTTTGAAAATTTAATCCCCTATCTTACCCTTCCATTATCTGGATAATGAACCACTCCTAACTGAAAAAAAAAAAGTCTGAAAGGAAGACGTCCAATCTCTGAACCATTACTTACCAACAACTCTTGAATAGAATCTGAACGAAGATCTTGGCTAGTCGATTCGTTATACATTGTCTCACACGGGCCCTTGTATGTCCATAACAGTCTTGATCCCTTCTGGACTGGAAGGCTACTGTAGCGTCCGCAAAGATTACTTTTTCGGTGGTCTTAAGTTACAACCTGTAAAAATTAAGTCTTAATTTGTGATGTTCTGGGTACAGCTAGAAAAAATGCGTTGGATCATATACACGAAGAGAACAGGAATCGAAAGGATTCGGTAAAATTAAATTATTAAATCCCTAAAACTAGATAACAGTATGATATATTTATGACTGGCAAGACAGCTTTTATCAATTGTTTTGCCGATTTAAGAGGCATTACAATCTAATGTATTTATCTTACTATACATTAAATAACCACTAATCTAGATTTATTTTTCGGAAAAACACAAACCATTTATGTAAAATTACGTGATCTAAAATTTGAATTCGGACAATGCTACACTAAAACTGCAAGGTGTCAAATACACTCCATACCTACAGATGCTAGTCTGTCACCCGCATAATTTGGTTAAAACCTTTGCAATTGGTAAGTCCGAGCTGATTTAAGAATTATGAACATGATTATATTGAAAAAAAAAAAAAAACAACTACTCAATAACAGTTTGTGGTACAAAGGTATCAAACAATACCATATTTACCACCAATGATTTAAGCTTGTTAATTGATATAATCTATCCCAGAAGGTAATATGTCTTAACACTTGATAGTTAATTTTAATCAGTGTTTTTAAGCAGACTCTTAAGCAGATTTATCTATACATTAACAACTCTTAACCCTTTTGGCTCTAAAGTTCATCCAAAGTTTAACAAATTTACACATCTCTTGAAATAAGCTTTGTAACCATCAGATAAAGCTCTGAAAACTATGCAAGACATATCACCAGTAATTATTTCATATGTAAGTTATTGCAATATTCGAAACAGGTTTTACCTACTAATGTAATTTCAATCAGTAAATGCTGTTGCCAAACTTTATTTGAACCTAATCTGAGTTGAGGTACTAAAGACAACTCAAATTATGCTTGAGCTTAAGGACTGAGTAAAGAGAGGTAAAACACCTATTAGTAACAAATACAATCAACAGGAAGTCCTATATCGGTATTACGAGATATAAATTACATTGTACCCATCGGAAAATTGCAGGTAATCTTTATAGAATGACTAAAAGCAATAAATATTAATCAGCCATTACAATTTACGTAGAAGTGAGCGCTTTAATTCCTACACTCACAAAGGCCTTAATCTAAGGCTAAATCACGGACTATATTAACCTCATCACCTGTAATATCATTACTACTTATATGACAAATACCCGTACTTTCTGCTATCAGAAACCGCTACGACTCCATTCTGCTAAATGGAACGAGCACGCTTACATTGTACTGCCGAAGTGTTTATTTTCTCTTACTCTTTATCTGTGTAAGCGTGAGTTGTAAGTAAACCGGGCAAAAAAGTTGAATCTAAACTATGCAGGGAAAAAGTTAATGACTAAGCTTGTATAAAATAAAACTAACATTGAATAGTTTGCTTTTGGAACTGGTAATTAGTGATTCTTTACTTAAAATACTAATTTTCTACAACTTTGTACGATACTAATATGAAAATACGGGACTGGCAATCAATGAAAAAAATGCAGAATAAAATTATGGCGTTTAGGTAATTAAACTAAAAAATTAACTTTTATAGGTGCAGGTATACTTTTAGGAGTTTTTAATGCTACTGTTCTTAATTATTTTATTTCAATTGTTCATTACTTCATATATTTTATTCCCTTATTTCCTTTCCTCGCTGGGCCCTTTTTGCCTGTTGGAGCCCTTGAGCTTATAAAATCCTGCTTTTCCAACTAGGGTTGTAGCTTAGCTAGTAATAATAAATAGTAGCGAGGCTCAGTTTACTGAAAGAATTCAAACTTGATTTGCTCCAATCATCTCTCGCTTTCAGTTTTATATGTACTAAAAGCCAAATGGAACTAGAAATAATGAATACTACTGCGTGACTAACACGCAAGTAGAACACTTGTTTACCTTTTTCCGATAAACATTTACAACTGTATTAAATTTCCCTAATAAAACAGCACAGCACACCTTCAAATTAGCGTGCCTTGAAAGATCGCTGTTATTTGTAGAGAAATCTTGAAGATTTGAACTATACATTGAATATGACACAAGAATTCGAGCCTCTGAATTTGATCTGAACATTTACAGAATTCTAGGTTTAGCTTAAGCTTGACGGAATTAGAGCAACTCGGTAAACAATGTTTTAAGGTCTTTGTGGAAATGCTCTTAACTACTACTTTCATAATTTTTTATGAAGGTCAAAATGAATACTATTCCTCTAGGTCAAAATATTACTCGCCAAGTTTAGTTTTTGAGGGATTCGCATTTTAATTTTTGAGGGATTCATAGTTTATGTTTGAAAGATTCTAATTGTATTATGTAGTAATGAGCTTTAACTAGTACGCCAATAATATCTCA
>NC_090744.1:99714704-99727204 GCF_036898095.1 Palaemon carinicauda
ATACTCTATTAAATCTTTCACATTTCAGATCTACCATTGCTTTTAGATTTTACGAGAATATACCATCGATTGGATAATTTCAACAGTTTTGCCTTTCTTTATGTGAGCTTAATAGCTTTGAGTTTTCCAAAGCGTCAATTCTTTATATAGTACAGCGGCATAGCAGACCAATTGTTCAAATTGGTCTAAAAGCACCAAAATTGGCACACATGTAGATTAATATATTCTAAACATTTTTGGATATGGAGGCATTCAAGATTAGCCATTAGGAAGATATGGCGGCCATTGTTCAAAATGGCCGCCATTTAACATTAGCGTCATTACATAGACTTCATTATGTGTCGTTAGTTTGGTGCTAGATGGGCCAAAATTCCCTTTTTTTACATCAGAATTAACATCAATAAATGTTTAACAGATATTTAGATGAATCTTCTCAAAAATGGCCCCCAAACTGGCCGCCATTTTGTGGAAAAAGTGGACATTTGATGAAGATTTCAATACTCAATGACATAATACCTCTAATAACCAGTACCTGATTTCAGGAACACACTTTAATTGCTCAAGTTGCTTTTTTATTTCAAATTGCTGGCAAAATTGCTAGTCAAAATAATACACAGAGTACGGGAAGTTTACAGTATGGTCAGATTGTAGTTATATAGTCGACCAAAAGCCCAGTCTCTAGGCACAGTACATGTGTAATCCTGCAGTACATACATGTAATACAATAACGTAGATTTTGCCACACTATGTTAATTATGATTCCGAACTTTTCAAATCTGGTCACCAGAATTATGAATGTCTACGGATCATAATGTTGGTTAGCAAGTTTTCTGTCCCAATCTACTGGCATTCGCCTTCACAGAAACATAGACCAGTGCATTGCAGTGAAGCGTTCTTGCACTTGCAGCGGTTTTTGCAGCCTTTCTTGCATCCGCAAGACACCAGCTCATAGCAGGCCTTGGATGCCTCAGGGAGTGTGGTCCAGAGTGGTGTGTAGAGCCCATCATCACTCCGATGCCAGCCCCAGTCTGTTGGTGGAGGGAGCACGGGCGTTGGTACCAATGCCTGGCCCCAGACATGACCACCCTGAAGGGCAGATCTCTTCACATGCTGCTCCAGAGCAGCGTAGGTTGGCGGGATGTTCTGAACAGAGTTCGTCTTTGCAAAGTGCTGCTTTCTCGCCTTGTTGACGTCCTTGCATTTGCTTGTGCGGTCATACAGGAGTATGACAAACCTCTCGATGACATGCATTGTATCCTCTTGGATGCTTGTGGGTGCATTTGCCAGACTCAGCAGGGCATCAGTGAGTTCTGGCAGCGTGTTCCATGTTGCCCAGGCAGATTTCTTCCCATGTCCGACGAAGGCTGACACAGTATCACACCCTGTGATGGCATGAAACATTGGAAGAGCACATGCCTTCTCTGGACCAAGGGAGGAAGCTATTTCATGGGCTGCAATGTAGCGGTAGTTCTTGCCTGTCCCAAAGGCTACCCAGAGTTCGTCTCCAGCTGGTAGTTTCTGGACTACCATCACTGCTAGGACCACGACGTCACTGTCTACTGTTCGAACCTGTATCTGGTGGTGACCATGTTGTGCAGCATGTGCTACATGTAGCATCATGCGGGTGTCTGCCTCTTCTTGGTTGCATGGTGCGAGTGAGTTGACATCCTCTTGCTGTGGAACACAGATCACCTGCTCCCCATCAGTGACGACCAGTTCCTTGCCTTCTTCTTGAAAGGACTCTGCAAGCATGGTGGAGAGGTAGCTGAAGAGCTCCACTTTGTTGCTATCAACTCGCAGGAAACTTTGCCAATTTCCTGGTATGACTGCTGAGTCGACAACACGCCGACGTACTCCCTTTCCACGCTGTTCTCTGGTTGATGCCTTCAGGGAATCTGCTCTGTAGCTGTCCCACACAAGGTCAAGACGTGATACATGTTGGAAACGTTGTACAACGTATGGGATGAACACTTGCTGTGCATATTCCTCGAACGTGTTGGCAGTACCCGGCTTCAACATCTGTACGATTACTGCTCCATCGAGGACAACAGCAGTGACAGTAGGAGCTTCAAACTGAGGCTCAGCATGGCCTTCAAGGCACACCAGCAAGTCACTCTTGCTCCCTAGGTACAGTCTCCCTCCGTCAGATAAAGCTGGAGGGCATTGCTGATTTTCATGCCTGAAGAACTCTTCTAGATTCCCATCACGGGTCTGGCAGCCGATATATAATCGTGCGAAGAGTGCAACATCATTCTTCAGAGATTTGACCTGTTCTTTTCCTTTGGGTATATTGGGTCCTCTCTTGGTCGCAAACAGTGGTAGCTTGTTCCGGTGGATTGCCACCTCAATGGACTTGGTTCTGTCCACGATGCATTCCTTTGAGAATGCTTCAAACTGGTCTTGGCCAATCTGCTTGGCGTTACGGACTGTTTCTATGACTGCAGGGTCTGCGATCTCCTTTGTGTCGAGCACCAGCAAGTCCTGACTGTCCTCCTCGAAAGGGTTGCCCAGCTCTTCAATGACGGCCACGAGTGAGCGCACATCTCTGGCAAAAGTGTTCTGCACACTTGGTGTCTCTTCGTGGTGACGTGTCTCCTCTTGATCGTGTGGATGCAGATTGAAGTCGTCAAATTCCACAATCACTCTAGCAACCTCCGGTCCGGCAACCATCCAGCGCCTCAGTGCAGTTGGATTGTCTGTGAGGCCGATGGCTCCTCCATCACCCTTGACATACGCGTTGTTCTGCTCATGTCCTTGGTCAAGAGGGATTGCTGAAAAGATCCTCATGGTCTTCTGGACTGTGAAGTGTCCCTTGCTAAACTCTGTGAAGACGTCTGGATGTTTGTTTGCCAGTTCTGCCATGTCCCGTAGATGCACTGGTATCCATCGGGCATAGTTCGTGTGGTCTAGTGCGAAGAACCACGGAGCCAGTTCTGTCAGAGCATCCACATACATGCTAAAATTGGCTTCTCTCAGAGATCGCACATAGATCAGAGTGGACAGCTCCAGTGCCAAGACTGTTGACCAGTACTGAAATTGCGGATAACTCTGTTCTCTCTGACTGCACCAGTCTTCGAAGCTTTCAGGGTGCTCATCATCTTCTGTATTGGTGGTGCTGTACTTGTCATAGGCACGCCGTTGGAGATTATACAACGCAGCCGCTGTGACTTGGTGTGCTCTTCTGGTGCGTGTGACGTGAGCTGCTCGAAGAAATGAGTCTGCTATTCCTTCAGTTGTGATCTCTGCTTGTACCAGTGCTTGGGTCCACCCACTTCCCTGCAACCAGTCACCCAGGGTCTTCAGTGCCGTCATCTCAATATGCAACCCCCCAAACATCACCACCAGTTGGTCTTCTCCATATGTGTTTGGCCACTTCCACTGGATCTGTTTTGCTAGAGTGAATAGTGGCTGGTCGCAAGTCAGAACTGGAGTTTGGCCTGGGTTGAGATGTTTAACTGCACTCCTGACTACATCAATAGAGTGTCTGATCATTGCCACAGTGTGAGCACTCTCCTGGAACAAGGGAAGCAGGGACGTTGGTGTGATGACTGGTTGCTTTGGATCTTGGTGCCTTGCATGGTATGCAGCCCATGATGTGTTTTCACAGGCCTCAACATCATCTTTGAGAACACTTCTCGTGTTCTCCAGCCACATATACTCATCTTCTATGTGCTGCTCACAGTTGTGGCGTCTAAGAGAGGTCACAGAAGTAGCTGGGATCATTTGCCCTTTGACAGAAGAAGCAACAGGACGTACATCCGTGTAATATTCTGGTAGAGGCTCAACCGTCTTTGATCCAGTATCACGCCCAGTGAGAGCAATGCTACGATCCACTCCCTCATCTGCACACGTTGGGTGTTGAAAAAGCGAGATTCCTGTTCCATGGAATAAATTCTTGGCTGTGGTGGCACTTGGGTTGTGGTCAATGTTGTCCACAGCCGCAGTTGTGAACACATTGCTACGCAGGGTAGGCGGGCAGACCACTTCCTCTATGCGGTACAGCTGACACACGCTGTTTCCCATCTGGGCAGAAAGACGTAGGACTCTGTCATATGAGATGCTTAGGCCCAGAGAGAAGAGCTTGTCCACAAGTCCTCTCTTGCGTGTTTCAGCATACAGCATCAGCCCAACATAGGTTGGAAGAGGAGTTTCTTGAGACGTACTGTGTCTGACAGCTGGAGGCTCCTGTGTCTTGGTTGCTCCCTGCTTCCGACTTTGCTTGACACTGTTGAACTTGAGAAGCTGCACAATGGAAAGAGCTGCTTGTGTTGAAGAGGAATGGCTTTGATTCTTGATGGTGGGGCCATCCAGCACCATATATACCATTGCAACTAGTACGTTTGGCACAGAGTCCTCCTGACAGCCGCCCGGGAATGATCCACGGAATTGGTAAGTGTCTTCAAACATACAGTATATCGACGAACTATCTGTGCAGCACGCGCAAGGTGAACTACCTCAGTATCACAGTCTTGCTCGCAGGCTTTGCCTAGCGCTTCACCAATGTCTTCATCAAACGCTAGTAAAACATCTCGGCCTTTGCTGTGGGATCTCAGGCCTGGTATCTGGGCTAACAGGAGCTCTTTCAGCCTTGTGCTATTAACTTTCTGGCACAAAACAACCCCGAGCTGTTCCATTCTTGTTGTGTATAGCTTTACAAGTTCTGCGAGTCTGAAGACTGGGGTGGTGCCCTCTTCTAGGTGGGTTTCCTCGATATACAGGACCAGTTCAGCCAGTACGATTCTTGACATTACACCTTCATGGTCAGTTTTCTGCTCGGCTTCTACAGTGGTCTTTGCACGATAGTAAAGAGCCAACAAACACTTGGAATGGTACTTGGCCTCCAGAGCCACCATATCACCCATGCTGAGCCTGGCTATGAGTTCATTGTCCCCAACTTGCGCTGCACACTTCCGTACGCGTGTGTCCACCTGGAAGGTTGTTACTTCATGTAGGGTCTCTGTGCCAGACTTTCCACAGAAAAAGCAGGAGGTGCCGCTGGTAGTGGCTTCTGAAGAGTGTGTTCTGGCGCGCTTGGCCTGGACATTGTCAGTACTATCAAATGCTGAGCTGCTTGCGATGCGTCTCTTCTCTGCTCTTCGTAGCATTGTGTTATTGTATTTGAACATACATGTTTTATGCCACTTGGCCTGGTGGGCAACCATTGTCGCCTCAACACCTTGTCCTTCATCTAGTCTCTGTAACTGAACAGTTCTTGGCAGTTCTCCGAGTTCATCAAATTTGACCAAGTTTGCAGCCATTGTCGTGTATCCACTCACAGGGTCTCGGCGTTTAGACAGTACTGGGCAGACAAGTGACTGTTGTCTCCTCTTGACATACAAGACACAGCTTCCAGTTTGTCTCAGGAGGTGTTGTGGGAGTACGTTGCTCAAAAGTATCGACCAGTTGGAACTTCTTTGCCATGGCTGCAGTCTGGAACAACGCGTCTCTGATGTCAGGTGGTGCTGCTGCTGCCTCACCTGCAAAGACACAAAACACCACCATGTTACCACAAGTTACTACTACAAGCACCATGACTATCAACACTATACTATTACTGCAGCCGCCGTCACTGCCACCAACGCTGCCGCTGCAAAGTAAAATTCATTTTCTTGTGAAATGGTAGCCAAATTATTTGGTAAGCACAGAAGTATGTGTAATTGTACAATACTTATCACCTCTAGCACACTTATCACCTTTAGCATCCACAAAAAGACAAATTATGGTACATATTCAATGACGCTAACGGTAAATAGCGGCCATTTTGAAAAATGGCCGCCAAATGTGCTACGGGGAGAATCTTGAATGCCTCCATATCCAAAATTGTTCAGAATGTATTAATCCACATGTGTGCCAATTTTGGTGCTTTTAGAACAATTTGAACAATTGGTTTCATATTTCTTACTATGCCGCTGGGCTAATAGTAATCAAACTGTAGATACATTTCTTATTGACTTGAGATATCTTAATGTTTTCTTTTATTATATATCTTCACTATTATTATTATTATTATTATTATTATTATCAGCTAAGCTGCAGCCTTAGTTGGCTAGTACAGTGGTAACGCTTTCGCCTAGCATTCGCATGGCAGCAGATCGATCCCCGCCCAGGAATGTGAGTTTAAGCTGTTTACTGGGAGGCTACTGCTGTGGTTGGACACCACAGTGGGGTGTTGGGCTTGCCCGGCTGCCGTTCTGGTGAGCATCTATTCTGATGAAACTGGAACTGAAACCCGACAACTTTAACTTTTAACTTTATAAGCCCAAGGGCTCCAACAAGGAAGAATGGCACAGTGAGGAAAGGAAGCAAGGAAATGAACAAACTAAAAGAGAAGTAATGAACAATCAAACTATTTTAAGGACTGTAACAGCATTGAATAGATCTTTCCTAAATAAACAGTAAAAATAATACTTTAGTATTCATTTTGTTTCTTCTCAAATTCTTTCAGAACTGTTTTTTTTTTAATTGGGTAAAGCTTTATAGTTTAAGAAATTATATTTTAGGATGGAGCTCAGCTCACAATATCAATAACGAAAATATTATAGAAATAGTTGCTTGAGGTACAATCAGGCACACTATTCTATCTTATTTCTCTTCCTGTTGTTTTGTTAAAGTTTTTATAGTTTATAGTTTATATAGGAAATATTTATTTTGATGTTGTTACTGTTCTTGAAATATTTCATTTTTCCTTGTTTCCTTTCCTCGCTGAGCTATTTTCTCTGTTGGAGCCCCTGGGCTCATTGCATCCTTCTTTTCCAACTAGGGTTGTAGCTTAGATAATAATAATAATAATAATAATGATAATAACAATAATAATAATAATGATCTCCTCCTCCTACTCCTTTTGACGCAAAGGGACTCGGTTAGATTTCGCTAGTCGTCTCTATCTCGAGCTCTTCTTTCAATACTTTTCCATTCATCGTCTCCTACTTCACTCTTCATATTCCTCAGCCATGTAGACCTGGGTCTACCAACTCTTCTAGTGCCTTGGGAAGCCCAACTGAACGTTTGATGAATTAAATTCTCTTGAGAAGTGCGAAGAGCATGCCCAAACCATCTCCATGTACCCCTCATCATGATCTCATCCACATATGGCACTCGAGTAATCTCTCTTATAGTTTCATTTCTAATCCTGTCCTGCCATTTAACTCCCAATATCCTTCTGAAGGCTTTATTCTCAAATCTACTAAATCTATTGGAGATTGTTTCATTGTCATACCATGACTCATTTCCCGAGTAACACCGATCTCACTAAACTGATATGTAGTCTCCTTTTTATATGTAATTTCAGGCGATTTGATTTCCAAATTTTGCTTTTTACAATCTTTCACTGAACTCCAATTTTAAAGACCCTGTATTGGAGATCATAGTTCCTAGATACTTGAATGATTCTACCTTATTAATTCTTTCTCCTTCCAATATTTCATCTTCCAATAATAATAATAATAATAATAATAATAATAATAATAATAATAATAATAATAATAATAATGATAATGATAATAATAATAATAATAATAATAATAATAATAATAATAATAATAATAATATCAATAATGATAATGATAATGATAATGATGATAATGATAATGATAATGATGATGATGATGATGATAAGAAGAAGAATGATAATGATAATGATAATGATAATGGCAATAGAGGGCCTCCATAGCCTGTACAAGACGCCCCTCTCTTTATCCCAGGTAAGCTTTAAATATTGTGGTAGCAATTAGTATTTCTGCCTCTCTCTACCTGAGCAAGTAATTTGGAAAAGTGTTCAGTCTATCTCCCCTAAAGGTTCCTTGTCCCATAGATAGGTGGAAGAGCTGTCAAGGGAAAAAAAAATTCTGAAGGCCTATGTAAGGAGACATATGCAGTATGATATGTATTAAGAAAAAACAAAGTATGCTTTCTTTAAGAGTTCTTGCGTCAAACTAAATTTTACTTTATTTGAGATATGCAGAAATATTCCCTTTTATTTTACTTTGTATTTTGCATCCTAACAATCGTAAGAAGTTTTACTATAATATTTGATATATGGCAAAAATATTCCCTTTTATTCTACTTTCTATTTTTCAATTGCCTTTTCGGATTGATTAATCTATTATTTAGTGAATTTTGAAAGTACATTAGACTTATATTACATACATATTTTATATATCCATTATCCTATATATGAATCTAAATTCCTTTTTACTATGTGATTTTTTGAGCAATACAAGAGAAAAAATCATATTTGATTAATTGATAATAAATTTTCTTCATATATATTATATATTAATAGTTATCAAACAAATAATCCAAAAATATTTCATTAATAATTATAAAGATAAAGATAACAACTAAATGGTAATGACAAAAAAAGCCTTCTAAATTTTTTTGTAAGATCTGCATTGCTTAACATCACGTATCAACAACAATTTCAAAAACTCTAAATTTATGATAAAGAAAAAAAAATCCTAAAATTTGCGTTATTATTTCCAGAAAAGAGTTTTGAAAACTAAACCATCTTCGTGGGAAAAAAATATCATACAAATATCCAATTGAAACTTATAAAAAGTTTATATTTTGCAAAAGTACTCAAATTCTGAATATATAACTGATGTACTTAAGAAGATTTCAAGGTTTTTCTAATGACACTGGAGAAGAAAACCTATAAAATAAAGGTTATCGAATCTCAAAAAGTGTGAGGCGAAAAAAAAAAATGATTTCAACAAGAGGCGTCTATCCCCTGTCCTCCGGGATAGACGAATAGCAACGTGAATAGTACAAAGGCATTTTGAAGGGTAGCCGATGTTATTGACAATTGGAATGGACACTTCGTAGACAAGGAGGCTATTACACCTGCAAGGGGGTAGGGGCAACGACTCCCACCCACATAGAGCTCCCCTGCCCCCTACGTGTTTGAATTCTTTCTGGCACCCCAAGTCACGACTCCCTTACATACCAATAGAGACCCAATATCGTGCTCGCGGGATTGTTGACGTCTGTCAAAGCTGACAGCAATATCGAACATCCCCTGTTCCTCCATCAAATACCAAGCCATCTCTCTCTCTCTCTCTCTCTCTCTCTCTCTCTCTCTCTCTCTCTCTCTCTCTCTCTCTCTAGATTAAACTTCACTTAGTTTGAGCACAGAAAAAAAGTGTTTTTTGGTAATTCTAGCGTTATCTTATTGCAAGCAGTATATAACAATTTTGCATTTATATTAATAATCACCAGCACAAAATACAGTATTGAATCAATTTTGAAGAAGCTCACTTTTAACCCAAAAAATAGCGTTAGTGTTTTAGACGATTTTTATTGGTTGCAACATTCCTGTATCGTAAATTAATTATGATTTTGCCTTCAGATTTTGAAATATCTTAAAATAATGTTTTTCATCAAATTCAGGGGAAAAATCTACTTTGACAACTCTAAAAGAAAAACTAAGGCTATCTATTTTATTGCAATTATACTAAATAGCAAGTAAATAACAATTAATTTCAGTTTTGCATTTAGATTCCAGAATAGAACCCAGAACACTGTATTTTACTTAGCTTGAAAGAGAGTCGAGAAAACATTACAGCTTCATGTTTTCTTTTGTGAATTTATCGAAGACTGCAACGTTACTACATTGTAAGAAAATTACAATAAACTTAATGTAACCAGATTTTTTTTTTCTGTAGAAGTGGGACATTTCTCTCTCTGGTCACGGTTTATTTTCCTTTTGCCTACTTACACTGAATAGTCTGAGATATTCTTTACATATTCTCCTCTGTCCTCATACACCTGACAACACCGATTACCAAACAATTCTTCTTCACTCAAGGGGTTACTGCACTGTAATTGTTCAGTGGCCACTTTCCTCTTGGTAAGGGTAGAAGAGACTCTTTAGCTATGGTAAGCAGCTCTTCTAGGAGAAGGATACTCCAAAATCAAACCATTGTTCTCTATTCTTATGTAGTGCCACAACCTCTGTACCATGGTCTTCCACTGTCTTGGGTTAGAGTTCTCTTGCTTGAGGGTACACTCGAGCACACTCTTATCTTATTTCTCTTCCTCTTGTTTTGTTAAAGTTTTTATAGTTATATAGGAGATATTTTTTGTTGTTACTCTTCTTAAAAAAAAATTTATTTTCCTTTTTTCCCTTTCCTCACTGAGCTATTTTCCCTGTTGGAGCCCCTGGGCTTATAGCATCCTAGTTTTCCAACTAGGGTTGTAGCTTAGCAAGTAATAATATATATGTACATATATATATATATATATATATATATATATATATATATATATATATATATATGTATATATATATAAAATATACACACATATATATATATATATGTATGTATATATATATAATACACACACACACACACACATATATATATATATATATATATATATATATATATATATATATATATATATATATATATATATATATATATATATATATATAAAAGAGAATCCAAGAATCAATCCAAAATCTTTTTCTACTTACCTTTAGTATTCATACTTTTCACTGGAATGGCGAAGTTAAACAAAATATCAATACCATTCCATTAATGGGGACACTTTTGTTATTATCGCACAAAAAAAGCGGGACAAATAAGAACAAATCGGGTGAAAACTTACAAAAATAAGATAAAAGCGGGACATTTTGATAAATTTGAAAAAAAGCTGGGCCGTCCCGCTACTCTGGTCACATTAAATAAACTGCAATTTCATATATTATTTATGAAAAGTTTTACTTTTAGGCTAATCATAAGAATGTTTCATAAATCTTAGTCTTGTAGGCCTACTTCTCATATACTCCTTGGTTCAATGTGAAATTATTTGATAGCTCACTGTCTTTTACCTATTGATATTTCTGCCAACTGTTCATATTCTTTTGAAGATTACTAATTCATTGGCTGAACAATTGTCTTCGGTTAATCTAAGTATTTCTTAATTACATTAACCGTAATAACATACTCATTGCACTAGTTTTCATGTATCCTGAAGCAATGAGTTATCGAGGCAAAATAATAGTGACATATATGACGATTATAATTATTATTATTATTATTATTATTATTATTATTATTATTATTATTATCATCATCATCATCATTTATTATCATTATTATTATCATCATCATCATTATTATTATTATTTTTAATATTCTTATTATTATTATTATTATTTCTATTTTTTTATTAGATCTGTTTTACTGTATGGTCATGATTCATGGTATGACAATAAAAAAATATCAAATAGATTTTGTAGATTTGAGAACAAAGCCCTCAGAAGAACATTAGGAGTTAAATGGCAGGCCAGTATTAGGAATGAAACTATGAGAGAGATTACTCGAATGACATATGTGGATGAGATACTGATGAGGTGTAGATGGAGATGGTTTTGGCATGCTCTTCGCACTCCCAAAGAGAGATTACTTCACCAAACTTTTAACTGGGCTCTACAAGTCACTAGAAGAGTTGGAAGGCCCAGGCCTACATGGCTGAGGACTATGATCCGTGACGTGGGAGATGATGAATGATTATGTATTGAAGTAAAAGCCCAAGATAGAGACGACTGACGAAATCTAACCAAGGCCCTTTGCGCCAATAGGCGTAGGAAGTGATGATGATGATGATTATGATCTGGTCTTCATAATTGCAGTACCAGTCCATATGACTCAGCTTTCTTTACTCCAATATAATCATGAGGAAACTAATCTCTTTCCTCTTCAAGAACGGATTAATTAAGAAGGGACGTAGAACTATAATATTCAATTTGGGATGATACTTACTCGAACAAGGGAGATATAAACTATTGAAGACTGCAAAGAATACCACGTCAAATATTCCTAACCTTGAAATATTTACGCTACATTTCAACATAATATGAATTTCTGGGTTGTTGTTTTTTTTATTTAAAATGCAAGAACCCTCGTATATGCAATGAAATATAATTCTTAGACTTAAAATTTGTCCGCCATGACATTGTCAAAAGCTATATTAGTTATGTAAGATATTTTAGATATAACTTCACATTCTACTGTACTACTTCAGCGCCCAATACTCTCATGCATTAAAGTGGAAAATTCTCTGTACTAGAGCTGGATGCCAACTAGCCCTACTACATGGGCTGAATATTTCAATTTAGCATAGGCTCCTATCTTTTGTATGAAAGTTCTGAAGGCAATTCGATTGGCAAGAGTAAGAATTATAATACTTTATCCTCTTGGTATCATAAATCGATGTCATTTACAAAGCCCTTTTATTTTCTGAGGCGTCAAAGGACGTATCTCGCTTTTGAAGGCAGGAACAATTATGTAACAAAAGTAAAATATATTATCTATAATGACCTCAATACTAGAATTTTTAAAAATCTCTTTTCAAAATGTCAAGCTTCTAGTGAATGCTTTAGATGAGTCCCCTATAAAATTTGTTTTCTTTATTAAGGATATTCGTTTTCTTTTAACATTATGGTATAGACTCGTGCAAAATTGACGTGCAGAGCTTTTAATGGAAAATTAAAA
>NC_090744.1:99732204-99739704 GCF_036898095.1 Palaemon carinicauda
GTCAGAAGCGGGAAAACCACAGACAGGGATCTGGCATCATAAAGTGTTGCCAGATCCCTGCCTTTAGTTTTCCCGCTTCTGACGTCATCAACCCTCATTTTCACTAACTATTGTGGCCTGGTATCACTGTTTGCCCGTCGGGGACTGCCCGGTAGTGTGGACAGGGCCTTACATTACTCAATGCGAGTCTGATTCCTACGTCACTGAGGTTATGCCATATCGAGAAGACCATTGCACCGTAGACGATACCTGAGAGGTCAGGTCGAACCACTGTAATCAACATCAGATCCTGGAGGACTATCATTCCTTCGGCAGTTGCTGCCAGCAGGCAGTCAGGGATAGGGGATTTCTCCGTTAATCTTATAACTACTATGGTAAATATCTGAAGAAAAACAAAACAAAACCTCTGTTAATTTCAGAACTACCAAGTTAAATATCTGCAAATGAAAGAGCATGCTTATGTTATATTTTCTTCAATGCGTAACGTTATTATTATTATTATTATTATTATTATTATTACTAGCCAAGCTACAACTCTAGTTGGAAAAGCAAGATGCTATAAGCCCAAGGGCTCCAATAGGGAAAAAATAGCGTAAGGTTGAAGGTGTCTGTTTTCAGTTCCAGTTTCACCAGAATTTCAGCCAGACAAGCCAAACTCCCCGCAGCGGTGCCCAACTACAGCAGTGGCCTCCCCAGTAAACAGCTTAAACTCACAGTCCCGGGCTTGGATCGATCTGCTGCCATGCAAATGCTAAGCGAACATGTTACCACTGTACTAGCTAGGGAGCTATATTTTTCAAACTTGCATCAATTATAATCATTGCTTTTCTTTATTACATTTTTGTTGTTGCTCTTAATATTTATTATTATTATTATTATTATTATTATCATTATTTTTACCGTTACCGTTATCATTATCGTTATCGTTATCATTATCATTATCATTATCATTATCATTATTATTATTATTATTATCATTATTATTATTATTATTATTATTATTATTATTATTATTATTATTATTATTATTAATATCATTATCATTATCATTATTATTATTACTTGCTAAGTTGGAAAAGCAGGATGCTATAAGGCCAAGGGCTCCAACAGCGAAAATAGTCCAGTGATGAAAGGAAATAAGGAAATGAATAAACTACAAAAGTAATAAAAAATTTGAATATTCTAAGAACAGTAACAACAGTAAAATAAATCTTTCATATATAAACTATAAAAAAAACAAGAAAAAAAGAAAGATAACTAGGATGGGGTACCCAAATGTACACCCAAGCAAGAGAAGTCTACCCGAAGACAGTGGATGATTGTTAGGTTATCTAAACGACATAGCCCAATCTACAACATTGACAGATGAATCTTAACAATTACTAGGTAGAAATTATAATGGCAATATTTATCAACACTTCCTAGATTAGCCTTATGATAATAATTGAAGATGCAGATAAAGGCGTTTATCAGACTGATAAGTAGCAATGGGTACTCGCATTGCTTGCGGAGACAGTTATCTACTTTAGAAGTGGCTAACTCTCTTAAGATAGGTGAGAACGAATAATTGGGTCGCATATCGGCAGCAACAATTATCCTTTCTGATAATGGAGCACTGATTGATATGTCAGCAACAAATGTGGGGTCGTTTGACTCTAAGAGATACATAATAATGGTTTACGGAGGGGGTTGGTGCCGTTTTCTATGTTTCTACCCGGCAAAGGGGTAACGCATGTGGTGTACCATAAATATGACTTCCTGATCATCGACGCTATATAGCCCACATTCCTGAATTAAATTCAGTCATTGAGTCACTGTTCAAGAAGAATTTGTTTATTTATTCAGTAGAGGAAAATTAAATGAATTAGCTGAAAAAGTACATTTACGTGAAAAGATAAGATGTTATAAATAATATCTATGCTGAGACTTGGCCTCAGTAAAAGCTGTTATATGATGCAATTAGCCAAATAATACTAAGAATTCGTTGTAAGTTCTTGATTAATATCATTTAGATACAAGCAATGATTAACTAATAAGGCAAATACATTATGAATAATTGTATCTTGTGAAGACGGCAGCCTAGTGGAAATTAAATGAAAGTAAAATATGCACTAATCATAATTCTGCAGGATTGGGGAACTCTATCAGCAAGCCTCTAATAATCAACAACTTTAATAGCTCTAATAGGACAAATAGAGTACTGCAATTTATAATAATAATAATAATAATAATAATAATAATAATAATAATAATAATAATAATAATAATAAAGTTTTGACTTTGGTGATGGTATCAGAAAATGAACTCACCTGTCCACAGATGAGGTAAACTGCTGTAACTACGATGAACTGGTCACGGCCCCATCCCAAATAGGTCATCTCCCATTCTGCCAGGAAACTCGGAGGAGAAAACAAAACGAAGAAAGTAACGAATAGGATGAGAAGCAAGTGCACTCGTTGCCTCTGGGGCCTCGCCTTCAAAGCCACGGCCCAAAGGTCGGACACATTTTTAGGATGGAGCAAATCCACGACTGGATTGTTGTCTCTCGGTGGGACTCGAGCTCCGTGTTCGACTTCGTCCTCCTGCAGGAATTCGTTTGACATGAACAGGGCTAGGATATAATACAGGAGAGCCATGATTAGGGCCCAAAAGGGTTTCGCTTCGCATGCGAGTCCTGTCCCGTATCCTATTAACCTCGTTAAAAGCAAGCAGTTAACGCCCACGCCTATTTTTAACGGTCTTGTCTTGGAATCTGTCTTGTCCACTGTCATGCTGAAGAAGGCCATTGGGAAAAAGGATGGGCCTCCGGCCACGCTGCGCAGGACAGTGGCCGCCAGCAATACCTGGAAGAAGAAATGAACAATTTTATCCAAATTTTGCATGGTCAAACATATTTCAACTAAATGTAGTCATCGTATTTGATTATTTCTTCTGAATTTGTTGATTAAACCACAATTAAGAGATATGATCTCTCCTTTCCTTTCCTTTTGAGCGTAAAACTAAAAGACATTTTCTGACAGCTGAGTTGTAGTTACTGGTATCTATCACTACAAAGAGGTTTCACTTCCTACTTTCATCGTGCTGGAACACATAGGACAGACAAAATCTAATTGACTGCAACTGCAGTAACACCACCCAAAGCTTTATGTACAACGACTGCTAGTTGAAAATATAGGTTTTGTTTGAGATATTTATAAATGTGTACAGTCAGGATTATTTTTGAGTCACTGCTTTGAAGCACAATCTTATTTATTATCAATGTCTAATATACTTGTAATTAAGCTATAAAAGTTTAAAAAAAAAATCTTTTTAATCTATGGGAATCCTAGCCCTGTGAAATTTAGAATATCACTCGAGTTAACCCTATGAATTTAACCTTTCCATTGTGGGCAGCCCATGAGAGTTTAAGCATATGCTGTTGTTGTTAAAGACTCCCTATCCCTTCCAGCCAACCACGGGCTCTTGCAATATTACAGCCCAATAGCTTACGAGGCAGTCCTGCTATAGTCTAAAACTAATATTCTTCTCAGACCCATGAAAGTTTAAAACGCCCTTTTGGATAAGCCCGTAAAAGTCTAAAACCCCTTTTAAGTAGATCTCACTGGAATTTGGATATTCTTTGGGTATATATATTTTCGATTATCTCCATTAAAGCTAGAATTGTACTTCGTGTCATTACATAAAGAGTCAAATGAAAGTCTACAACTTTCCTTAGTGTCACTCAAATTATTATTATTATTATTATTATTATTATTATCATCCCAAGCTAAGCTACAATCCTAGTTAAAAGATAAGGATACTATGACCCAAAGGGCTCCAACAGGGAAAGATAGCCCAGTGAGGAAAGGAAACAAGGAAAGAAATAAACTATAAGAAAAGTAATAAACAATTAAAATGAATTATTTTAAGAACAGTAACAACATTGAATTAGATCTTTCGTATATAAACTATAAAAACTTCAAAAACCAAGAGGAAGAGAAATAAGATAGAACAGCGTGCCCGAGTACACCCACCAGCAAGAGAACTCTAATCCAAGACAGTGAAGACCATGGTACAGAGGCTATGGCACTACCTAAGACTAGAGAATAATGGTTTGATTTGGGAGTGTCTTCTCGTAGAAGAGCTGCTAAACATAGCTAAAGTGTCTTTTCTACCCATACCAAGAGGAAAGTAGCTACTGAACAATTACATTGCAGTAGTTAACCCTTTGGGTGAAGAAAAATTGTTTGGTAATCTCAGTTTGTCATGTGTATGAGGGCAGAGGAGGGTAGTTGAATCAGTAGAACTTAAAAAGTTCAAACTTGCAGAATATGTTTTTATGTTGAACAGGCTGACATAAGTCTTTTTATTGTATATGTATGAAATATCTGTTTTAATGTTATTACTGTTTTTAAAATATTTTATTTTCATTGTTCATTACTTCTCACATCATTTATTTATTTCCTTATTTCCTTTCCTTACTGGGCTAATTTTCCCTGTTGGAACGCTTGGCCATATAGCATCCTGCTTTTCCAGCTAAGGTTGTAGCTTTGCTAGTTATAGTAATAATAATAACAACAACAACAACAACAACAACAACAACAATAATAATGATAATAATAATAGCTGTAGTATCTCATGGAGTGGCTGGTTCCGTGACCAAGCTACTACCTATAAAAATCTTAAACTTTACTGTGTCAGTCCAAGGACAATCTAAAACTTTGGGCTACCTTGATGAGAGTTGGCCTAACTAAACTTCTCTCTGACAACTAGAACAATTCCCTTACCTCAACTGGCCAGCTTTCGAAACGAACAAACAAGGTGTAGCACAGAGCTGCCATCAAGTACCCCACGATAGATGTTTTTATGAGACATAACCTTCCATGTCTGTCACTCCAGGGAGCCGCTAAGGATATCACCAGAAGAGATAATGGAATAGAGATAATGTTCGTTGTAGTGACGAAGTCCTCTTCTAGGGCGTAAGTCGCGTTCTGGAAAGAGGAGATTCTGATATCACAAGTAAGAATAAACTTAACAGTGGTGGAAATTATTCCGTTATAAGTAATGGCACTTGCAGTTAAGTGAAACATTATAGGAGTGAATATTACACTGTTAGAAAAACCCGTAATTTTAATCGGAAATTTTCATTAAACACAGACTATTCTCAACTGTATTTCAGTAAAATACAGGCGACCGTAATTTTACCTTACTTTGTTATCATCTTTTACGGGTTGGTGACCATAATATCACTCCTTTACGATAATGTATCCGATTTTAAAACGGTAAAAAACCTGGAATAAATGTTGCCAGACATGTACCGTTTTTCTTAAAAGCAAATTTTTAACAGTGTATATTGATTGAGGAGAGAATTCATTTATTAGAAATGGTTTTCTTGGCCATTTACAAATGAAGATATGATTCAGTGAATATATTTCTATCATTTCAGAGGCACGTCCAAAGCTTTCCTTGGTGCTTAAGACTCGCTTCTTAAAAGACAAAAAAAAATAGTGTCTGCTTTGTTTTTTTCCGGCGCTTTATCAGCGATATTTCTAAACTACTTCTTGAAGATCTTGATTATCTGCTAGTACCTGTGTTGTCTTGCACTTCAATTTTTTTTTCTTTTCTTATCTTGATGTCATCACTTTGGTGATAATTAAAGCCTTGAAAATTGCTTACACTTTTCTTTTTTAATTCATCCAAACTTGCAAAGTTTTTATTCATTATACGACACAAATAGGTATCCATTTGTCTATCATCATTTTCCAAATGCTAGGTGTGATGATAAATAATTAAAAGAACATATTACAGAAGAGATGCATTATTTGATTTAACAAGTGATCGTATATCACATGCATTTGTGATTATGTTACAATGAAGCAATGACGACAAAAAGGAAGTTCTTATTTGATAAAGATCGTTAAGATAGAATAAACACAATAAGCGTTTCAAGATAAGAATAAACATCCTGAATGCAGTATCATGTCGTAATAATTTGATAACAATCGCCTGCTTATAGTCTTTCTATGCCAGTCTAAACTGAAAAATTTTCTTAGCTCGTCAGTCAATCGTCTCCTCTACATTCCCCTGCATCGTTTTCAATCTCTAGTTATCCATTCTGGTGTTATTCCCATCGTTATTCTTTCCGTAACTCTTTAACTTGCAACTAGCTTATGTTCTAAGACTTTAGCAAGGCTCTAAGTTTCTGATACATAAGTTGATAGTGGTAGGATCATCTGATTAGATACTTTTCTTTTTTTAGAGAAAGTGGCATTTTAATTTTCATAATCTCGTTTTGTTTATCAAAAGCTCTCCATCCTATGCTTATCCTTCTTTTAATTTCGGTCTCAAGCCCTACGATAACACACCCTGTCTATCCTAAGTACGTATTTTCATTAAAGAAAACTTTAGAGGTTCATACATAAAACTTATTTTTGTCTCTTCAGTTTCATTGAACATTATCTTAGTTTTACTCACATTTATTTTCAATCCTACATATCTGCTTTCTCTATTCAAATCTTCTATCATCTTTTGCTATTCCTCACATGATTCAATAGATAGAACTATGTCATTTGCAAATCTTAAGTTATTAAAGTATTCCCTATTAATGCTAATTCCTAATTTAATTCTTAAAAACTTCTAGGTACGCTGTAAATAATTTAGGAGAAATGGGGTTTCCCTGTGTAACTCCTTTCTCAATCGGAATTTTCTCACTATTCTTATGTAGTTTTAGGATTACTAAACTTCGCATATACAGTAGATATCTTCAAGTGCTCTTACATAAGATTTATCTATTCTTTGTCCTTGAAGGATTTTCATCACTGCTGAAATTTTGAAAGAATCAAAATCTTTCTCATAATCTGTGAATGCCATATAGAGTGGTTTGTCTATTGGCTGGTTAATTATATGGATATGGTCAGTTGTTGGATACCTGCTTCTAAAGCCTGCTTACTCTCTTAGTTTATTAAAGTCTAGCTGTCTTTCTATTTGGCCTAACATGATTTTTGTAAATATTTTAAATATTACTGAAAGTAAACTTACTGGGCGGTAATTTTTCAGGTCTTTGGTGTCTACCATTTTGTAAATTAGTAAAATGATAGTTTTACCAAGCTGTAGGTATAAAACATTCTTGCAGACATTTTGTGTAAAATTCAGCGAGTTTTACAATAACGAAATTTTCTCCATCTATTATTAAATCAATAGTTGGGCCATCTTCTACAGCTGTTTTGCCTCTTTTCGTGCCTTTTAATGCTTTCTTTACTTCTTCTACTGCTACATTTGCTACCGACTCATGTGTTTCATTGTGTCTATTCCAAATATTACTATGCAGCAATTCTAAGAATACATTAACTTCACGAACAGAATGTCCATGATATACAAAAACGATTATTAGAGCTAAATAAACGAGATGAATAAATGAATCGACAAATATTGAAGCGAAGCAATACAAGCTAGGGAAAAAAGCCCATAGCCCATCTTTATATATATATATATATATATATATATATATATATATACATGTGT
>NC_090744.1:99742204-99754704 GCF_036898095.1 Palaemon carinicauda
ATGTATGTGAGTATGTATGTATGTATATATCTTTTTGTGTTCTTTGCACTAACCCAGGGGACACCAACGTTTGAAGCTAGAAGAGCCCTTTATTTAGAGAATCGTAAAAATAAAATGGTGCCAGAGTCGCCACAACAAAAACGATCTCCTGACATCTAAAATCAAAATCTTCCTTATTTCAGAAATAATAGAATATAATTTAGTATCCCAACGTGATATAATAATTATAGTGGTATTACTTTTTATACTTTATGTTCACAAAGCGAAATCGATATAATTTTGGGGGCGTGATCTTTTCATTTAAATGGGAGCATTCGTAAAATAAAATTTATCAAATATTTATTACATTCAGTACTAGACAATTATGGTGATCACAAAATGCAAAAGAAACATAGCTATACCGAAGTCTTGGAAATTGTAAGATTATCCCTTATAATTTCAGAGGGAAATGCATTATTATAAGGATAATTATTTAATTATATTCACATAACAAAATTGTTTATCTTTTGTATTATTTTTATATGCTGTACATAAAAATACAAAAAAGAAATATTAATAGTATCGGTGATATTTATGGAAATAACAGTATTACAAAGTAATAGGGTTGTGGTGGCCTATGTGGTAATGTCCCGGATTGGTATCTCCAGACTGAGATTCGAGTACCGTTCAAACTCATTAGTTCCTTTGGTCATTGCAGCCTCACCATCCTTGCAAGTTAAGGATGGGGAGTTTGAAGGATCCCAGAGGTCTACCTGCTGAGTCATCAGCAGCCATTACCTGGCCCTACCTGGTCCTAGCTTGGGTAGAGAGGGGGCTTGGGCACTGATCATATGGTCAGTCTCTAGACCATTTTCCTGCTTGATAGGACAAGGTTATTATCCATTGCTTCTGCTATTCATGAGCTGCCTTTAAAGGGCAAGCAATATTGTACTCTCGCAAATGATATCCTTTTCTGAAAACTTAGAGGAAATTCATTGCTGATATATATATATATATATATATATATATATATATATATATATATATATATATATATATATATATAAATATATATATATATATATATAAATGAATATATATACATATATATGTACATTTATATATATGTGTGTATGTATATATATGTGTGTGTATAAATATTCATATATATATATATATATATATATATATATATATATATATATATATACATACATATATATATATATATATATACATATATAAATAGTCAGTGGGAGATTTGTTCCTATGATTCATTGGAAGGTAGTGTTCAGCTTAAGCAAGATCACGACCTGTCATTGTGTAATTTACTTCTTGATTTTCTTTTAATGATTTTATGAGATTAATGCTCGAAAATACTTGCACACACAAATAAGTTGATCCGAAAATGGAGAAAATCCGAAGAGCAAACTCCTTTTTATTTATGTAGCTGTCTGGTAAAGCGCTCCAAACAGTACAAAAAAGAAAAAAAAAAATATTTTTTTATCAGATTTAGTATTTTTCCCCCTTTTTGTTGACTAATTAATATGCCTTTTTTTGTTTTTAAAGACTAAATAAGAGAATAAAAC
Organism: Palaemon carinicauda; assembly: GCF_036898095.1. Taxonomy (NCBI): domain Eukaryota; kingdom Metazoa; phylum Arthropoda; class Malacostraca; order Decapoda; family Palaemonidae; genus Palaemon; species Palaemon carinicauda. The sequence continues at coordinate 99,743,773 of NC_090744.1, forward strand.
TTTGTTTTAATTCCTATAACTTTACTACAAATCAGCTATTTAAAACTCCAACTTATTTCAGTTCACATTAGTACTTGTTTGAGAGTACACTCTGGCACACTATTCTATCTTTTTCCTGTTCTTCTTGTTTTGTTAAAGTTTTTATAGCTTATATAGGAGATATCTATTTTGATGTTACTGTTCTTAAAATATTCTATTTTTCCTTGTTTCCTATCCTCACTAGGCTGTTTTCCCTGTTGGAGCCCCTGGGCTTGTAGCATCCGGATTTTCCAAGTAGGGTTGTAGCTTAGCAAGTAATGACAATAATGATAGTAAAAGCTGAAAAACGTAGTCCAGGATATCTGCCCCGAATGGAGGGATTTAAAGGAATGGAGTTGTTTTCTCCCTTCTAATTTCTTGGTGGTAATAGTTACACAAAAAATAAAAAGATTAAATAATGGGGATAGGTTACAAAATATGATTTTATTACAAATATAATTGAAATATACAGCCCTTACAAATGTATTGCTTAGTGCATATAATGCGACATCAAGTAGAAGTTTCACTGAACATATTACATAATCACATAATGTACATCTCATTCCACACTTGATAATGTTTTTTTGACTCTGCATGACTCAAGATTTTAGGTGTGATTATCGACAACAAATTTACTCTTGAAAAAGCACATTAGGTCTGTCTCTTCTTCAGTTGCACAAAAAAAAATTGTCTTATTGAGAGTCTTTTGAGATTTTCGGTGATCAGTCTTTTCTGAAGAAGTGTTTTAATTCTTTCATTTTACCTTGTTTCGAGTGTTGTTCTCCTATCTGGTCTTCAGCTGCTGATTCTCATCTTAATTTGTTAGACAGGAACTTACGGTGTATTAGATTGCTTATTCCTGATCTAGATATTCATGTCTTTTAAAAGCCACTTCCATTTATAAAAAAAAATATGTTTTTTTATAGCATCAACATAAAACACACAAGCTGCAGATTCTTTGTATTTCCTCAATGATGGCAAGTAAACAAACTCTCTTTTCTAAAGATCTTTTACAAACACTGGAAGCTTCCTTTTATATGACAGCACTTCTAAAAATCATAAGGCATAGTTTCCCCATCCAATAGCAATTTCGGGTTAAAATTATTCAAAAGTTAAATTATTTAGTACCTTATGTTTCGAAACGATTTAAAGGTTTAAATGCCGCTCACGAATGGCAGAGGCAAGGACAGTGACATTGCCCTATCAAGCAGAGCAATGCCCTAGAGGCTGACCATATTACATATAATCAGCGCCCAAGCCCTTCTCCACCCAAGCTAGGTCCAAGGAGGGCCAGACAGTGGCTGCTGATGACTCAGAAGATAGACATATAAGCTCCCCCAAACCCTCCATCCTTAGCTCTCAAGGATGATGAGGTTGCAGCGACCAAAGAAACTAACGAGTTTGAGCGGAACTCCATCCCCTGTCTGGCGATCACTAGTCAGGGACGTTACCGCCTCGGCCGCCACAACCCTGTATTTAAAAAATTAGTAAAATTTATGTCTATAGTATGGCTTTGCAATTTGATAAAATTTAACTAAATATCGTCTTAAGAGTATCATATGATTTTTAAATTGATAATTAGCTTAGTTCAGCATTTAGAGCCACAAAAGTGTCTCCATAGAGCCGGCTCGCATGTGGCTTCCGAGCCGCATGTTGGTGGCCCGTCGGCTAACCCAAAGTATTCTTTGGTTCGAGTTAAATTTATGCTAATGCACTACATTTATCAAAAGACTCGCTGTCTAAATTTCTTATACTGCAGAGCTTGATAAATGCTCTCCTTTAAATACCTTAGTTAATAAATACAAGAGAGAAATGGTAGCATTGATCTTTAGAATAGGCTTTATCTAACTACATTACTATCGCTAAGAGAGTCTTCGTCCTTTGGGTGAATAAGATCATTATTCTATTCCATTAAAAATTTCAAGGAACAACACTAAAAAAAGGCATCACAAACGTCTTTGTTGTCCTGTGCTCTCGTCACTGCAGGTAATGCTCTAGTATGATTACGGCTAATTTTAACTAATTGGACACTTTCATTTTGTTCTGTAATTTATTTGAGTGATTCTTGTCTTTACATCACCAACAAGGATCTAAACAATTATAAGAATATGATTTATTGATGGTTCTAAAGCCTATCGGTTGGCATATAATCACATTTTCCTGCTTTTATATGCTTACATTCATGAATTTCAATATTCTAACAAGTTAGCAGGAAGGGTATTAGACAACAGAAGCTTACTTGATGTTTTGGAGGAAATTTTGTGCAATGAAACTTTTTTGGAAACTCTCACTTTCATAATTGAACATTATATAAAGTTTTTGTGAACTAGAAAATGTGCTATCTTTAACTTCTTTCCTAGATACAGTATTTTATCTTCATGACCCTTGAAGATAAAGAAAAAACTTGCTCTGCCAAAGATTACTGATGACGTCTACCCACCCAGAGTCAATACAGTTAATTCAGTGGAGGAATCCAGCCATGGGACTCCAATGACGTCACAGCATTAGCTCCGCCCCCACTGCCTGAGTTAAACAGACCTTATCTATATTAACTCTGTACCCACCGATCTCAAAGATTATATGGATCGATTTTCAGTTAGTGAAAGACAGAAATTAAGCAATTATAGCAGTTTGTGACCAATGATTATAATTTTTTACAATAAATACAAGATTATCTTCAGTGAAGATGAGTAAAACCTTTCATCGAGCCATACATCTTTGTTCTTGTAATGGATATTATTAAAGCAGGTGTCAGAGAGGGAGCCCCTGGAGTCGGATGTTTGGTGATGATTTTATTTTAATAATGTTGTTTTGGTAGGCCTGACTAGTTGACAAAAAGTATTGTCCTTCTTTATGGAAATTTATAAATGGCCACCCTAGAATGAACGTTCATTAAAAATGTATGGTACAATAGCCGTATATAAAAAGAATTCATAGTTCGTTGACCATATATTAGTTAGCTACTGTGAGGGGAAGGTCATCTGCCATAAGAAGAATGCTTCTTAATCAAAAAGAAATACAGATGCTGTATGATCTAGAGAATGTGTGGAAAGGAAATTAGAGATGTGGAGAAAATCTCTTAAAGATCAGGGTTTAAGGATGAGTGGGGCCAAGACAGAATATATGTGAATGAGAGGAGAAGGAAAACCGGGTGCTATTAAAATGTGCGTGGAAAACATCAAGCGGGTTAACACGTTCAAGTACCTTTGGCCCTGTGCGATGGGTAATGGAGGCATGTAATCAGAAATTTGCCACAGGATACATTGTGCCATGATGAACTGGAGAATATCATCGAGCATAGTATGTGATAAGAGGGTAAAGGTGAAATGGCGGTTTTATAAAAGTGTTCGGTAGTTAGACCAGCCATGGTGTATGGAGCTAAAGCTTGGTCAATAAAGAAGACTCAAGAAAGGAAGTTAGAAGTGGCAGAAATGAGGATGTTACGATGGATGTATGAAGTAACGAGATAGAGCAGGATAAAAATAATGATTACATTACAGGGACAGTCAAGGAAGGAAAAGTGTCGGAAATCATTCAGAAAAGAAGACTGCAGTGGTTTGGCCATGTCATGCGGAGAGAAGAAAATCATGTGTGCTGTAGGGTCATGGTAATTGAGGTGGATGGGGGAAGGCCAAAGTTCAGATGAAAAGATAAGGTAACAAATGACATGCGGGAAAAGGGATTGAAAGAACAGGATGCCCAGGATAGAATAGAATGGAGAAGGCTAATACGAAACAGCAACCCCATATGGAAATGGGTAAAGGATGTTGAAGATGATATTTTCCTATATATATATATATATATATATATATATATATATATATATATGTGTGTGTGTGTGTGTGTGTATGTATATATATATATATATATATATATATATATATATATATATATATATATATATATATATGTACATATCTGTATATATATATATATATACATATATATACCTACATGTATATAATAGATATATATAAATATAATTTATATATATACATATATATATATGTATATATATATACATAATCAACAACTACAACAAATGCAGCCCTTTCTAATCCACTGCAGGACAAAGGCCTCAAACATCTCAATGCATGTATGGGGTTTTGCCAGTTTTCATCACCACGCTGGTCAGTGCGGATTGGTGATGGTGGAAAATTTTCATCTGATCGCTCACAACAAAACCAACCTAGTGTGGATGACCCTGACTAGTACACCTTGCTGATCATGGGGATACATAAACCCTTTCACCACGTCAAGGTAAGTGAAAATATTTGTAATGTATCAATAGTATTTGAATGTGTAGGACTGTAGGCTATACAAGGCATGCATATATTTTCCCATTACATGCATGTATATATTACGTACTTATACATGCATAACGTGACTATCGCATTGGCATGCATTTATACTCCCAAGTGTTCGCATATGTTTTAGATTGTATGTGAGAGCATATGTGTAATATGAAGTCTCATTTATGCTGGAACACGCAATATTCAGTTTGCATTGCTATCTATGTATGCATTGACGTGAAACCTGCATGCGTGGTTGAGTATACGAGTGTGTTCAGATAAAAACACATGAACACATGAAAGGCACGGACATACATGTGTCACTTCAATATAACTTAATTGGTTTATGAAAATAAGTAATTGCTTCAATAACTCCGATGGCAATACACAAAACGCTTTATTCTCTATTGGATATGTTGTCATCATGGATATATTGTCTTGATGGATATATTGTTTTCGTGGTTCTATTGGATTATGGGTTACATTATCATAAGGATTATATTTTATGGTTATCTTTCCTTAGAGATAACAATGATGTCCTGGTTATAATTGTCTTCGTGGCTATATTTCGATCAGCGTCATGTTTCTCTATGTTTATAAAGTATTGTTTATGGTTATTTTGTCATTATAGTTATGGTGTCTTAATAATCATATTTTCTTCATGGTAATAATGGTTTTGTTATTATGTTGTAATGGTTAGGTCTATATTGTCTTTGTGGTTATATTGTCTTTGTGGTTATATTGTCTTTGTGGTTATATTGTCTTATTATATTTTTCATGGTCATATAAGCCTCGTGGTTATATTTTCTTCATCCATTAGTGCTTTGTACCTTCGTCTCATTTTTTTTTTTTATCCAAGTACCACTTTCAGAGAAAGGAAAGTTTTTTTTTTGTTTAATGAATTTCCAAAGTGTGAAAAAGAGTTTATCATACAGAATTAGGTTTATATAATTCGAGATATTTTCACATTATTTTTACTTAATTTATCCATCCTGAGTTTAAAAGCTGTGATTAATCAACAGGATTTCGGATGTATGAGATAGAGTTTACGAAATCCTTTGTAGCTCAAGTGCATAAGATAGACACGTTCAGAGTAATGGTGCAAAGCATAGTGACGAGTTTATGGTCCAAAGTATGGTAAGGGGTTTACACAATTCTCGAATAGCAGTGCGTGGTATCACTACATCTGTAATTTCAGTTCTCAAATGAGAGATAGGAATAGAGATTAAGAGATAAATGAACAACTGTGATGTCTTTATAAGATAACAGTAAATCTATCACATGATCTGCAAAGATTTGGAAATATTGATAATACTCCTTAACGTCTGTATACAAAGAACCCAATAGCATTTCTCTTTAGTGTAATTGATCGAAAAGTACCCATAGAAACTGTACATATTTTATTTGTCGTATCAGTTTAAATTATCGATTTATTCCTTGATAAGAGAATTATTCTGTATTATGAACAGAGAAAGTATATAATAATATTTTTTAAAATTTTATATAATAATTATTTTCAAATCCCTATATACTCGCATTTTGCATTAGAATTACAAGTATGCTTTGAATTTAATATATATTAAACATTATCTAAGCAATAATTAGCAACAATTGAAAAAGCCTCATCATTGCCAATACTTCTAAACAGAAAACTCAAATCTGTCGATATTTAAAAATAAATTACCTTGTTTTGAATAAAATCAACTATTGAAATAATAAAGCATTATGAATACAGGATATTTTGAATTAAACAAAATAATTTTCAAAGTAATCAGAATAATGATTACTATTGCGTTTATTGTGTAGAAATGTCAATTTCATCCTTTTTCCATGCTCATTGGAGACCACAGGAATAATATTCTTCTTTTATACCGGGAGTTTAAGTAGAAATACAGCAAACGTCACTCTCTTAACTCTTCTTGCTAAGTGTTTGAGATAAGTTTAGTATTGGGTCTCTCAATCTTTTTCCTACAGAGCCACTAACTTGAAGAGCTTCTTCTAAATTCAAGTTATATTTATACATTGTGAAATTAGCTATTAACGTATTACATCTATAAATGTTTCTATTAAACAATGACATACTTTGGCATACCATTTTTCCCATGTATACATATAATCTTGGGGACGTATATTAATTACGTAATCACGTTTTTAATTGCATTGATAGACCTCAAGAGGTAGTATAAAAGTTGAACACATTAAATCAATTCTGAATTTAATTTTGATACACGTTAATTCATGTGCTAAAATCGGGTGATTTCTACTATTCCAATAATAGATAAAAGAGAAGCAATGTTCAAAATCCATCGTAAACGTCTACTATGACCTGAGCAACCAGTGCTTCTGACAGTACACTAGATGAATAGATGCCAAAGACTTTCATATTTCATAACTAATTAATCGTCGACTTTTGATAATTTTGTTTTTGTGGGGATAATAGTTATATGCATGTGTTTAAATAATAAGATAAGAATTCAAATAAGCTGTTCACATAGCTGTAAAATTCTTTTTTATTGTTACTTTGTCACTCTTCTCGTGTTTTGATTTGTTTACTACAACGGAGAGAACAAGACTGTTACCAAGTTGGCAAGAATTGCTTGAGTCACTAAAATCAAGTTTTGATAATTCAAGGAAAATTTTGATTGACAGAAATTTATTGTCAAACACAACTTATTCAAACAACTTTTGTAGGCAATTCAATTGATTTTTAAAAAGCTTCCTAAAAGTTTACGAACTTTAGTTACTGTTAGGATGTCTTACTCTCTTTTTAAGGTCCTTGGTAATGACGTCATAACCATCGCCTTCAAAACTGCACTGAATCAACCTTTTGTTCCTTGAAGATATTAGAATTATCGGTAACTGCAGTACCATATTGTACTATCATACAATCAGGATCACAAATATGATATTCAAAGTAGTTTAAAGATAGAAGCATGACCTATTTCTGACTCGGATTAACAGGTAGGTGTTGCTTGTTTACTGCATAAGTCATCCATAAAATCTGACAGAACAAGTTTTCTTTGATTTCTTTGTGAAAATCCGTTTTCTTCCTATACTGAAATACTTAAACATTTAAATTAAAAAATACTGCCGTGTTATTATCATTAACAAAATTTTTTAAAATATGCATTTTGCATTAGAAGTGTAGTAAATTTTAAACTAGATTTTGAATGTTTTATTTGAGTCCAAAGGATTTACACAAAGCAAGGTGAAATTATCTTAAGTTACCGTTCGGAAAGTTTGCATCAATTCAAATAAACTATCCATGTTTATGTACTGACATGTTTGTGTTTTATGGTTATTGAAAAGGTAATTATCCGTGCGTATGCAAAACAATTGACTATGTGTATATTCCTACATATGAATACTCCCACATTTATTAAAGAAAAGATGTATGAATATCTAATTGCGTCATTGCTTTAATACCAATATTCTTTTACGTGTGTACTTTTGTATGTGATTATAGATGCATTTATTAGTGAATTTGTGTTCTTAAATATATAAGTTACAGATAAAAAGCATCTGTTTAGGCCTACATGTACACTTACAAGGACTCATATGTAGGCTATGCATGTTTTATTTGCATGGGTGTATCATGTGTAATTGTAGGCTATACAACATAGGCCTATATCATAGTGTACATGTATATTTAAATTTTACTATATGCATATGTGTGCAATTTACACACACACACACACACACACACACATACACACACACACACACACACACACACACATATATATATATATATATATATATATATATATATATAGATAGATAGATAGATATAGATATATAGATAGATAGATAGATAGATAGATAGATACATACATACATATATATATATATATATATATATATATATATATATATATATATATATATATATATATATATATTATGTGTAAATATGTTACTATGTGTAATTGTATATGTACAAGCTATATGCCTTATATTTCTTCAAGTACATGTCATTATATATGCACTTCATTATACAGGAAGATAAGAATGCATTTATTCAACATTTCAGTGCGAAATCGTGTCACTGAACTTTCGGAACAAACGTCGTTACTTATACTAATTGCTCATCTTCAAAAGTCTTAGGTTTATCGGCTATTGTGCCAAGACTTTACGTCATAATTAAATCAAAATGATTCAGATTATTCAATGTTTATCCAGAAGGAGGAATTTAATGACTAACAATATTTCTTGCAAGTAATAACAAATTTCTTTTTTAATTAAGATATATTAATTCTAATTTACTTGAAAATTTTCCTTCACATTTCTCTGACTTGATGCAATACGTCTGCAGTCTTTTTTTTTTTTTTTTTTTTTTTTTTTAGTAAACATGTAGGGATTTCACTTGATTTTAGAAGTTGGTATACAAACTTATGGACAGGCTCCAAAGTTTTCTTGAAGTTCCATAGTTAAACGATTTGGTCCAGAAGTAGAGAGCTTTATAAAATAAATTGATATTTTCACTATATATTTTGAGGTTGTAGACTACTGGGAAAGTCTCTTTGGGAGATGGTGCAAAGATAGAGACTAGATTTTTTAAATTTTCATATATACTTTGTTGTAACTGCATTAGTTAATGCATGGATATCAGACAAATTTACTTATTTACTTATGAGAGAGAGAGAGAGAGAGAGAGAGAGAGAGAGAGAGAGAGAGAGAGAGAGAGAGAGAGAGAGAGAGAGAGAGAGAGAGAACACGTTATCTGAAAATAATTAATGTTAATTCCTCATAATGATAACATGATACCAGGTGTATAATTGATGAATATTTGTAAACATTGATAATTCAATAAGTCTGGAAACAAAATATATTCACTTCAATTTAAGCTATTTAATCGAAATATTGGTCTTGCAGTGTTATGGTTACCTAGTCAGTTCATTTTATTCTCACATTTTAATCAGGCTATTAATTTTATTTTTCGCATGCGAAATACTTCTGTTGTATTATGAGAAGTGGAAGTATAGATTAATTAATTTAGGGTTCCAACTTCAAACTAATTCTATGCCCTAATTATCCTCCATTAGAATTGCAGGCATTATAATGCAAGACATTACTACATTCTCACCTAACATTTTTAAAGGAATTATTGCCAGCGATATAAAACAAAAATAATCAAAACCTCTATAGATATATCAATAAATATTATTGCTTATATTAAAATTAACAATGAAAATATTAAACATTTATAAATAGAGGCTATTTTAATCTAAAAAAAATTAATTTTTAAAGTATTCTTAGTAAGCATTATTTTAGCTTTTATTGTTAGGAAATTGGATTTTTATCCTTTTTCCATGGTCATTGGCGGTAATAACAAGCATTTTTCCGCTTTTATTTCTAGACTTCAAGAAAAATCATAAAAAACGCTTCCTCATTTTCTTTCTTTATAAAGCGTAAATGAAAATAAAGTATTGGTTCTCTCAATCTATTTCCCCCCAGAGCTGCTAGTATAGTTTTTTTTTTTTTTTCTACATCCAACTCGCTTTCCTTTATTTTCAAATCAGCTGGTAATGTGGACACACCTTACTATTTATATTTAAAAATGTATTCCGTTGAATATGTAATCTGACATGTGTAGTTTGTTTGTGTGCGTAAGTATTAACTTCATTATCACAATTTCCATTGTCTTGACACAGCTTAAAATTACGTATACATTTGAAAGTCGTGAAATAGATCTTAAAAATCCAGTTCCTTATACATGTATTTGCATCAATCATATATGCTTTTGCTATTCCAATCAAAAGAATGAGAGGCAATATTCAAAATATATAGCAAACGTCTCTTTTTTTTTTTTTTTTTTTTTTTTTTTTTGTCCTGAGCAACCAGTTCTTTTGACAGAACTTAGGTGCAATTGATACTAAAGTCCTCCAGACTCATTAACTAATTACTTATTTTCATCACATCATTTTGTTTTCATATGAGTTACATTTATATCTACATACTTTGATATTGAAATAAACTTCCAAAAAAACTCTTTATTCGGCTTAAAATTTGTTATTTATTGCTACGTTGTTACTCTCTTCTTACTTTATCTGTTTACACCTAAAGGAAAGACCAAAACTGTTACCAACTTACCAAAAATATCCTGACTCTACAAAAAGAAAATATTTTATGATTCGTGAAAATATTTGAATAACGGCAATTTGGTACATTATTCAGTGCATTTAACCAACTTTTATAAGGAGGTATAAAGATTTTTGAAAGCTTTTTAAAAGTTCAAGAACTTCAATCTCTTTTTAGAATAAAGCTCTTTGTCTTTAAGATCCTTGGAAATGACGTCATAACCACACCCAAAACAACGATTGTATCGGCATTCTGTTCTTCGAAAATTTGAAAATTTTCATTAAATACAACACAATGCCATACACAAATGTGTTCTCGATAATAAGTAAAAATAATTTTATATTCCACGAAGCCTGGATGTAAGTCATATGATATATTTCCAGCTCAGATTAATTGTTCAAAAATTGTTTGTCTATTGCATTAGTTACCCATAAAAGCTATAGGTTACGTTTTCTTTTATCAATATTTCTCAAAAACGTTTTTTTTTTTTCCTTGGGGTTAAATGTGGTTTTGTAACACTTGAAATCCTGTCGGATTAGAT
>NC_090744.1:99779306-99806806 GCF_036898095.1 Palaemon carinicauda
AGTCTGGAGGACTTTAGTATCAATTGCACCTAAGTTCTGTCAAAAGCACTGGTTGCTCAGGACAAAATAGACGTTTGCTATATATTTTGAATATTGCCTCTCATTCTTTTGATTGGAATAAAAAAATTATATATGATTGATGCAAATAAATAAATGTATAAGAAAATGGATATTTAAGATCTATTTCACAACTTTCAAATGTATACGTAATCTTAAGCTGTGTCAAGAAAATGGAAATTGTGATTATGAAGTTAATACTTACGCACACAAACATACTACAAATGTCAGATTACACACTCAAACGGAGGTGTGCCTACATTATCAGCAGATTTGAAAATAAAGGAAAGCGAGTTGGATGTAAAAAAAAATAGCTATATCAGCAGCTCTTGGGGGAAAAGATTGAGAGAACCAATACTTTATTTTTATTTACGCTATATAAAGAAAGAAAATGAAGAAGCGTTTTTTATGATTTTTCTTGAAGTCTCGAAATAAAAGCGGAAAAATGCTTGTTATTACCGCCAATGACCATGGAAAAAGGATAAAAATCCAAGTTTCCAACAATAAAAGCTAAAATAATACTTATTAAGAATACTTTGAAAATTTCTTTTTCTAAATTAAGATAGCCTCTATCTATAAATGTTTACTATATCCATTGTTAATTTTAATATAAGCCATAATATTTATTGATATATCTATAAAGGATTTGATTATTTTTGTTTTGTTTCGTTGGCAATAATGCCTTTAAAAATGTTAGTGAGAAAGTAGTAATGTCTCGCATTATAATACCTGCAATTCTAATGGAGGATTATTAGGGCATAGAATTAGTTTGAAGTTGGAACCCTAAATTAATTTCTCTATACTTCCACTTCTCATAATACAACAGAAGTGTTTCGCATACAAAAAATAAAATTAATAGCCTAATTAGAATGTGATAATAAAATGAACTGACTAGCTAACCATAGCACTGCAAGAACAGTATTTCGATTAAATAGCTTAAATTGAAATGAATATATTTAGTTCCCAGACTTATTGAATTATCAATATTCATCAATTATACACCTGGTATCATGTTATCATTATGAGGAATTAACATTAATTATTTCTAGGTAGTGTGTTCTATCTCTCTCTCTCTCTCTCTCTCTCTCTCTCTCTCTCTCTCTCTCTCTCTCTCTCTCTCTCTCTCTCTCTCTCATGAATAGATAAATAAATTTGTCTGATATCCATGAATTATCCAATGCAATTACAACAAAGAATATATGAAAATTTCAAAAATCTAGTCTCTATCTTTGCACCATCTCCCAACGAGACTTTCCCAATAGTCTAGAACCACAATATATACAGTAGAAATACTAATTTCTTTATGAGCGATTATGCCTTGTCTTACATAAAGTTCCCTACTTCTGGGCCCAATCGTTTAGCTATGGACCCTCAAGAAAACTCTGGAGTCTGTCCATGATTTATGAGTTTGTATACCAACTTCTCAAATCAAGTGAAATACCTATATATGTGTCTGCTGATGAAAGACTGCAGACGTATTGCATCAAGTCAGAGAAAAGTGAAAATAAATTTTCTCGAAAATTAGAATGAATTTATCTTAATTAAAAAGAAGTTTGTTAATAGCTGCAAACGTTATTGCTGGTCATCAAATTCCTTCCTTTGAATAAACTTTAAATAATCTGAATCATTTTGATTTACTTATGACACAAAATTTTGGAACAATAGCCGGTAAACCTTAGAGTTTTGAAGATGAACAATTAGTATAGGTAACAATGTTAGTTCCGAAAGTTCAATAACACAATCTCGCACTGAAATACTATTAAATTCTTAGTTCAACATATACTGACAATTATTAGGTTATATATATACATATATATATATATATATATATATATATATATATATATATATATATATATATATATATATATATATATATATATATATATATATATATATATATATTAATGCATGCGTATATCTATATACGAATATGGATTATGAATGAATGCATTCATATCTTCCTGTATAGTTAAGTGCACACATAATGACATGTCCTTAAAGAAACATACCATATAGCTTTTACATATACAATTACACACAGTAGCATATCCACACACACTCATATATATATATATATATATATATATATATATATATATATATATATATATATATATATATACAGTATGTGTGTGTAACAGTGTGTAGTACACACATATGCATATAGTAAAATCTAAATATACAAAATATACATGTACATGATGATTTAGGCATATTTTCTTGTATAGTCTACAATTACACATAACACACACATGCGAATAAAATCTGCTTAGCCTAGACATAAATCCCTGTAGGTGTATATGTAGGCCTACACAGATGCATTTAGGGGCAGGGAAAAATATTCGAATTAAAATTAATAAAAGAAAACGTAACCTATAGCTTCCATGAGTAACTAATGTAATAGACAAACACTTTTTTTGTTAAATTAATCTGAACTGAAAATATATCATATGACTTACCTACAGGCTTCGTGGAATGTAACATTACTATGCTTATTATAGTGAACACATTTTTGTATGGCATTGTGTTGTATTTCATTAAAATCTTCATATTTCGAAGGACAGAATGCCGACTTAACCTTTCTTCTTTGGGTGTGGTCATGACGTCATTTCCAAGGATCTTAAAAACAAAGAGCTTTATTCTAAAAAGAGATTAAAGTTCTTAAACTTTTAAAAAGCTTTAGAAAATCTTTATAGCTCTTTATAAAGGTTAGTTGAATGCACTAAATAATGTAACAAACTGCTGTTATTCAAATATTTTTATGAATCATAAAATATTTTCTTTTATTTTGAGTCAGGATATTTTTGGTAAGTTGGTAACAGTTTTGGTCTTTCCTTTAGGTGTAAACAGAAAGTAAGAAGAGAGTAACAACGTAGCAATATATAACGAATTTTAAGCCGAATAAAAATTTTTATTTTTGGAAGTTTATTTCAATATCAAAGTATTTAGATATAAATGTAACTCATATGAAAACAAAATGATGAGATGAAAATAAGTAATTAGTTAACGAGTCTGGAGGACTTTAGTATCAATTGCACCTAAGTTCTGTTAAAAGCACAGGTTGCTCAGGACAAAATAAACGTTTGCTATACATTTTGAATATTGCCTCTCATTCTTTTGATTAGAATAGCAAAAGTATATATGATAGATACAAATATATACATGTATAAGGAACTGGATTTTTAAGATCTATTTCACGACTTTCAAATGTATACGTAATCTTAAGCTGTGTCAAGACAATGGAAATTGTGATTATGAAGTTAATTCTTACGCACACAAACATACTACACATGTCAGATTACACATTCAACGGAATACATTGTTGAATATAAATAGTAAGGTGTGTCCACATTATCAGCTGATTTGAAAATAAAGGAAAGCTAGTTGGCGGTAGAAAAAAATAGCTATATTAGCAGCTCTGGGGAGAAAAGGATTGAAAGAACCAATACTTTATTTGTATTTACGCTATTTAAAGAAAGAAAATGAAGAAGCGGTTTTTTAAGATTTTTCTTGAAGTCTCGAAATAAAAGCGGAAAAATGCTTGTTATTACCGCCAATGATCATGGAAAAAGGATAAAAATCCAAGTTTCTAACAATAAGAGCTAAAATGATTCTTACTAAGAATACTTTGAAAATTTCCTTTTCTAAATTAAAATAGCCTCTATTTATAAATGTCTAATATCTCCATTGTTAATTTTAATGTAAGCCATAATATTTATTGAAATATCTATAAAGGATTTGATTATTTTTGTTTTGTATCGTTGGCAATAATTCCTTTAAAAATGCTAGTGAGAAAGTAGTAATGTCTTGCATTATAATACCTGCAATTCTAATGGAGGATAATAAGGGTATAGAACTAGTTTGAAGTTAGAACCCTAAATTAATTACTCTATACTTCCACTTCTCATAATACAACAAAAGTATTTCGCATACAAAAAATAAAATTAATAGCCTAATTAAAATGTGATAATAAAATGAACTGACTAGGTAACCATAGCACTGCAAGAACATTATTTCGATTAAATAGCTTAAATTGAAGTGAATATATTTTGTTTCCAGACTTATTGAATTATCAATATTTACAAATATTCATCAATTTACACCTGGTATCACGTTATCATTATGAGGACTTAAAAGTAATTATTTCTAGATAGTGTTCTCTCTCTCTCTCGCTCTCTCTCTCTCTCTCTCTCTCTCTCTCTCTCTCTCTCTCTCTCTCTCTCTCTCTCTCTCTCTCTCTCTCTCTCATAAACAAATAACAGGATGCCAGAAAACTTTCAATCAATCAATCAATCATAAACAAATAAATAAATAGATTTGTTTGATACCCATGAATTATCCCATGCAGTTACAACAAAGAATATATGAAAATTTCCAAAATCTAGTCACCATCTTTGCACCATCTCCCAACGAGACTTTCCCAATAGTCTAGAATCACAAAATAAACAGTAAAAATACTAATATCTTTATGAGCGATTAAGCCTTGTCTTTCATAAAGTTCTCTACTTCTGGGCCCAATCGTTTAGCTATGGAACCTCAAGTAAACTCTGGAGCCTGTCCATAATTTATGAGTTTGTATACGAACTTCTAAAATCAAGTGAAATCCCCATATATGTGTCTACTGATAAAAGACTGCAGACGTATTGCATCGAGTCAGAGAAACGTGAAATTAAATTTTCGCGAAAATTAGAATTGATTTATCCTAATTAAAAAGAAGTTTGTTATTAGCTGCAAGAGTTATTGCTGGTCATCAAGTTCCTTCCTTTGAATAAACTTAAATAATCTGAATCATTTTGATTTACTTATGACGCAAAATCTTGGAACAACTGCCGATAAACCTTAGAGTTTTGAAGATGAACAATTTGTTTAAGTAACAATGTTTTTTTTCGAAAGTTCAATAACACAATCTCGCACTGAAATGCTATAAAATTCTTAGTTCAACATATTCTGACAATTATTAGGTTATATATATATATATATATATATATATATATATATATATATATATATATATATATATATATATATATATATATATATTAATGCATGCATATATCTATATACGAATATGAATTATGAATGAATGCATTCATATCTTCCTGTATAATTAAGTGCATACATAATGACATGTCCTTAAAGAAACATATGCCATATAGCTTATACATATACAATTACACACAGTAACATATTCACATACACACACACTCAGACAATTATATATATATATATATATAATATATATATATATATATATATATATATATATATATATATATATATATATATATATTATATATATACATTGTATATATATATATATATATATATATATATATATATATATATATATATATATATATATATATATATATATATATATATATATATATATATATAAATATATAGTATGTGTGTGTGTAGTACACGCATGCATATAGTAAAATCTAAATATCCATGTACATGATGATATAGGCATATTTTCTTGTATAGTCTACAATTACACATGATACACACATGCAAATATAATCTGCATAGCCTACACATAAATCCTTGTAAGAGTATATGTAGGCCTACACAGATGCATTTAGCCGTAAGGAAAAAAAATCATTCGAGTGAAAATTAATAAAAGAAAACGTAACTTATAGCATCCATGAGTAACTGATGTAATAGACAAACATTTTTTTTTGGTTAATTAATCTGAACTGAAAATATATCATATGACTTACTTACAGGTTTCGTGGAATGTAACATTGCTATGCTTATTATTGTGAACACATTTTTGTATGGCATTGTGATGTATTTCATTAAAATCTTCATATTTCGAAGAACATAATGCCGACTTAACCGTTTTTCTTTGGGTGTGGCCATGACGTCATTTCCAAGGATCTTAAAGACAAAGAGCTTTACTCTAAAAAGAGATTAAAGTTCTTGAACTTTTAAAAAACATTAAAAAATCTTTATAGCTCCTTATAAAGGTTGGTTAATACAATGAATAATGTAACAAATTGCTGTTATTCAAATATTGTCACAAATCAGAAAATATTTTCTTTTTTTTGGAGTCAGGATATTTTTGGTAAGTTGGTAACAGTTTTGGTCTCTTCCTTAAGTGTAAGCAGATCGAAGAAAGAAGAGAGTAACAACGTAGCAATAAATAAAGATTTTTAAGCCGTATAAAGAATTTTTTTTGGAAGTTTATTTCAATATTAAAGTATGTAGATATAAATGTAATCATATGAAAACAAAATGATGAGATGAAAATAAGTAATTAGTTAATGAGTCTGGAGGACTTTAGTATCAATTGCACCTAAGTGCTGTCAAAAGCACTGGTTGCTCAGGACAAAATAGACGTTTGCTATATATTTTGAATATTACCTCTCATTCTTTTGATTGGAATAGCAAAAGCATATATGATTGATGCAAATAAATACATGTATAAGGAACTGGATTTTTAAGATCTATTTTACGACTTTCAAATGTATACGTAATCTTAAGCTGTGTCAAGACAATGAAAATTGTGATTATGAAGTTAATACTTGCGCACACAAACATACTACACATGTCAGATTACACATTCAACGGAATACATTTTTTAATATAAATAGTAAGTACTTGTGCCTACATTATCAGCTGATTTGAAAATAAAAAGGAAAGCGAGTTGGATGTAGAAAAAAATAGCTATATTAGCAGCTCTGGGGGAAAAAGGATTACAAGAACCAATATTCTATTTTTATTTACGCTTTATAAAGAAAGAAAATGAAGACGCGTTTTTTTATGATTTTTCTTGAACCCTCGAAATAAAAGCGGAAAAATGCTTGCTATTACCGCCAATGACCATGGAAAAAGGATAAAAAATCCAAGTTTCTAACAATAAAAGCTAAAATGATGCTTACTAAGAATACTTTGAAAATTTCTTTTTCTAAATTAAAATAGCCTCTATTTATAAATGTTTACTATATCCATTGTTAATTTTAATATAAGCCATAAGATTTATTGATATATCTATAAAGGATTTGATTATTTTTGTTTTGTATCGTTGGCAATAATTCCTTTGAAAATGCTAGTGAGAATATAGTAGTGTCTTGCATTATAATACCTGCAATTCTAATGGAGGATAATTAGGACATAGAATTAGTTTGAAGTTGGAACCCTAAATTAATTACTCAATACTTCAACTTCTCATAATACAACAGAAGTATTTCGCATACAAGAAATATAATTAATAGCATAATTAAAATGTGATAATAAAATGAACTGACTAGGTAACCATAGCACTGTAAGAACAGTATTTCGATTAAATAGCTTAAATTGAAATGAATATATTTTGTTTCCAGATTTATTGCATTATCAATATTTACAAATATTTATCAATTATATACCTGGTATCACGTTATCATTATGAGGAATTAACAGTAATTATTTCTAGATAGTGTTCTCTCTCTCTCTCTCTCTCTCTCTCTCTCTCTCTCTCTCTCTCTCTCTCTCTCTCTCTCTCTCTCTCTCTCTCTCTCTCTCTCTCTCATACATAAATAAATAAATTTGTCTGATATCCATGAATTATCCAATGCAGTTACAACAAAGTATATATGAAAATTTCAAAAATCTAGTCTCTATCTTTCCACCATCTCCCAAAGAGACTATCCCAATAGTCTAGAACCACAATATATACAGTAGAAATACTAATTTCTTTATGAGCGATTAAGCCTCGTTTTTCATAAAGTTCTCTACTTCTGGGCCCAATCGTTTAGCTATGGAACCTCAAGTAAACTCTGGAGCCTGTCCATAATTTATGAGTTTGTATACCAACTTCTAAAATCAAGTAAAATTCCTATATGTCTACTGATAAAAAAGACTGCAGACGTATTGCATCAAGTCAGAGAAACGTGCAAATAAATTTTCGCGAAAATTAGAATTAATTTATCCTAATTAAAAATAAGTTTGTTATTAGCTGCAAGAGTTATTGCTGGTTATCAAATTCCTTCCTCTGAATAAACTTTAAATAACCTGAATCATTTGGATTTACTTATGACGCAAAACCTTGGCACATTAGCCGATATTCCTAAGACTTTTGAAGATGAACAATTAGTATAAGTAACAATGTTTTTTTGCGAAAGTTCAGTAACACAATTTCGCACTGAAATGCTGAATAAATGCATTCATATCTTCCTGTATAATCAAATGCATATATAATGACACGTACTTGAAGAAATATAAGGCATATAGCTTGTCCATATATAATTACACATAGTAACATATTTACACATAATAAATATATATATATATATATATATATATATATATATATATATATATATATATATATATATATATATATATATATACACACACATATATATATATGTATATATATATATATATATATATATATATATATATATATATATATATATATATACATATGTGTGTGTGTGTGTGTGTGTGTGTGTGTGTGTGTGTGTGTGTGTGTGTACATTACACACATATGCATAAAGTAGAATTTAAATATACATGTACACTATGATATAGGCCTATCTTATATAGCCTACAATTACACATGATACACACCTGCAAATAAAACATGCATAGCCTACATATGAGTCCTTGTAAGTTTACATGTAGGCCAAAACAGATGCATTTTATCCGTAACTTATATGTTTAAGAACACAAATTCACTAATACATGCACCTACAATCACATACAAAAAAAAAAAAAAAAAAAAAAAAAAAAAAAATGCACACGCGAAAGAACATTGATACTAAAGTAATGACACAATTAGATACCCATACATCTTTTATTAATAAATGTGGGAGTATTCATATGTAGGAATATACACATAGTCAAGTGTTTTAAATATTTACGGTTAAGTGCCTTTTCAATAACCATAAAACAGAAACATGTCAATACATAAACATGCATAGTTTATTTGTATTGATGCAAACTTCCCGAACGGTAATGTAAGATAATTTCACCTTACTTTGTGTAAATCTTTAGGACTCCAATAGAACATACAAGATTTAGGGTAAATTTGTATTGTTTAAACTCTACTACTATTTTAATAAAAAATGCGTATGTTTTTAAAATTTGCTTAATGATAATAATACGACAGTGTTTTTTTTTTAATTCAAATATTTCAGTATTTCAAACGTAAAAAAGAAAACGCATTTTCACCAATTTTCAAAGAAAACTTTACCTGTCAGTTTTTATGAGTAACTTAAACAATACACTAGCAATAACTGTACCAATTCACCGAAGTCAGAAATAGGTCATGCTTCTATCTTTAACCTACTTTGAATATCATATTACCATATTTGTGATCCTGATTGTATGATAGTATAATATGGTACTGCAGTTACCGATAATTCTAATATCTTCAAGGAACAAAAGGTTGATTCAGTGCAGTTTTGAAGGCGATGGTTATGACGTCATTACCAAGGACCTTAAAAATAAAGTAAGACAGCCTAACAGTAACTAAAGTTCGTAAACCTTTAAGAAGCTTTTTAAAAATCAATTGAATTGCCTACAAAAGTTGTTTAGGAAAGTTGCATTTAACAATGGATTTATGCCAATAAAAATTTCCCTTGAGTTATCAAAACTTGATTTGAGTGACTCAAGCAATTCTTGCCAGCTTGGTAACAGTATCGTTCTCTCCGTTGGAGTAAACAAATCAAAACATGAGAAGAATGACAAAGTAGCAATAAAAAAGAATTTTACAGCTACGTGGACAGCTTATTTGAATTCTTATCTTATTATTTTAGCACATGCACATAACTATTATCCCCACAAAAACAAAATTATCAAAAGTGGACGATTAATTAGTTATGGAATATGAAAGTCTTTAGCATCTATTCGTCTAGTGTACTGTCAGAAGCACTGGTTGCTCAGGTCACAGTAGACGTTTGCGATGGAATTTGAACATTGCTTCTCGTTCATCTTTTATTGGAATAGTAGAATTCACCCGATTTTAGCACACGAATTGACGTGTATCAAAATTAAATTCAGAATTGATTTAATGTTTTCAAATTTTATACTACCCCTTGAGGTCTATCAATACAATTAAAGACGTGATTACGTAATTAATACAAGTCCCCAAGATTATACGTATACATGGCAAAAATGTTATGCCAAAGTAAGTTATTGTTCAATAGAAACATATATAGATGTAATACGTTAATAGCTAATTTCACAATGTGGAAATATGACTTGGATTTAGGAAAAGCTTTTCAAGTTAGTGGTTGTGTAGGAAAAAGATTGAGAGAGCCAATACTGAACTTTTCTCAAACACTCAGTAAGGAGAATTAAGATAGGGACGTTTGCTGTATTTCAACTTGAACTCCCGGTATAAAAGAAGAATATTATTCGTGTGGTCTCCAATGAGCATGGAAAAAGGATGAAATTGACATTTCCACACAATAAACGCAATAATAATCATTATCATGATTAATTTGAAAATGATATTGTTTAGTTTAAAATATCATGTATTCATAATGATTTATTATTTCAATAGTTGATTTTATTCAAAACAATGTAATTTATTTTTAAATGTCGACAGATTTGAGTTTTCTGTTTTGAAGTATTGGCAATGATGAGGCTTTTTCAATTGTTGCTAATTATTGCTTAGATAATGTTTAATATATATTAAATTCAAAGCATACTCGTAATTCTAATGCAAAATGCGAGTATATAGGGATTTGGAAATAATTTTTATATAAAATTTTTAAAATACTATTCTATACTTTCTCTGTTCATAATACAGAATAATTCTCTTAAAAATGAATAAATCGATGATTTCAAGTGATACGACAAATAAAAAATGTACAGTTTCTAAGGGTATTTTACGATCAATTAATCTAAAGTGAAATGTTACTGGGTTCTTTGTATACAGGCGTTAAGGAGCATTATCAATATTTCCAAATCTTTGCCGATCATGAGATAGATTTATTGTTATCTTACAAAGACATCACAGTTGTTCATTTATCTCTCAATCTCTATTCCTATCTTTCATTTGAGAACTGAAATTACAGATGTAGTGATACCACGCACTGCTATTCGAGAATTGTGTAAAACCCTTTACCATACTTTGCACCATAAACTCGTCACTATGCTTTGAACCATTACTATGAACATGTCTATCTTATGGACTTGAGCTACAAAGGCTTTCGTAAACACTATCTCATTCATCCAAAATCCTGTTGATTAATCACAGCTTTCAAACTCAGGATGGATAAATTAAGTAAAAATAATGTGAAAATATCTCGAATTTTATAAACCTAATTCTGTATAACAAATTTTTATTTACACTTTGGAAATTCATTAAAATAAAAAAAATGTTCCTTTCTGTGAAAGTGGTGCTTGGATAAGGATGGAAATTCATGAAAAAAAAAAGAGAGGAAGGTACAAAGCACAAATGGATGAAGAAAATATAACCACGAGGCTTATATGACCATGAAAAATATAGTAATTAAGACAATATAACCATAAAGAAAATATAGACCTACCATGAGCAACATAATAACAAAACCATTGTGACCATGAAGAAAATATGATCATTAAGACATCATAACTATAATGACAATATAACCATAAACAATGCTGTATAAACATACAGAAACATAACAATGATGGAAATATAGCCACGAAGACAATTATAACCAGGAAACCATTGTTACATCTAAGGAAAGATAACCATAAGATATAATCCTTATGATAATGTAACCCATAATCCAATACAACCACGAAAACAATATATCCATCAAGACACTATATCCATGATGACAACATATCCAATCGAGAATAAAGCGTTTTGTGTATTGCCATCGGAGTTATTGAAGCAATTACTTATTTTCATAAACCAATTAAGTTATATTGAAGTGACACATGTATGTCCGTGCATTTCATGTGTTCACGTGTTTATATCTGAACACACTCGTATATTCAACCACGCATGCAGGTTTCATGTCAATGCATACATAGATAGCAATGCAAACTGAATATTGCATGTTTCAGCATAAGTGAGACTACATATTACACATATGATCTCACATACAATCTAAAACATATGCGAACACTTGGGAGTATAAATGTATGCCAATGCGATAGTCACGTTATGCATGTATAAGTACATAATATATACATGCATGTAATGGGAAAATATGTGCATGCCTTGTATAGCCTACAGTCCTACATATTCAAATACTATTGATACATTACAAATATTTTCACTTACCTTAACGTGGTGAAAGGGTTTTATGTATCGCCATAATCAGCAAAGCTGTACTAGTCAGGGCCGTCCACACTGGGCTGGTTTTGTTGTGAGCGATCAGAAGAAAATTTTCCACCATCACCAATTCGCACTGACCTGCGTGGTAATGAAAACTGGCAAAATCCCAGACAAGCATTGACATGTTTGAGGCCTTTGTCCTGCAGTGGATTAGAAACGGCTGCATTTGTTGTAGTTGTTGATTATGTATATATATATATATATATATATATATATATATATATATATATATATATATATATATATATATATATATATATATATATATATATATATATATACACACACATATATATACATATATATATATATATATACATATATATATGCATATATATACATACATATATATATATATATATATATATATATATATATATATATATATATATATATATATATATATGTATATATATGTATATATATACACACATCCTCTTTTTCTACATCTATTACTCATCGCCATATGAGGTCGCTGTTTCGTATTAAGCCTTTTCCATTCTAATCTATCATGGGAATCTCATTCTCTAAATCCCTTTTCCCGCATGTCATTTGTTATCTTATCTTTTCATCTGAAATTTGGCCTTCCTCTCCTCCTTCCCCCATCCACCTCAATTACCATGACCCTTCAGTACACACGATCTTCTTCTCTCTGCACGACATGGCCAAACCACTGCAGTCTTCTTTTCTGAATGATTTTCGACACTTTTCCTACTTTGACTGTCCCTTTAATGTACTCATTTTTTATCCTGCCCTATCTCGTGACTTCATATATCCATCGTAACATCCTCATTTCTGCCACTTCTAACTTCCTTTCTTGAGTCTTCTTTATTGACCAAGCTTTAGCTCTATACACCATAGCTGGTCTAACTACCGAAAACTTTTATAAAACCGCCATTTCCCCTTTGCACTAACCCTCTTATCGCATATTATTCCGATGATCTTCCCCAGAACACCCATGCACAATGTATCCTGTGGCTAATTTCTGATTTCCTTCCTCCATTATCCATCACACAGGGCCAAAGGTACTTGAAAGTGTTAATCCGCTTGATGTTTTCCACGCCCATTTTAACAGCAACCTGTTTCCCTTCACCTCCTATCCACATATATTCAGTCCTGGCCCTACTCATCCTTAAACCCTGATCTTTAAGAGATTGTCACCACATCTCTAGTTTCCTTTCCACCCATTCTCTAGATCATACAGCATCTGCATTTTTTTTATTAAGAGGCATTCTTTTTATGGCAGATGATCTTCCCCTCGCAGTAGCTAACTAATATATGGTCAACGAGCTATGAATTCTTTTTATATAAGGCTATTGTGCTATACATGTTTCATACCCGCTCGTTCTAGGGTGGCCATTCACAAATTCCCATAAAGAAGGCCAATGTTTTTTGCCAACTAGTCAGGCCTACCAAAACAACATTATCAAAACAACATCATCACCAAACATCCGACTCCAGGGGCTTCCTCTCTGACACCTGCTTTAATAATATCCATTACAAGATCAGAAATATATGCCTCAATGAAAGGTTTTACTCATTTTCACTGAAGATAATCTTGTATTTATTGTCAAAAATTATAATTATTGGTCACAGACTGCCATAATTGATTTATTTCAGTCTTCCACGAACAGAAAATCGATCCATATAATCTTTGAGCTCGGTGGGGACAGAGTCAATATAGTTAGGATCTGTTCAACTCAGACGGTGGGGGCGGACCTAATGCTGTGACGTCATTGGAGTCCCCTGACTGGATTTATCCATTTAATTAACTGTATTGACTCTAGGTGTGTAGACGTCATCAGTAATCTTTGGCAGAGCAAGCTTTTTTCTTTATCTTCAAGGGTCATGAAGATAAAATACTGTATCTAGGAAAGAAGTTAAAGATAGTGCATTTTCTAGTCCACAAAAACTTTATATAATGTTCAATTATGGAAGTGAGAGTTTCCAAAAAAGTTTTATTACACAAAATTTCCTCCAAAACATCTAATGAGCTTCTGTTAACTTGTTAGAATATTGAAATTCATGAATGTAAGCATATAAAAGCACGAAAATTTGATTATATGGCAACTGATAGGCTTTAGAACCATCAATAAATCATATTCTTATAATTGTTTAGATCCTTGGTAACATAATGACAAGAATCACTCATATGAATTACAGAACAAAATGAAAGTGTCCAATTAGTTAAAATTAGCAGTAATCATACAAGAGTATTACCTGCTGTAACGAGAGCATAGGACAACAAAGACGTTTGTGATGCCTTTTTTAGTGTTGTTCCTTGAAATTTTTAATGGAATAGAACAATGATCTTATTCACCCAAAGGACGAAGACACTCTTAGCGATAGCAATGTAGTTAGATAAAGCCTATTCTAAAGATCAACGCTACCATTTCTCTCTTGTATTTACTCCAATAAATTTTATGACTTTTGTACTAAGATAACCATGATAACCATATCATCAGACATAGAAAGCCCTTATTTCTCCATAGAGTAAATCAGTTTTTCTAAAGTCGTTGGTGGGAAGTCACTGCACTGTAGATTTGTCAGGCAACAATACATGGCTGGCTTTGATTAGGATGTATTACTTATAATCAACCCATATTCCAAAACTGTTCTCTAGGCTTAGGTAGTGCCATAGCTTCTGTACCATGGCCTTCCACTTGTCTTGAGGGTAAAGTTCTGTTGCTTGAGGGCACCCTATTCTATTTTATTTCTCTTCCTCTTGTTGTTTTGAACAGTGTATATATGAATGATATATTTTAATGCTGTTACTGTTCATGAAATATCTTATTTTAATTGTTCATGACTTCTCATGCAGTTTATTTATTTCCTTGTTTCCTCTCCTCACTGGCCTATTTTTCCCCGTTGGAACCCTTGGGCTTATAGCATACTGCTTTTCCAACTAGGGTTGTAGCTTAGGTAATAATAATAATAATAATAATAATAATAATAATAATAATAATAATAATAATAATAATAATAATAATAATAATAATACTCAATATTCAATGGTTTTATGCATGTCAGGATCTAGAGATATCGCCATTGTTAATCTTATGATAATCTTTATTTATAATCTCCGATGGCCAGGATTCGTTAAAGATAAGTCCAGTATGATTATATAACTAAATCTTAGCTAGAATTTGTCTGTTTATCCATTTCTTTATAATAATTCTATTAATCAATTTCACGAGATTTATTTTGATATAATTATTACCATTTCCATTAATTACGCTTATACTTTTACTATTCCCTTTTCAATGCTCGTCAATTAATATTTAGTTAAGTTTATTTATTTGTTTTGTCATTGAAAATTTTACGTATGTTTACATCAGCGAATCTATCAATATACAGTATCTCCTTGTAGATATAATATTACTAAAACATCTTATAGTGTTTATTTCTTGTCTTTTTTAAATATATATTTTTTTTTCAAGAAAAAAAATATCGACGGTATCAAACGTTTAATTAGAATCAAGATATTAAAGTGCACTAAATATTGCATCACACTAATTTATGACTTTATGAAGTTTCGCACTCCGCTGTTTTAGCTAAATTGGATATAAATCTGGTATTGGATATATTCTAATATCATATTGGGTAATTTTATAATTATGTCAGCAAGAATTGTTAATTTATTCCAAGCGTATGCACGAAAAAATTAAATATTCTATTACATTTCATTATTCACTTGGCTAACTATATAGAAAAGGCTCTATAATTATTAATTGTTTTTGGAACATCCATCAAGACATTCCAGTGTTTTAAGATGTTAAATAAGACCACAAAAACTTGATGCTAACTTGTTTTAGAAAAAATTATCGTAATATTTCATTATCTAGAAAAAAAGAAATAAGCTAACAATTGCTAAATTGTTTTAACTGCTACACTGTGATTGTCCAGTGGCTACTTTCCTCTTGGAAAGGATACAAGAGACTCTTTATCTATGGTAAACAGCTCTTCTAGGAGAAGGACACTCCAAAATCAAACCATTGTTCTCTGGTCCTGGGTAGTGCCATAGCCTGTGTACCATGGTCTTCCACTGTCTTGGGTTAGAGTTCTCTCGCTTGAGGGTACACTCGGGCACAATATTCTATCTTATTTCTCTTCCTCTTGTTATTTCAAGTTTTTATAGTTTATATATGAAAGATCTATTTTAATGTTATTACTGTTCTTAAAACATTTTATATTTTCGTTACTTCTCTTCTAATAGGCACGAAGTGACTGAGGTATATAAAGGAGAACATTTATAAAACTCTGCAATATTAGAAATTTTGCCAGTGGGTCTTTTAGAAAAATGAAGAGCATTATTATCAATTTAAGGCTTAGGGTAGAACCCTAACTCGAACCAAAAAATACTTTGCATTAGCACCAAGAACACACACACACACACACACACACACACACACACACACACATATATATATATATATATATGTATATATATATATATATATATATATATATATATATATATATATATATATATACATATATATATATATATATACATGTATTTATATATACATACATATGTACATATATTTATATATATATATATATATATATATATATATATATATATATATATATATATATATATATATATATATATATATATACATATAGATATATACTGTGTGTGCGTGTGTGTGTATACGTATGTATATATACATATGTATATAGAAATTATATATTGTATATGATCAATTTTCAGATCGAGTTTCATCGACTCACACTATCACCCTTCTTTGCTCCAGATTACTTTGTTTAATTACAAAAAAAAAAAAAAAAAAAAAAGCACCCGTTTCCAGTCCACTGCATGGCAAAGGCCTCAGACATGTTTTTATTCATGTCTGGGATTTTTCCGTTTTCATCATCACACTAGTCACTGCGGATTGTGGAAGGTGGGCGACTTTTGTCTGATGGCTCACAGCAAACTAAACTAGTATGGGTGTCCCTGATTATCATTATTATTATTATTATTATTATTATTATTATTATTATTTGCTAAGCTACAACCCTAGCCTGAAAATCAGGATGATGTAAGCCCAAGGGCTCCAACAGGGAAAATAGCCCAGTGAGGAAAGGAAATAAAGAAATAAACTACAAGAGAAGTTTAAGGACAATAATAATACAGCTTTGCTGATCATGGCGGTACACAAACCCTGTGACCATGTTAAGGTACCTCCACTTAAAGACTTTTTAAGACATCTTGTTACACCCAACAGACCCAACCCTTACCCCAAACCCTCATCTCCACCCTCCCTTAGTAACATAAAAATCATGCTCAAAATTGACTAAGCGTTCCTTATCTCTTACAAGTGTTTTTTTAAAGATCCGTTCGTAACTGGTTGAACAGAAGCCAGGTATAGCCAATGTTCAAATGCATATAGCTAATGCGTCAGAACTCCGTATAACGTGACATCACTAACAAGTGCACCTGATTACCTAACGAGAAGACAGTTACCAATTTGTTCGATAGGAATGTACAAGTTGGATTGAAGGTCAAATCTATACAGTTTGTGATATACCCCTGTTTCTGATTCTCGGATTTCTGGTGCCAGAGAAACATTAACTGTCATTAATCCAATCGAATTGTTCATTGAGAAGGATAGGAAGTTTCTGATTTCGCTTCGTTGATTGAAGGGTTAAGCTTAAAGTATAGTGAATATTCATTGTCCATATATAAAAAGAAAAGTTTTTGGGAGAACGAAGAGTTGTTTGTAGGCTATTACTTAAAGTGGATGAGTTTGTAATGAAAGGGAAAATGTATTCAGCAAGAAAAGCTCATGGAAAGTATTATAAGCAAACACCTTGAACAGAACTGATAAAGTCTTATCGAAAAGACTTTATTATAAACTTATAAATGTCTAACCGGAAATAGACGCTCCACAATCATCGTAATTTTACTAAGAAGAAGAAGAAGAAGAAGAAGAAGAAGTAATAAAGTTTATCATTTTGTACTGCTACTCTCTAGGGCAGTGTTTCCCAACCTTTTTTAAATGATTACCCCAAAATTTTATTTCCAACTAATCAATTACCCCACTGAACATATACCCGGTAACATCGGATGTCTTTTTACAGCCACCTGATGAACTGTATGGATCATGTAGCCCGCTATTGGCTGCTTGTAGTTAAAATTATTGAGTTTTCCTATAAAATAATTATTGCAGATTTTTGTGTATGAATTATGGCAATAATTATGGGAATGTGAATAACTCAATTTCAGAAAATCTTGATTACCCCAAAAATACGGGTCCATTACCCCACTGGGGTAATTTACCCCAGGGTTGGGAAACACTGCTCTAGGGTCTAGGTTCGTTCTAGATTCCTCGTTGCTCTCTCCACAACATGATGATTGTGGGCACACTACTAAGAAGCGTAGGTGCAAAGCGCTGCATTCTGCAGAAAGTTCATTGTCTTTAGTTACCTCCCAGACAGACAGCACAGCTTCCATACTTTTACTTCTAACTTCCGGAACCAGTCTAATATATCAAGAAACGTCTTACGTTTGTATTTCTAACTGCCAAGAAAAACTAATTAGGAAAAAAAGATGTTTAATAGTAAAACCATCGAAATAACAGGTGCGCCTCAGCGAGAGTCGCTCATCGCCCGAGTTGGACGAGCACCCCCTTTTCTGTACTTAATACTCACCCTCATATGTAAAGTCTCGGCTGACAAAGCCGTCGATTTTGTCGAACGAGACATCAGGTTACGGAGGTTCTGCAGACTCCACGAAAACTTCACGGTCGAAGAGTGCGACTCCTTGGACGAGGCAAACTTCACCCATGTGAAGGTGAGTCGCTGGATTTGGTTCCGTTTGATTATCTATCATAATTGATGAAGTATGTTTGTGTGTGTATGTGTGTGTGTGTGTGTGTGTGTGTGTGTGTGAGAGAGAGAGAGAGAGAGAGAGAGAGAGAGAGAGAGAGAGAGAGAGAGAGAGAGAGAGAGAGAGAGAGAGATACGGATTTTGGATATCTCTAAGACTTTTTAGTCCATCCGCGGAGACTCCATTTTGCTCTTTGGTAGAACGATTTAGTTTAAGCATTTAGAGAGTTCTTATGATCTTGTCTAATTGCGAGAGAGAGAGAGAGAGAGAGAGAGAGAGAGAGAGAGAGAGAGAGAGAGAGAGAGAGAGAGAGAGAGAGAGAGATAAGGATTTAGGATATCTCTAATACTTTTTAGTCCATCCGCGGAGACTCCAAAATACCACTTTCTCTAAAAAAGAAAAGTATCTAATCAGATGATCCTACCAGTATCAACTTATGTATCAGAAACTTGGAGCCTTGCTAAAGTCTGATAACATAAGGTAGCTGTAAGTTAAAGAGTTACGGAAAGAATAAAGATGGGAATAACACCAGAATGAGTCACTAGAGATTGAAAACGATGCAGGGGAATGTAGAGGAGACGATTAACTGACGTCCTCAGAAAATTTGCAGTTTTAGACTGGCATAGAAAGACTATAAGCAGGCGATTGTTATTAAATTATTACGACATGATACTGCATTCAGGATGCTTATTCTTATCTTGAAACGCTTATAGTGTTTATTCTATCTTATCGCTCTTTATCAAATAAGAACTTCCTTTTTGTCGTCATTACTTCACTGTAACATAATCACAAATGCATGCGATATACGGTCACTTGTTAAATCAAATAATGCATCTCTTCTGTAATATTTTCTTTTAATTGTCTATCATCACACCTAGCATTTGGAAAATGATGATAGACAAATGGATACACATTTGTGTCGTATAATGAATAAAAACTTTGTCAAGTTTGGATGAATTAAAAAAGAAAAGTGTAAGCAATTTTCAAGGCTATAATTATCGCCAGAGTGATGACATCAAGATAAGAGAAGAAAAAAAAAACCGAAGTGCAAGACAACACAGGTACTAGCAGATAATCAAGATCTTCAAGAAGTAGTTTAGAAATATCGCTGATAAAGCGCCGGAAAAAAACAAAGCAGACACTATTTTTTTTTCTTTTAAGAAGCGAGTCTTAGCACCAAGGAAAGCTTTGGACGTGCCTCTGAAATGATAGAAATATATTCACTTAATCATATCTTCATTTGTAAATGGCCAACAAAACCATTTCTAATAGATGAATTCTCTCCTCAATCAATATACACTGTTAAAAATTTGCATTAAAAAACGGTACATGTCTGGCAACATTTATTCCAGGTTTTTTATCGTCTCAAAATCGGATATATTATCGTAAAGGAGTGATATTGTGGTCACGAACACGTAAAAGGTGATAACAAAGTAAGATAAAATTACGGTCGTCTGTATTTTACTGAAATACGGTTGAGAACAGTATATGTTTAATGAAAATTTCCGATTAAAATTACGGGTTTTTCTAACAGTGTAATATTCACTCCTATAATGTTTCACTTAACTGCAAGTGCCAATACTTATAACGGAATAATTTCCACCACTATTAAGTTTATTCTTACTTGTGATATCAGAATCTCCTCTTTCCAGAACGCGACTTACGCCCTTGAAGAGGACTTCGTCACTACAACGCACATTATCTCTATTCCATTATCTCTTCTGGTGATATCCTTAGCAGCTCCCTGGAGTGACAGACATGGAAGGTTATGCCTCATGAAAGCATCTATCGTGGGGTACTTGATGGCAGCTCTGTGCTACACCTTGTTTGTTCGTTTCGAAAGCTGGCCAGTTGAGGTAAGGGAATTGTTCTAGTTGTCAGAGAGAAGTTTAGTTGGGCCAACTCTCATCAAGGTAGCCCAAAGTTTTAGATTGGCCTTTGACTGACACAGTAAAGTTTAAGATTTTTATAGGTAGTAGCTTGGTCAGGGAACCAGCCACCCCATGAGATACTACTGCTATTATTATTATTATTATTATTATTATTATTATTGTTGTTGTTGTTGTTGTTGTTGTTGTTATTACTAGCTAAGCTACAACCTTAGCTGGAAAAGCAGGATGCTATATGCCCAAGCGTTCCAACAGGGAAAATTAGCCCAGTGAGGAAAGGAAATAAGGAAATAAATAAATGATATGAGAAGTAATGAACAATCAAAATAAAATACTTTAAAAACGGTTATAACATTAAAACAGATATTTCATATATATACAATAAAAAGACTTATGTCAGCCTATCAACATAAAATTATATGCTACAAGTTTGAACTTTTAAAGTTCTACTGATTCAACTACCCTCCTCTGCCCTCATACACGTGACAAACTGAGATTACCAAACAATTTTTCTTCACCCAAAGGGTTAACTACTGCAATGTGATTGTTCAGTGGCTACTTTCCTCTTGGTATGGGTGGAAAAGACACATTAGCTATGTTTAGCAGCTCTTCTACGAGAAGACATTACAAAATCAAACCATTATTCTCTAGTCTTAGGTAGTACCATAGCCTCTGTACCATGGTCTTCACTGTCTTGGATTAGAGTTCTCTTTCTGGTGGGTGCACTCGGGCACACTGTTCTATCTTATTTCTCTTCCTCTTGGTTTTTGAAGTTTTTATAGTTTATATATGAAAGATCTAATTCAATGTTGTTACTGTTCTTGAAATAATTCATTTCAATTGTTTATTACTTTTCTTGTAGTACATTTCTTTCCTCGTTTCCTTTCCTCACTGGGCTATCTTTCCCTGTTGGAGCCCTTTGGGTCATAGTATCCTTACTTTTTAACTAGGATTGTAACTTAGCTTGTAATGATGATAATAATAATAATAATAATAATAATAATAATAATAATAATAATAATAATAATTTGAGTGACACTGAGGAAAGTTGTAGACTTGTACAATTCTAGCTTTAATGGAGATAATCGAAAATATATATACCCAAAGAATATCCCAATTCAAGTGAGATCTACTTAAAAGGGGTTTAGACTTTTACGGGCTTACCCAAAAGGGCGTTTTAGACTTTCATGGGTCTGAGAAGAATATTAGTTTTAGACTATAGCAGTACTGCCTCGTAGGCCATTGGGCTGTAATATTGCAAGAGCCCGTGGTTGGCTGGAAGGGATAGGGAATCTTTAACAACAAAATCATATGCTTAAACTCTCATGGGCTGCCCACAATGGAAGGTTAGATTCATAGGGTTAACTCGAGTGATATTCTAAATTTCACAGGGCTAGGATTCCCATAAGGGTAACTAAAAAGACTTTTTTTTTTATCTTTTATAGGTTAATTACAAGTATATTAGACATTGATAATAAATAAGATTGAGCTTCAAAGCACTGACTCAAATAAATCCTGACTGTGCAATTATGTATATCTCAAACAAAACCCATATTTTCAACTAGCAGTCGGTGTACATAAATCTTTGGGTGGTGTTACTGCAGTTGCAGTCAATTAGATTTTGTCTGTGTCCTATGCGTTCCAGTACGATGAGAGTAGGCAGTGAAACCTCTTTGTAGTGATAGATACCAGTAACTACAACTCAGCTGTCAGAAAATGTCTTTTAGTTTTACGCTCAAAAGGAAAAATGTTCAAGTTATTTCAACCTCCTACGCTGCAGAAAGAAGAGTTCATATCTCTTAATTGCGGTTTAATAAACAAATACAGAAGAAATAATCAAATAAGACGACTACATTTAGTTGAAATATGTTTGACCATGCAAGATTTGGATAAAATTGTTCATTTCTTCTTCCAGGTATTGCTGGCGGCCACTGTCCTGCGCAGCGTGGCCGGAGGCCCATCCTTTTTCCCAATGGCCTTCTTCAGCATGACAGTGGACAAGACAGATTCCAAGACAAGACCGTTAAAAATAGGCGTGGGCGTTAACTGCTTGCTTTTAACGAGGTTAATAGGATACGGGACAGGACTCGCGTGCGAAGCGAAACCCTTTTGGGCCCTAATCGTGGCTCTCCTGTATTATATCCTGGCCCTGTTCATGTCAAACGAATTCCTGCAGGAGGACAAAGTCGAACGCGGAGCTCGAGTCCCACCGAGAGACAACAATCCAGTCGTGGATTTGCTCCATCCTAAAAATGTGTCCGACCTTTGGGCCGTGGCTTTGAAGGCGAGGCCCCAGAGGCAACGAGTGCACTTGCTTCTCATCCTATTCGTTACTTTCTTCGTTTTGTTTTCTCCTCCGAGTTTCCTGGCAGAATGGGAGATGACCTATTTGGGATGGGACCGTGACCAGTTCATCATAGTTACAGCAGTTTACCTCATCTGTGGACAGGTGAGTTCATTTTCTGATACCATCACCAAAGTCAAAACATTATTATTATTATTATTATTATTATTATTATTATTATTATTATTATTATTATTATTATTATTATTATTATCATAAATTGCAGTACTCTATTTGTCCTATTAGAGCTATTAAAGTTGTTGATCATTAGAGGCTTGCTGATAGAGTTCCCCAATCCTGCAGAATTATGATTGGTTCATATTTTACTTTCATTTAATTTCCACTAGGCTGCCGTCTTCACAAGATACAATTATTCATAATGTATTTGCCTTATTAGTTAATCATTGCTTGTATCTAAATGATATTAATCAAGAACTTACAACGAATTCTTAGGATTATTTGGCTAATTGCATCATATAACAGCTTTTACTGAGGCCAAGTCTCAGCATAGATATTATTTATAACATCTTATCTTTTCACGTAAATGTACTTTTTCAGCTAATTCATTTAATTTTCCTCCACTGAATAAATAAATAAATTCTTCTTGAACAGTGACTCAATGACTGAATTTAATTCAGGAATGTGGGCTATATGGCGTCGATGATCAGGAAGTCATATTTATGGTACACCACATGCGTTACCCCTTTGCCGGGTAGAAACATAGAAAACGGCACCAACCCCCTCCGTAAACCATTATTATGTATCTCTTAGAGTCAAACGACCCCACATTTGTTGCTGACATATCAATCAGTGCTCCATTATCAGAAAGGATAATTGTTGTTGCCGATATGCGACCCAATTATTCGTTCTCACCTATCTTAAGAGAGTTAGCCACTTCTAAAGTAGATAACTGTCTCCGCAAGCAATGCGAGTACCCATTGCTACTTATCAGTCTGATAAACGCCTTTATCTGCATCTTCAATTATTATCATAAGGCTAATCTAGGAAGTGTTGATAAATATTGCCATTACTATTTCTACCTAGTAATTGTTAAGATTCATCTGTCAATGTTGTAGATTGGGCTAAGTCGTTTAGATAACCTAACAATCATCCACTGTCTTCGGGTAGACTTCTCTTGCTTGGGTGTACATTTGGGTACCCCATCCTAGTTATCTTTCTTTTTTCTAGGTTTTTTTATAGTTTATATATGAAAGATTTATTTTACTGTTATTACTGTTCTTAGAATATTCTAATTTTTTATTACTTTTGTAGTTTATTCATTTCCTTATTTCCTTTCATCACTGGACTATTTTCTCTGTTGGAGCCCTTGGGCTTATAGCATCCTGCTTTTCCAACTTAGCAAGTAATAATAATAATGATAATGACAATGATATTAATAATAATAATAATAATAATAATGATGATAATAATAATAATAATAATGATAATGATAATGATAATGATAACGATAACGATAATGATAACGGTAACGGTAAAAATAATGATAATAATAATAATAATAATAATAATAAATATTAAGAGCAACAACAAAAATGTAATAAAGAAAAGCAATGATTATAATTGATGCAAGTTTGAAAAATATAGCCCCCTAGCCAGTACAGTGGTAACATGTTCGCCTAGCATTTGCATGGCAGCAGATCGATCCACGCCCAGGACTGTAAATTTAAGCTGTTTACTGGGGAGGCCACTGCTGTAGTTGGGCACCGCTGCAGGGGGGTTTGGCTTGTCTGGCTGACATTCTGGTGAAACTGGAACTGAAAACAGACACCTTCAACCTTACGCTATTTTCCCTATTGGAGCCCTTGGGCTTATAGCATCTTGCTTTTCCAACTAGGGTTGTAGCTTGGCTAGTAGTAATAATAATAATAATAATAATAATAATAATAATAATAACGTTACGCATTGAAGAAAATATAACATAAGCGTGCTCTTTCATTTGCAGATATTTAACTTGGTAGTTCTAAAATTAACAGAGATTTTGTTTTGTTTTTTTCCAGATATTTACCATAGTAGTTATAAGATTAACGGAGAAATACCCTATCCCTGACTGCCTGCTGGCAGCAACTGCCGAAGGAATGATAGTCTTCCAGGATCTGCTGTTGATTGCAGTGGTTCGACCTGACCTCTCGGGTATCGTTTACGGTGCAATGGTCTTCTCGATCTGGCATAACCTCAGTGACGTTGGAATCAGACTCGCATTGAGTAATGTAAGGCCCTGTCCACACTACCGGGCAGTCCCCGACGGGCAGACAGTGATACCAGGCCACAATAGTTAGTGAAAATGAGGGTTGATGACGTCAGAAGCGGGAAAACTAAAGGCAGGGATCTGGCAACACTTTATGATGCCAGATCCCTGTCTGTGGTTTTCCCGCTTCTGACGTAATTAACCCTCAATCTTACTAACTATTGTGGTCTGGTATCACTGTTTGCCCGTCGGGTACTGCCCGGTAGTGTGGACAGGGCCTAAGGGTTTAGCAAATATTCCTTTGAAACTTTAATTTTTACTTTTTAAGTTTATTGAAATATGAGTTTTATCATAATGGATGAAGATATGTTTAGAGCAAATGCAGTGTTGACTGGAAAACGTTTTTGATAATTCTTATTATCGATTTATTTACTTTGCTTTTACTTTATGGGTTGCTTTTCTGGTCCTGTACTGCAGGAGAACCAATACTCTCTACAGGACCTTTCAGGATTCATTTCATCATATACATTCCAAGACATTTAGCATTTCAGGGTTATCAAATATTTCTTTGAAACTTTAATTTTGTTTTTTTAAGTTTATGGAAATATGATATTTATCATGAACAATGAGGATATGCTCAGAGCAGATGCAGTATTGACGAAAAAGTATTGTGCTACTAATTCTTATTGTTTATTTTTTGCCATCTTCTTTTCTCACCTTCCGTTTCCATCCCCAAATTATATTAGCTACCTGCCAATAGACAAACAAAGTAAGAAGTAAGGCTTGGGACTATAAATGTAATTAACAATATCTTTCCGAATTGGGAATCTAAAATTTCTGGTAATTTTCGCATCTTGGTTATCAACGCATAGCAAACCACAATTAGCCAAGGCAAAAATAGCTTTAACAAGTTTGTGTCAACAAGTAAATGAGATCAAAATTTGTTTAGTAGAAGTAATTTTTATCTTGCTGGGTAATTCTCCTTTATCATTTATCATACTTGTGTTACTTGTGTTTTTAATTTAATTGCATTTTTTTTCTCATGTTAAGATGTCCATTTCATTATTGTAGTTGTTTTATTATCATGTATCCTTCCTTAAAAAGCAGTAGAAATGGGAAAACAAAACCAACTACAATGTTAAAAAGCCGTAATTTTAATCGGATATTCTCCGTAAAAATATACTCTTCTCAACCGTATTTCAGTAAAATACGGGCGACCGTAATTTTACCTTGCTTCGTTATTATCTTTTACGGATTGGTGACCGTAATATCACTCTTTTACGTCAATATATCCGTTTTTAAAACTGTAAAAATCCTGGAATAAATGTTGCCAGGCATTTACCGTTTTTATAATGCAAATCTTTTAACTGCGTAGGTATTATTACTATAGCGATTGCCCTCTAGTCTGCAATCGTCATTATCATGGTTTGGCAACCTACCGGTCAACATTGTATCCAAGTTCTTAATGATAGGTAGCCAAGGGCACGATGATAAACATATTATTTCTCTGGCCGATGCTATTATGACCATAGCTCTGTATTCCGCATCCCCAGATAGGTGGTAAAGGTGAGATAGGCAAAATCTTCGGCATCCTGGCGATGCAGGAGACAGTCATGACTTTTGCACAGAAGATGGCATTTAGGAGCTTCTGGGATGCGACAAGGGACTACTTGGTGACGTCACAGCATGTCCTGTCGGCATTTTTCGGCGTTCTCAACAGCGCTGTTCTATTTGGCGTGTTTATGTCTGAGACACATCTTCAAAAGAATGGACGTCAGAATGAAAATATAAAAACAATGATAGAAGATTGTGATAAGTACAAGTCAGGTGATAATTCTAAAGGAACTGTCAAATCTGCCCAAGGACATGATAATATGGCGTTCGAAACC
>NC_090744.1:99811806-99819306 GCF_036898095.1 Palaemon carinicauda
GGTTTCTTTTATGGTTAAAGCTTGAAGCTGAGTATAGCTGTTCCAGGTCACATCTGATCTGTTACCCTTCCAAACATGATAGGCCTCCTGCTTCTCCAAATAAGCACGCCTACAATTATCAACGAACCACGGTTTGTCCTTCACTCGGTACCTTAGCACACGAGAAGGGATACACCTATCATTTATGTTGACTAGATTCTCATTCAAAGGGACAACAGAATCTACACTACTATATACTTGTGACCAATTCAAGCACAAAAGATCATGCAAAATCCCATTCCAGTCTGCTTGGGATTTCATATAAATTTTACAAGAGTATGATACATCAAGTACAGGCTGCTTAGTCTTCACTACTAATGAAATCAAGGCATGGTCAGATGTCCAGACTGGAGAACCAACCTTACTAGTTATAACGCTAGGGGAGTCAGTGTATACAAGGTCCAAGCAATTACCAGACCTGTGAGTAGCTTCATTTATGATTTGCTCACAGCCTGATTCAGAGGCAAAGTCTAAAGCTCTTAAGCCATGGCGATCGGTAGGAGAGATAGAACTTAACCACTCCCTATGGTGAGCATTAAAATCACCAAGTACAGTAGAATGTGAAGTTATACCCAAAATATCTTACATAACGAATATAGCTTTTGATAATGTTATGGCGGATATATTTCATGTAAGAATTTTATTCCATTTCATATACGAGGGTTCTTGCATTTAAAAAAAAAAAAACAACAACCTAGAAATTCAAATTATATTGAAATGTAGAGTAAATATTTCAAGGTTAGGAATATTTGACATAATATTCTTTGCAGCCTTCAATAGTTTATATCTCCCTTGTTCGAGTAAGTATCCTCCCAAATTGAAATATTATCGTTCTACGTCCCTTCTAAATTAATCAGTTATTGAAGAGGAAAGAGATTAGTTTCCTCATGATTATATTGGAGTAAAGGAAGCTGAGTCATATGGACTGGTACTGCAATTATGAAGACTAGATCATTATCATCATCATCATCATCATCATCATCATCACTTCCTACACCTATTGACGCAAAGGGCCTTGGTTAGATTTCGCCAGTCGTCTCTATCTTGGGCTTTTACTTCAATACCTCATCATTCATCATTTCCCACGTCACGGATCATAGCCTTCAGCCATGTAGGCCTGGGCCTTCCATCTCTTCTAGTGACTTGTGGAGCCCAGTTAAAAGTTTGGTGAACTAATCTCTCTTGGGGAGTGCGAAGAACATGTCCAAACCATCTTCATCTACCCCTCATCATGATCTCATCCACATATGGCACTCGAGTAATCTCTCTCATAGTATCATTCCTAATCCTGGCTTGCCATTTAACTCCCAATATTCTTCTGAGGGCTTTGTTCTCAAATCTACAAAATCTATTGGATATTTTTTTATTGTCATACCATGTATCATGACCATACAGTAAAACACATCTCACAAAAACAATGATAATAATAATAATAATAATTATAATAATAATAATAATAATGATAATAATGTCACTATTATTTTGCCTCGGTAACTCATTGCTTCAGGATACATAAAAACTAGTGCCATGATTAGTTATTTTAACGGTCAATTTGATTAAGGAATACTTAGATTAACCGAAGACAATTGTTCAGCCAATGAATTAGTACTCTTCAAAAGAATATGAACAGTTGGCAGAAATATCAATAGGTAAAAGACAGTGAGCTATCAAATAATTTCACATTGAACCAAGGAGTATATGAGAAGTAGGCCTATAAGACTTGGATTTATGATATATTCTTATGATTAGCCTAAAAGTAAAACTTTTCATAAATGATATATGAAATTGCAGTTTATTTAATGTGACCAGAGTAGCGGGACAGCCCCGCTTTTTTCAAATTTATCAAAATGTCCCACTTTTATTTTACTTTTGTGAGTTTTGACCCGCTTTGTTCTTATTTGTCCCGCTTTTTTTTTTTTGCGATAATAACAAAACTGTCCCCATTAATGGAATAGTACTGATATTTTGTTTAATTTCGCCATTCCAGTGAAAAGTATGAATATTAAAGGTACGTAGAAATTTTTTGTGGATTGATTCTTGGATTCTCTTTTGTATATATATATATATATATATATATATATATATATATATATATATATATATATATATATATATGTATGTATACTATATATATACATATATACTCACATATATATACACACATACATATATATATATATATATATATATATATATATATATAAATATATATATACATGTATATATATATAATTATATATATACCTAAATATATACATACACACACATATATAAATATAAATATATATATATATATATATACACACACACACACACACACATATATATATATATATATATATATATATATATATATATATATGTGTGTGTGTGTGTGTGAAATGTCCCGCTTTCACAGAAAAAATCTGGTCGTAAGTTTATTGTAATTTGCTTACAATGCAGTTACGTTGGAGTCTTCGATAAATTCGCAAAAGAAAACACAAGGCTGTAATTTTTTCTCGATTCTCTTTCAAGCTAAGTAAAATACAGTGTTCTGGGTTCTATTCACGAATCTGAATGCAAAACATAAATGAATGGCTATTTACTTACTATTCAGTATAATTGCAATAAAATAGATAGCTTTAGTATTTTAGAGGGTTGTCAAAGGAGATTTCTCATTTGAATTTGATGGAAAACATTATTTTAAGATATTTCAAAATCTGAAGGCAAAATTATAATTAATTTACGATACAGGAATGTTGCAACCAATATAAAATCGTCTAAAACACGAACGCTATTTTTGGGGGGTTAAAAGTGAGCTTCTTCAAATTTGGTTCAATACTGTATTTTGTGCTGGTGATTATTAATATAAATGCAAACTTGTTATATACTGCTTGCAATAAGATAACGCTAGAATTAACACAAAGCCCACTTTTCTGTGCTCAAACTAAGTGAAGTTTAACTTAGAGAGAGAGAGAGAGAGAGAGAGAGAGAGAGAGAGAGAGAGAGAGAGAGAGAGAGAGATGGCTTGGTATTTGATGGAGGAACAGGGGATGTTCGATATTGCTGTCAGCTTTGACAGACGTCAACAATCCCGCTAGCACGATATTGGGTCTCTATTGGTATGTAAGGGAGTCGTGACTTGGGGTGCCAGAAAGAATTCAAACACGTAGGGGGCAGGGGAGCTCTATGTGGGTGGGGGTCGTTGCCCCTACCCCCTTGCAGGTGTAATAGCCTCCTTGTCTACGAAGTGTCCATTCCAATTGTCAATAACATCGGCTACCCTTCAAAATGCCTTTGTACTATTCACGTTGCTATTCGTCTATCCCGGAGGACAGGGGATAGACGCCTCTTGTTGAAATAATTTTTTTTTTTTTTTGCCTCCTACTTTTTGAGATTCGATAACCTTTATTTCAAGGTTTTCTTCTTCAATGTCATTAGGAAAACCTTGAAATCTTCTTAAGTACATCATTTATATATTCAGAATTTGAATACTTTTGCAAAATATAAACTTTTTATAAGTTTCAATTGGATATTTGTATGATAATTTTTTCCCACGAAGATGGTTTAGTTTTCGATATTATTTCTGGAAATATTAACGAAAATTCTGGGATTTTTTTTTTATCATAAATTTAGAATTTTTGAAATTGTTGTTGATACATGATGTTAAGCAATGCAGATCTTACAAACAAATTTAGGAGGCATTTTTTGTCAATTACCATTTAGTTATTATCTTTATCTTTATAATTATCAATGAAATATTTTTGTATTATTTGTTTGATAACTATAAATATATAATATATATGAAGAAAACTTATCATCAATTATCCAAATAGGATTTTTTCTCTTGCATTGCTCCAAAAACCACATAGTGAAAAGGAATATAGATTCATGTATAGGATAATAGATATATAAAATATATATAAGT
The DNA here is from genome assembly GCF_036898095.1 of Palaemon carinicauda. Classification (NCBI taxonomy): domain Eukaryota; kingdom Metazoa; phylum Arthropoda; class Malacostraca; order Decapoda; family Palaemonidae; genus Palaemon; species Palaemon carinicauda. Next base: position 99,815,753 of record NC_090744.1, read on the forward strand.
CTAATGTACTTTCAAAATCAATTAAATAATAGATTAATCAATCCGAAAATAAAATTGAAAATTACAAAGTAGGATAAAATGGAATATTTTTGCCATATCTCAAATATTATAGTAAAACTTCTTATGATTTTTGTGATGCAAAATACAAAGAAGAATGTATTGGAATATTTTTGCCATATCTCAAATATTATAATAAAACTTCTTACGATTGTTATGATGCAAAATACAAAGTAAAATAAAAGGGAATATTTTTGCCATATCTCAAATATTATAGTAAAACTTCTTATGATTTTTATGATGCAAAATACAAAGAAGAATGTATTGGAATATTTTTGCCATATCTCAAATATTATAATAAAACTTCTTACGATTGTTATGATGCAAAATACAAAGTAAAATAAAAGGGAATATTTTTGCCATATCTCAAATATTATAGTAAAACTTCTTATGATTTTTATGATGCAAAATACAAAGAAGAATGTATTGGAATATTTTTGCCATATCTCAAATATTATAATAAAACTTCTTACGATTGTTATGATGCAAAATACAAAGTAAAATAAAAGGGAATATTTTTGCCATATCTCAAATAAAGTAAAATTTAGTTTGATGTAAGAACTCTTAAAGCAAGCAGACTTTGTTTTTTCTTAATACATATCAGACTGCATATGTCTCCTTACATAGGCCTTCAGAATTTTTTTTTCCCTTGACAGCTCTTCCACCTATCTATGGGAGAAGGAACCTTTAGGGGAGATAGACTGAACACTTTTCCAAATTACTTGCTCAGGTAGAGAGAGGCAGAAATACTAATTGCTACCACAATATTTAAAGCTTACCTGGGATAAAGAGAGGGGCGTCTTGTACAGGCTATGGAGACCATCTATTGTCATTATCATTATCATTATCATTATCATTCTTCTTCTTATCATCATCATCATCATCATTATCATTATCATTTTCATTATTATTATTATTATTATTATTATTATTATTATTATTATTATTATCATTATCATTATTGTTATTATTATTATTATTATTATTATTATTATTATTATTATTATTATTATTATTATTATTATTGGAAGATGAAATATCATTGGAAGGAGAAAGGATTAATAAGGTAGAATCATTTAAGTATCTAGGAACTATGATCTCCAGTACAGGATCTTTAGAATTTGAGTTTAGTGAAAGATTGAAAAAAAGCAAAATTTGGAAATCAAATCGCCTGAAATTACTTATAAAAAGGAGACTATATATCAGTTTAGTGAGATTGGTGTTACTCGGGACATGAGTCATGGTATGGCAATGATATAATCTCCAATAGATTTAGTAGATTTGAGAATAAAGCCCTCAGAAGGATATTGGGAGTTAAATGGCAGGACAGGATTAGAAATGAAACTATAAGAGAGAGAGTACTCGAGTGCTATATGTGGACGAGATCATTACGAGGGGTACATGGAGATGGTTTGGGCATGCCCGATTGTACCTCAAGCAACTATTTCTAGAATATCTTCATTATTAATATTGCAAGCTGAGCTCCATCCTAAAATAAAAAGAAAAAAAGAAGAAGAAGAAAAAAAAAAAAACAGTTCTGAAGGAAATTGAGAAGAGACAAAATAACTACTAATGTATCTTTTTACTGTTTATTTAGCAAAGATCTATTTTATGTTGTTACTCTTGTAGTTTGGTTATTTCCTTGCTTCTTTTCTTCACTGTGCTAATTTTCCTTGTTGGAGCCTTTGGGCTTATAGCATCCTGCTTCTCCAACTAAGGCTGTACCTTAGCTGATAATGATAATGATGATGTAATAATAATAATAATGATAATAATAATAATAATAATAATAATAATAATAATAATAAAGATAGATAACAAAAGTAAGCATAAGATAACACAAGTCAATAAGAAACAAACAAATAGTGAAGTAAGAATCAAGTCAGTCAACTACGTTTGAATTCCGAAAGTTCCATCGAATTAACTGTGATTTGTAATATGTATCCATAGTTTGTGTAACTATAATTGACGCCATGGAAAACTCAAAGCTGTTCAGCTCACATAAGGAAAGGCAAAACTGTTGAAATTACCCAATCAATGGTATATTCTCGTAAGATCTAAAAGCAATGGGAGATCTGAAATATGAAAGATTTAATAAAGTATGTATCCGATGATGAAATCAAATGACGGTGCCAAAAATTGGTGCAAAATTAATAGATAAGTTTAAAATACCTATTCTTTGTACGATAATTTATGACGAAAAAGGCTATATAATAAGGAGGGGGGTTAGGAGAAAAGAGAGAGAGAGAGAGAGAGAGAGAGAGAGAGAGAGAGAGAGTAAAATAACTAATTTTTTGCTCGACAGTTCATGAGCATAATGCGATGTAAAAAGGGTAAGAACAGAGAGAGAGAGAGAGAGAGAGAGAGAGAGAGAGAGAGAGAGAGAGAGAATACCTAATTTTTTATACGAAAGTTCATGAGCAAAAATGAGATATAAAAAGGGTAAGGAGAGAGAGAGAGAGAGAGAGAGAGAGAGAGAGAGAGTAAGATACCTAATTTTTTGTCCGACAGTTCATGAGCAAAAATGCGATATAAAAAGGGTATGGAGAGAGAGAGAGGGAGAGAGAGAGAGAGAGAGAGAGAGAGAGAGAGAGAATACCTAATTTTTTGTCCGACAGATTGTTCATGAGCAAAAATGCGATATAAAAAGGGTAAGGAGAGAGAGAGAGAGAGAGAGAGAGAGAGAGAGAGAGGAAATAATATTGTCCGACAGTTCATGAGCAAAAATGCGATATAAAAAGGGTAAGGAGAAGAGAGAGAGAGAGAGAGAGAGAGAGAGAGAGAGAGAGAGTAAAATACCTAATTTTTTGTCCGACCGTTCATGAGCAAAAATGCGATATAAAAAGGAGGGCTAGGAGAAGAGAGAGAGAGAGAGAGAGAGAGAGAGAGAGAGAGAGGAAATAAAATACCTAATTTTTAGTTGGACAGTTCATGAGCAAAAATGCGATATAAAAAGGGTAAGGAGAAGAGAGAGAGAGAGAGAGAGAGAGAGAGAGAGAGAGAGAGGGGGGAGCGTTCGTAAATTGAAGAAGTCATTTCCTATCTCTGCTCTGATGACATATTGAACTTCGTCAGAAGGACAGAGACAATGATCGACGATTGGAAATGAGATAAGAAACCCGCCAAAGGAAAATGAGTCCTTTTCAACTCCTCAGACATTGATGAGATGGAAGAAGAATTCTCGTGTCATGGGTTTCCAGAGAAAGAGGATGATGATGGGAAAGAAGAAAGAAGGATACGAAGAATTGGAATTTAAAGGGAATGCAAAAGAAGGGAAAAATGAAAAAAAAGAGAATTGGAATTTAAAACAAGGGATAAGAAGAAAAATTGGAAAACGTAGAAGTGGAATTTAAAGCAAAGGAAAGAGAAAAATATGAGAAAAAAGAAGAATTAAAATTTAAAATAAAGGGAAAAGATGACGTTAAAGAAAAATAAGATTTTAGAGAAGGTAAAATGGTCGATTTTTTGGAAGAACGAAAAGACATGATGTAAGGGCA
>NC_090744.1:99829306-99859306 GCF_036898095.1 Palaemon carinicauda
AAAGGTTCAAGGCAATGGTGAAATTAATATTGATATAACAGATTTTGAAAATAGCCTTTGCACACGCAAAACGACCAAGATAGAAGAATGAAGATACAAAGAGATGTAATATCAAAGTAAGCAAGAAAAGATGATGAAGAAGAAGAAAGACAAATGAATCTTTGACTTCCACAGATAAAGAGAGTTTCAAGAAAAACTTTTTAATTCCTGGCAAAAGTCTCCTTTTAATAGACCTGCAGGGATCTGGTGCGAGCGGTAATATGTCCCACTGACACCTGGGACTTTAAAAATTATAATGCAAGTCCGCTTCCACGAGCTAAAGTTGCTGCAACGCCAATTTAATTATTCTTGCAAGAGACTTGAGGGGTCTGGTGCGTAGGTTAAGGGCCAGAGCAAGTATTAAAAGCAATCAGTATGGGTTACATTATAAAATAATGGTGAGTTTTCTTCTTTTTCACACAAGTAAATAATTTTGTTTCATATGGTAAGATTTTTTTTTCAAAGTAACTAAACCAAAGTTATATTACAGAAAACTAAAACTAAGGGCGCGACAAACTTTTATATATTCTCATAATAAGGTGGTAGTTCGGTTTAGAAAATGGTAATGCTAAGATGCCGATGTAGTTTCATAAATGCTAATGCTAAGGTGACATGCTGTTTCTAGAATACTAATGCCAATGGGATAATGTGATGTCAAAGTTTCTAAAGACTAATGCTAAATTGCCGGAATAGTGTCAAATTCTAATGACAAGGTGTCCGTTCAACATCTTAAATACTACTGCCGAGTCACTGTAACACAATAAAAATAGTAATGCTAAGGTGTGTGTTGTAGTTTTTAAAATAATAAATCAACGGTTATTACCATTATTATCTTTTAGTTGGAAATCGCTCCAACAGAGAAAATAGCCCAGCGAGAAAAGGAAATCGAGGAAACAGTTAATATAGTGTGCCTGGGTGTACCCTCAAGCAAGAGAACGCTACTATACACAATGGAAGACCATGGTACAGAGGCTATGGCACTACCCAAGACCATGGCTTGATTTTGGAGTATCTTTTTCTAGAAGAGCTGCTTACCATAGCTGTAGTTTCTTCTACCCTTACCAAGTCGAAAGTAGTCATTGAACAATTACAGTGAAGCTACTAGTTAAACCCTTAGAATACGAAGAATTTTTCTGTACTCTTAATGTTGTCAAGTGTATAAGGAGAGAAGAGAATGTGTAAAGAATAGGCTCGTCTATTCGGTGTATGTGTAGGCAAAAGAAAAATGAGCCGTAACCAGAGATGGATCCAATATAGTACTAGCGGTAGTATCTCAAAGGGTGGCTGGTGCCTTGGCCATCCTACTACCTAGCATAAATGCTAATGCGAAGGTGTTGACGCAGATTCTGAAAATTCCAATGCCAAATTCGGGCGCTTGTAATCTTTCCCGCAAAATGAGAATAACATACAAATGCTCAAAGTCAATTAGGATCACGAAGCCTCATAAGTTCACTGAAGATTGATTTGCTGGGGAGAAAAGAAAACTCATCCGTGGGATTATCCAGGCGAGAGATATTGTGTCGACATTGTCAATAGAGGGGCATTTATAGAGCCTTATGATGATGGTATTAATAACAACAACAACAGCAATCATTAATAATAATAATAATAATAATAATAATAATAATAATAATAATAATAATAATAATATCCGCTATACAATCTTCCTATATGATAAAATGTCATCTCTCTCTCTCTCTCTCTCTCTCTCTCTCTCTCTCTCTCTCTCCATAAGTCTTTCTATATATATATATATATAATATATATATATATATATATATATATATATATACATAAATACATACTTACATACATGTAATATATATACATATATACAATATTCATATATATACATATACATATATATACAGTACATATAATATATAAATATAAATTTATATATAAAATATATATATACACAGTGTATATATATATATATATATATATATATATATATATATATATGTATGTATATATATATATATATATATATATATATATATATATATATACATACATATATATATATAAATATATATATATATATATATATATATATTATATATATATATATATATATACTGTATATACAGTATGCATATATATCGGTATATATGCATATCTTCATATATACATACATATATACCTGCAGTACATACATATATATACATACGCCCATATATATGTATACAGTATATATTTCTTTCCTGTCACGTTCAGCGCCATGGCCGGATGTATTACTACTTGTTCTTTCCCTGTTCCTCGGGTATGGGGAAGACGAGCAGTTTTACCCTTATGAGGAAGTACAAGGAGAGGTCCACTCGGAAACCACAATCTCCCACAAATTGCCGAAACTGCCGGATTGTAGTTAGGAGAGGGAGGAGTGGTAAGTATTAAATCCGTGTGTGTGTGTGTGTATCTATCTAAATATTTAGCCACCATTTTTCACAGCGAATGGTAGCCATTATTATAATAATGGTGAATATTTTACCTTCATCATTATCATCATCAAACACAATAATCTCCTCTATATAACAAAGAGTAAGTGTTTGTATATATATATATATATATATATATATATGTAAATATCACCCACGAAATGCATTTAATACCGAATTCTATCTTGGGAATACATATCCACTTGGAATTCATTTTTTGGTAACAGCTTCTGGCCGGGTGGTGATTCGAACCACCACCTGTACGGCTAGAAACTATGCTGGCAGGGACCCTACCGGCTCAGCTATCAAGAGAGACTAAAAGTTTATGACAAGTCCCCCTACATGTTCCTGTCGAATTCAGGATTCTGTTCATAGACTTGAAATAGACCCATCTCCACCATGATAGCTGAATCGTGAGTTTGCAACACGTGGTTATTTTAATGAACATATATCACAAGCACACGTGATTTTAATTAATGTAAATATCACCCACGAAATGCATTTAATACCGAATTCTATCTTGGGAATACATATCCACTTGGAATTCATTTTTTGGTAACAGCTTCTGGCCGGGTGGTGATTCGAACCACCACCTGTACGGCTAGAAACTATGCTGGCATGGACCCTACCGGCTCAGCTATCAAGAGAGACTAAAAGTTTATGACAAGTCCCCCTACATGGTGGAGATGGGTCTATTCAAGTCTATGAACAGAATCCTGAATTCGACAGGAACATGTAGGGGGGACTTGTCATAAACTTTTAGTCTCTCTTGATAGCTGAGCCGGTAGGGTCCCTGCCAGCATAGTTTCTAGCCGTACAGGTGGTGGTTCGAATCACCACCCGGCCAGAAGCTGTTACCAAAAAATGAATTCCAAGTGGATATGTATTCCCAAGATAGAATTCGGTATTAAATGCATTTCGTGGGTGATATTTACATTAATTAAAATCACGTGTGCTTGTGATATATGTTCATATATATATATATATATATATATATATATATATATATATATATATATATATATATGTAAATAATATATATATATATATATATATATATATATATATATATATATATAAATATGTATATATATATATATATATATATATATATATATATGTGTATTACTTCTTATTGAACTACTCCTAGTTGGAAAAGCAGGATGCTACAAGCCCAATGGCTCTAAGAGGGAAAATAGCTTAGTGAGAAAAGAACATAAGGAAATAAATAACTATATGAGAAGTAATTAATAATCAAAATGATATATTTTAAGAATAGTAAACACATTAAAATAAACTTTACATATATAAACTATAACAACTTCAAAAAAAGAAAGAGGAAGAGAAACAAGATAGAATAGTGTGCCCAAGTATACCCTCAAGCAAGATAACTCTAACCCAAGACAGTGGAAGATAATGGCACAAAAGGCAATGGCACTACCCAAGACAAGAGAAAAATAGTTTGATTTTGCAATGTCCTTCTCCCAGAAAAGCTGCTTACTCATAGTTAAAGTATATATATATATATAATATATATATATATATATATATATATATATATATAAATATGTCTGTATATATATATATATATATATATATATATATATATGTGTGTGTATATATGTACATATGTATATATATAGTTATGTATGTATGTATACATATATATATATATATATATATATATATATATATATATATATATAAATATATATATATATATATATATATATATATATATATATATATATATATATATATTTATGTACGCATTTATATATGTTTATATGTATATAAATATATATATATACATGTATATATATATATATATATATATATATATACATATAAATATACACTTAAGCTACGAGTAAGCAGCTCTTCTAGGAGAAGGACATTCCAAAATCAAACCAGTTTTCTCTTGTCTTGGGTAATGCCATAGCCTTTGGGCCATGATCTTCCACTGTCTTGGGTTAGTGTTATCTTGCTTAAGGGTATACATATATATACAGTGTATACATATATATACAGTGTATATATATATATATATATATATATATATATATATATACATATATATATATGCTTGTATAATTTCTTTCTGGTCACGCTTAGCTCTCTACGTCCCTCGGGTTGGAGGATAAGGGGTAGTCATGCCCTGGTGAGATAGGGGTAGGTGTGCGAGTGGATGTGTGTGCATATCTTTCTAATTATTTATCCGTTATTATGACGGGTCGCGTACAACAACAACAATAATAATAATATTAATAATAATAATAATAATAAGTTGAAAAAGAAATCACATTTCAGACCTCCGCCAATGATTATTGTCAACATTTCATTCAAGTCTACGGACCAAACTTTCCCTTTTTCCACATGTTGACCGTGAATAAATCTACTCCATAATAATAACAATTATAAGCAGAATTGCGATCTTGATCCGAATCACCTTTAGAATTTAATGGGGTCTTCTGGAACATAATACCTGTCCATTACTATAATTTAGTGAAAATCCGGCAAGATGATATGACGTAATCCTGCTAACAGACAAACAAACCGACGAATAAATAAAAAACGTAGGCAATTTTATAACCTTGGTGGAGGTAATAATGATAATAATAATGATAATAATAATAATAAATAAGTATATAAATAAACGCAGGTAAAAAATACCCTCCTTGGCGGAAGTAATAATAATAATAATAATAATGATAATAATAATAATAATAATAATAATAACAACAACTATAATAATAATGATAATAATGATAATGATAATAATAATAAATCATTAGTAGATATAAGAATAAAGAATTAGTAGTAAACATAATTTTCAATATAATGATAAGCTATGGTAAGCAGCTCTTCTAGGAGAAGGACACTCCAAAATCAAACCATTGTTCTATAGTCTTGGGCAGTGCTATAGCATTTGTACCACGGCCTTCCACTTTCTTGAATTAGAGTTCTCTCACTTGAGGGTACACTCGGGCACACTAATCTGTCTTATTTCTCTTCTTGTTTTGTTAAGTTTTTATAGTTTATAGAAAAATATTTATTTTAATGTTACTGTTCTTAAAATATTTTATTTTTTCCTTGTTTTCTTTCCTCGCTGGGCTATTTTCCCTGTTGAGGCCCCTGGGCTTATAGCATCTTTCTTTTCCAACTAGGGTTGTAGCCTAGCAAGTAATAATAATGATAATATTCATGTAGAGGACAAATACCCTTTTTTATAATTAAATCGATTCTATTATTGAAAATGACCTCTTCAATGATGTGGTGTGTGTCAGCATAGGTCTTCGACCGTGTTTCAACCCTACTCTTATGTTCTATGTCTTTTAAACCTCTTCACTTGTTTACTGGGGGTCTTAAAATGTTTGTTGTTCGTCCGCTATCTGTGATGCTTATCTGCAATATCAACCTTCTCCCATCACGTACTTCCGCACCATTTCCTTAATGATGCTTCTACTACTCATAAAAAAATAGTATTTTAGTGTTGATAGTACTTTAAATTTGTTGTGGATGAACTAAGTTGTTCCAATATTTCATATTTAACGTTACCCATGACCGCCGTTCCCCCTTTTCAATTTTTTTTTTACACTATATCAATTTGGAATATTTTCCTCACAGTTCGTCTGCTGAAGTTCACTGACCACCATCTTTTGTCAATCCCATCAACCAGAGATTAGAAACTTCTCAAACTTCTCATGTCTTTCTTTTACGGGATCAATTTCAACTGGAGAGTCATCTTCCTTTCAGGTCACTTCGTTGCACCCAATGTGCCAACTTATCTCTTGTGTAATTCTAGAACTCTTTCTCTACTTTTTTTTTCAAAATTTTATTTTATGAAATTATAATTTTCTTAGACGCAGGTCTATTGCTTCTTTTTTTCTTCTTTCTTATTCTTGTAAACTTTGTGTCAAGCTGAAGCGTTTCTATAGTACCGTATATTTTCATATTTTTTCAAGCATATTTTCAAGTAATTTTTGTAAATTAAAAATCATCTATGTTTTTAAGAACTGTAGAAATATTACTAATGCTTATAAATTGCGATTTTGAAATTTCTATAATTTTGGTTTGGGAGCATATTAAATTTGCGTAAGTAAAGTTAGAAAGACGGAATATTTTCATTCATGTTGATCATATTAACAATGCAGCTCACTTTGTTTAATGTTAATTTGTAAGCCATAATCCCATTTTCAGTGAATTAACTCTAGTTAATATGAAAAAAAAACTAGCTAGAAAATCCAACGTAGTACATACTTGCCTGACAAAATCAATTTAACAGAATTAATTTTACCCAATTTTGTTCACTCTTGTTCAGTTAATGTAACGATTACATTAATGATAATTAATCTCTTCTGAGGCATAAAATTTACACGCATATAAGGAAATATATAAACCAACTTTGTCTGCAAATTTTACAAACATGTAAAGAAAAAAATAAAAGAAAAATGTTATAGAAATATACATTGTCATTGCCACGTCTAGCTCCTCGTCTTATCAAGATATTCTTATCTGTGTTTTATAATCATACTTTACTAATACTATTAGAATATATAAACAGGTAAATCTATCTAAACGAACAAAATCCCAAATAAGAAAACTCATAAATATATGGATATATATAACCATGAAATGAAAGTCAACACAATTCGCTCGCTTGGATTTATAGAGATATGAAGTTGGGTATATTATTACCGAGGCTATAATCAATTTGGAAGAACCAGCCGGAAGGGGTGGGGGAGGTGGTAGTGACCCAGAAGGATTTTGGAAGGGCAGGGGGGTTGGGTAGGGGGTAGTGCCCCCCAGAAGGACCATGGAATGGGAGGAGTGTAGGGTGGGGGGGTGGGGGGTGGGAATAGAACTCATTGAAAGTCACAGACACAAATTCCGAGTTCTAATGAGACCCGGAGCCGAAGACCGGAGATCCAGGAGATCAGAAGACAATCTACGGATTAACCAAATGCCGAAGGAAAGTTTATGAGACTTGAGAATATAAGATCACCAAATCTGGTGTTTCCTGTAATGGAGCGAGAGCCCGGATTCGTTTGAAGTTGTAACAAATTGGAGGTGATATGTTTAGGAATTTATTAGTGCCTTTTTTTTTTACAAGAGAAGTATTCTATATTATTAGGGGAGAAAACTTGATATACAGGGAAAAATTACACACATAAATGAAGGTATATGTTCATTTATACATATGTATATATATAGACTACACACATATATATATATATATATATATATATATATATATATATATATATATATATATATATATACACACATATATGTATATATATATCTATGTATAATGTATATACATCATTAAAAACATATGTAGGATTGAGAGTACAAGGAAGAAAAGGCTAAATTTTTAAGAGGGTCTGAAGTAGGAACCGAGGCTGCCTTCCAGGGTCAACACCAGGCACTTGTGAACTCTTCCGAATTTCAATATACTCACTCTGAATGGGCTGTAATGTTGAAAAAACGGTTCCCTGTGCAAGGCAATTTACAACAACAACCATACATTGCAAAAGCATGTTCCTTACTGTAAGGCAATCTACAATAACAACGACCATACATTGCAAAAGCACGTTCCTTACTAGTGCCAGGCAGTCTACAATAACAATGACCTCACATTGCAAAAGCAAGTTTCTTGCTAGAATCCCAGGCAATCTACAATAACAAAGAATATACACTGCAAAAGCACATTCTTTTCTAGAGTGTCAGGCAATCTATAATAACAACGACCATACATATCAAAAGCACGTTCCTTGCAAGAGTGCCAAGGCACCAACCACCCGTTATGATTTTACCGCTAGAGAGTTATGGGGTCCTTTGACTGGCCAGACAGTACTAAATTGGATCTTTCTTTCTGGTTACGGTTCATTTTACTTTTGCCTATACACACACCGAATACTCTAGCCTATTCTTTACATATTCTCCTCTGTCATACACCTGACAACACTGAGATTACAAATTCTTCTTCACCCAAGGGGTTACTGCACTGTAATTGTTCAGTGGCCACTTTCTTCTTGGTAAGGGTAGAAGAGACTCTTTAGCTATGGTAAGCAGCTCTTCTAGGAGAAGGACACTCTAAAATCAAACCATTGTTCTCTAGTGTTGGGTAGTGCCATAGCTTCTGTACCATGGTCTTCCACTGTCTTGGGTTAGCGTTCTCTCGCTTTAGGGTACACTTGGACACACTATTCTATTTTATTTCTCTTCCTCTTGTTTTGTTAAGAATTTTCATGGTTTATGTAGGAAATATTTATTCTAATATTGTTACTGTTCTTAAAATATCTTATTTTTTCTTGTTTCCTTTCCTCACTGGGCTATTTTCTCTGTTGGAGCCCCTGGGCATATAGCATTCTGCCTTTCCAACTACGGTTGTAGCTTTGTAGCTTAGCAAGTATTAATTACAATAATGATAAAAACGAACATGCATTACAAAAGCACGTTCCTTACTAGAGTGCCAGGGAATCTACAGTGATAACGACCAACCAAACAAAATTTAAAAAGAAAGCGCATTCTCAAAATGAAATTAAATTTGTAAAAAAAAAAAAAAAGCCGTACAAATGAAATTTGATACTAAAATTAATTGCTAAGGGAAACGAAAATCAAAAAGCCTTTAGCCATGTAATTTCACGAGAAACATCTCTGCATACTAATACCGTAATCATCATCTCTTAATCTTTGCCTTTCGCACTTTCAAAGTTAGTTTAAATGCAGACAAAGTTACACGAGCTCTTTCATCCTTTTGCATGGCTGATTAGCGGGAGGATGTTCCAGGATCAAAGATATTCGTCCGCGTCTCTCAAACAGGGATCCATTCACAGTGCCAGGATTCTTACTCGTTTATCTTTTAGCAGTGATGGATATGAAACGACAAGATATGGTTGATTTGTATTTAATCTTGTATTAAATGGACTTATCATCAAGTCTATTTCTACTCTTTTGCCATTTTCCTTCCTTTCTGTCTGCCTGACTCTCCATGAATTTCCAAGAAAATCAAATCTTCCTCAGCCTTCACACGTTCACGAACTTTTGTTTAATCTTATGAATTTTCATGAGAATTTAGCGGTGTTTGAATTAATTAGATCTTAGTCAAGGTGGACCAGGACGTGGACTCTCTCTCTCTCTCTCTCTCTCTCTCTCTCTCTCTCTCTCTCTCTCTCTCTCTCATTGATTCGTTTTCTATATTGAATTCCATGTAGCCCTATTTGGCAATTACACAAAATCATTACTAAAAGTTATAATGCGGTTTCCATTCCCCCCATCTCTCTCTCTCTCTCTCTCTCTCTCTCTCTCTCTCTCTCTCTCTCTCTCTTTCTCTCTCTCTCTGTATATAATATATATATATATATATATATATATATATATATATATATATATATATATATATATATATATCTCAAATAATATATTTTTCTCTTTTTGTAAGTAATAACTGAATAAAGCAGTACTTATACCTGAACATACACCGCTTTAAGAAAACTATCTTATTAATAAGACGGAAAATACCATATTTGCTTGCCCACATGAAAACATGTTTGTTATGAAAATATTAGCGTAGTGATTCCTTTTGAACCTTAAGATAATTTCGAATTTTGTATATATTACGAACATGTTACGAAAATCAAAATAAAATAAATTTTCGGAAATAATATCCAAATTGTTATAAAGCAATAGTCATTTGAGGAATTAGTTTTATCACTCTAATACAAAAAATTAACAAAACACTTATATCCCTGATGTAAGAAAATTATGTAATCAAAATACATTATCTAAGATAAACTGATACTTTATACAAAGGATAATTATAAAAATATATACTATCTTTTTAGTGGATAGACATAAAATTCTAGAATAAAATTCATTCAACCAATCACGGGGCGCGAGGTTAACAGATCAGATTTTAAAGTATGAATAAAAAAAAAAGGGATAAGATCAATCAATCAATTTCGTAACTGTTTTGATTCTTGATTTCAATCTTTATAACATTAATCATCCTAACTATGTGCATCTTAATCATAGCAAGAAACTTCAGTATCATTATAATCATTATTATAATTGATAATATCATTTAGAGAAACACCTTTTCAATAGCATTATAATTAATATCATAATCAATATAATAATTTATTAAATAATTTTATTTCACTAATAGATGTTTTCTAATCTAAATGATTATTAGACGAAATATATCTCTCCAATCAGGAGGGAAATACAATAAAGCTTTAGATCCATAAAATATATTTCATCCTTTATTTTAGATTGAAGATCCTCAAACTCCGATTTCCAAATCGAATTGTGGGAACTGAATTGGAATTACCATTAAGCATTAAGCACTAAACCACTAGCTATTCGCAACTTTGGTTCCCAATTCCATAAAACAATTAGGGGACAATTTATGTTGTGAACCAAAGTCTGAAATAAGAAAAACAATTCTTCCACAGAATCTATTTTAATCTGATGCAGAAATTGTTATTCCTTCTTTTGCATGGAAAGGGTTTCCCGGGAGAAGGGGCTCGAACGGGTTGTTATTAGATTATAGGTTTCAGATTGGAATATGACACATTAAAGGCAATTAGAGAGAGAGAGAGAGAGAGAGAGAGAGAGAGAGAGAGAGAGAGAGAGAGAGAGGAGAGAGAGAGAGAGAGAGAGAGAGAGATGTAGTTTACGGGCTTCATTGATAATACACTGTTCAAAATTTGCATAAAACACGGTAAAAGTCTGGCAACATTTATTTATTTTTAACGTTTTAAAAAATGATATATTGACGTAAAAGAGTAACATTACGGTCGCCAACCCGTAAAAGATAATAACAAAGTAAGGTAAAATTATGGTCGTCTGTAATGTACTGAAATACGGTTGAGAACAGTATATTTTTACGGAGAATTTCCGATATAAATTACGTGTTTTTCTAACGGTGTATTTTGATAAAACTGCTTTGGAAAGTCATTCTAAGGTAAAATCGTGCAGATATAAAGAGATGAAATATACTTAATAAATAACTCAAAACCCAATCTACCAAGAAAGGAATAAACATGAAATAATAAGGAATAGAAAACCTAACTTAAATACAACAGATGAAAAATCTGACGAGAAAAAGGGATATATGCAGATAACAAGAAGAAGAAATTCGAGCGAACTTTTTACCTGGCTTCAAAAGATGAGAAGACGCGTTTCGAGGAAACCCGTTTGCCAAGGAAAACTTCTCAATTCCATTAGCGCTGCTCACCTAGAAGTGCTGACAAAAGTCTCCACAATCCTGCGTAAAATACCGTGGCTGAGAAAATACGGGCGAAAGAAGGTGCAAAAAAGGAGAGCAAGGGGTGAAGTTCAGCGCGTTGGAGGGGGAATGGTTTTATGAAAAGGATATGAGGGAATAAGCTTTTCTATGGGGCTATTATTATCCTTATCGTGTTTACAATAACAGCAGCAATAACAACAGCATCGTCATCATCAACAACAACAACAACAACAACAGCAATAATAATAATAATAATAATAATAATAATTATGAAATTTTTATCATCATCGAGATAGTAATAATACTTATATTTGAGAGAGAGAGAGAGAGAGAGAGAGAGAGAGAGAGAGAGAGAGAGAGAGAGAGAGAGAGAGAGAGAGAGAGAGAGAGAGAGTTTAAAGGTTCAAGGCAATGGTGAAATTAGTATTGATATAACAGATTTTGAAAATAGCCTTTGCACACGCAAAACAACCAAGACAGAAGAATGAAGATATAAAGATATGTAATATCAATGTAAGCAAGAAAAGAAGATGACGAAGAAGAAATACAAACGAATCTTTGACTTCCGCAGATGAAAAGAGTTGCAAAAAAAAACTTAATTCTTGACAAAAGTCTCCGCTTAATAGACCTGCAGTGATCTGGTGCGAGCGGTAATATGTCTCACTGACACCTGGGACTTTAAAAAATATAATGCGAGTCCGCTTCCACGAGCTAAAGTTGCTGCAACGCCAATTTAATTACTCTTGCAAGAGACTTGAGGGGTCTGGTGCGTAGGTTAAGGGTCAGAGGAAGTATTTAAAGCAATCAGTATGGGTTACATAGACAAATATTGGTGAGTTTTCTTCTTTTTCACACAAGTAAATAATTTTGTTTCAATATGGTAAGTTTTTTTTTTTCAAACTAAACTAACCAAAGTTATATAACACAGAATACTAATGCTAAGGGCACGACAAACTTTTATATATACTCATGATAGGGTGGTAGTTGTTTTAAAAATAGTAATTGTGACGGGCCGAGAGAAGGTTGTGACTCAAAGACAGGTTGAAAGCAACTGAGTGAGTTTATTATAGAACACTCTCCTTTATATACAAAATCTCAAAGCAACAAGAATTTCCATGTTCAAAAATCGACACCGTTACCGATGAGAAAAACAGATATGTTATTTCAGGTTCTTTTTAGTGCGAGGGGAGAGCGAAGATACAAGCACAAAATGAACTATGTACGATCGTGTGACACACTGTTGGTACATAATGCTAAGATGCCGATGTAGTTTCATAAATGCTAATGCTAAGGTGACATGCTGTATCTAGAATACTAATGCCAATGGGATAATGTGATGTCAAAGTTTCTAAAGACTAATGCTAAATTGCCGGAGTAGTGTCAAATTCTAATGACAAGGTTCAACATCTTAAATACTACTGCCTAGTCACTGTAACACAATAAAAATAGTAATGCTAATGTGTGTGTTGTAGTTTTTAAAATAATAAATCAACGGTTATTACCATTATTATCATTTAATTGGAAAACGCTCCAACAGAGAAAATAGCCCAGCGAGAAAAGGAAATCGAGGAAACAGTTAGTATAGTGTGCCTGGGTGTACCCTTAAGCAAGAGAACTCTACTATACACAGTGAAAGACCATAGTACAGAGGCTATGGCACTACCCAAGAATCGAGAACAATGGTTTGATTTTGAAGTGTCTTTCTGGTAGCAGAGCTGCTTACCATAGCTGAAGTCTCTTCTACCCTTACCAAGTCGAAAGTAGTTATTGAACAATTACAGTTAAGCTACTAGTTAAACCCTTAGAATACGAAGAATTTTTCTGTACTCTTATGTTGTCAAGTGTAGGAGGAGAGAAGAGAAGGTGTAAAGAATAGGCTAGTCTATTCGTTGTATGTGTAGGCAAAGAAAAATGAGCCATAACCAGAGATGGATCCAATATAGTACTAGCGGTAGTATCTCAAAGGGTGGCTGGTGCCTTGGCCATCCCACTACCTAGCATAAATGCTAATGCAAAGGTGTTGACGCAGATTCTGAAAATTCCAATGCCAAATTCGGGCGCTTGTAATCTTTCCCGCAAAATGAGAATAACATACAAATGCTCAAAGTCAATTAGGATCACGAAGCCTCATAAGTTCACTGAAGATTGATTTGCTGGGGAGAAAAGAAAACTCATCCGTGGGATTATCCAGGCGAGAGATATTGTGTCGACATTGTCAATAGAGGGGCATTTATAGAGCCTTATGATGATGGTATCAACAACAACAACAACAGCAATAATAATAATAATAATAATAATAATAATAATAATAATAATAATAATAATAATAACCCTGATACAATCCCCCTATATAATAGAATGTTATCTCTCTCTCTCTCTCTCTCTCTCTCTCTCTCTCTCTCTCTCTCTCTCTCTCTCTCTCTCTCTCTCTCTCTCCCTGTTTGTCTTTCAATATGTATATACATATATAAACATACAGTACATAAAATATATAAATTTATACATATGTAATATATATATATATATATATATATATATATATATATATATATATATATATATATACGGTATACATATATGTATATATATAAAAATATATATTTATATATATAAATATATAACCATATGTACTGTATATATATATATATATATATATATATATATATATATATATATATATATATATATATATATATATATACTGTGTATATACATATGTATATATATACTGTATATATATATATATATATATATATATATATATATATATATATAAATTTATATATATATATGTAAATTTATATATATATATATATAAATTTATATATGTATATATATATATATATATATGTGTGTGTGTGTGTGTGTGTGTGTAACACCACTTTTCGTGACAGTTTCTCGGATCAAGATTCGATTCCCCGGCCGACCAGAAGCTATTATCTCATGGGTTGATTCCCCCTTGGTTCTCTGATCCCGAGGTATAGAGAGAATCCAGATATTAAGGGAGTATAATATAAGGCTTATATAAATATGAAAAACACGTCTAAATGTGCAAAATTTATCATTATATATAAATATATGTATATATGTATATATTTACATATACAGTATATATATATATATATATATATATATATATATATATATATATATATATATATATATATTTATTTATTAATATATATATGCACATATATATGTGTGTGTGTACGTGTGTGTGTGTACGTGTGTGTGTGTATGTGTGTGTGTGTAGAAATCACAAAAGCTAACACACGATGAGCATGAAATATTCAAGTATTATAGCCACGAAAGGAAAAATGAAAACATAAGCTCAGTTCTCCTTTTGTGACTATAATGAATAAATATATATATATATATATATATATATATATATATATATATATATATATATACATATATATATATATATATATATGTATATATACACACATATATATATGTATATATACAGTATATGTATATATATATATACATATATATATATATATATATATATATATATATATATATATATATATATATACATATATATATAATTTGATAACTTGTAGAAAATAGCAGACAACTTAAGAGCTAAGAAATCAGTGGTCTTTATAAAAAAACGAAGGAAAAATAGCATTTGGGTCTACACCTTCTTAAGCATCAACATCCATGAAGAGTGTCTTAATTCCATAGGTAAACAGGAATGAGGAAGACCTAGTTTCTCAATACTCTACTTACTGTCTGTTATGGTCAGCTATATCAAAACGTAATTATACGAAATCCCCTTTAATGTTTTATTCCCCCATGAATTAATTTATCATAGAAATTAGCAACATAGTAACAGGTAAAAAAATAATACCCAACAAACACACACACACACATACACACACACGTGCACGCGTGTGAAGGTAACCCGTTTCTACTCTTCCCGTAAGCTAACTTTCGTTTTGCATCCGTTCATATCGTCTCTCTGTCCCTTCCTCTGCCTACTTGAAAAAGACGACGCAGACGAAGACGACGCACACGAAGACGATGAAGACGAAGACCACGAAGACGACGGAGACGATGACGAAGGTTCTATCATTTTTTGAAAATAGGGCTCCCCAGGTTTTATTTTTTTCAAAATAAGGGTGTTTGCATTCGTTCATATCGTCTCTCTTTTAGGGGTCCTGATGAAGGGCAACAAACTCTTTCCTCAGAGTATTCGTTTGGCCAGTTTCTCTCCTCCTGCTGTTGCGCTTCTTGGCCGAATTTCTTTTGACAAACATCTCATTTCTCATTTCAAATCCGTACAATCGTAAAGTGATCAACAAATAATAACTAGTTCTCCTTTTCGGATTCTTTATTTCTTCTCCCCCTTTCTCCTTCCTGTCTCCCTATTCTTCCTGTATTTTCTGTCCGAATCCTTTCATATAAATCCATTATTAGTCTTGAAGATTCTTGTTTAGCTTTTCATAACTGCCTTCTTGATTCCACTTGTCGTTGATTCCTTTTAGACGATGTATTTTGGTTTTCTTCCAAGGTCGCAGAATCAATAATTCTCTTAACTTTCACCAAAGCATTTTCTGCATCCCCCAAATCTTGTTTCCTTTTTCATGGCCTCAGAGGCCAGTCGGTGATAAAATCTTGCAAATTTGAGTTGATCAATAAAACGATTAAAACCATCTTTTTATCTTTTCTAACAATCCAGCTCAAGACGAATGACAATTTGAATCCAACTTGGAAATGCACCGGTATTCCATATTCCTCCTAACAGAGAGACCTAGAATCTTTTGGAACTCTGATAGGAAAGCATTCAACTTTCCTATCGATGAAGAAAAACAAATTGGAGTCGAACAACGAGTTGGGAGAATTTTGAAGACTATTTCTGATTTGGTCCTTCAATATTCTCTACTTCTGTGAAGTTTCCGCCTTATTCTGCACAATCTTTATTTTTGGATCTTCAACATTATGGGCTATACTTACTCATTTCAAATCCGCACAATCGTAAACTGATCAACAAATAATAACTAGTTCTCCTTTTCGGATACTTTATTTCTTCTCTCCCGTTCTCCCTCCCGTATCCCTGTTCTTGTATTCTCTGTCCGAATCTTTTCAAATAAATCAGTTATTAGTCTTCAAGATTCTTGTTTTGCTTTTCATGACTGCCTTCCTGATTCCACTTGTCGTTAATCCCTTTCGTCTTTGAAGAAAGAGGTCTTCAAAACAAGAATCTTGAAGACTTCTTTCTCTCCAAGAGGAAGAAAAAGTCTTCAAAACAAGTATCTTGAAGACTTCTTCTTCCTCATGGAGAAAAAGAAGAAGTCTTCAAGATTCTTGTTTTGTTTTCATGACTGCCTTCCTGATTCCACTTGTCGTTGATCTCTTTCTTCTTAGAAGAAAGAAGTCTTCAAAACAAGAATCTTGAAGACTTCTTCTTCCTCATGGAGAGAAAGAAGTCTTCAAGATTCTTGTTTTGCTTTTCATGACTGCTCTCCTGATTCCACTAGTCGTTGATCCCTTTCTTCCTAGAAGAAAGAAGTCTTCAAAACAAGAATCTTGAAGACTTCTTCTTTCTCTCCATGAGGAAGAAGAAGTCTTCAAAACAAGTATCTTGAAGACTTCTTCTTCCTCATGGAGAGAAAGAAGAAGTCTTAAAGATTCTTGTTTTGTTTTCATGACTGCCTTCCTGATTCCACTTGTCGTTGATCTCTAGAAGTCTTCAAAACAAGAATCTTGAATACTTCTTCTTCCTCATGGAGAGAAAGAAGAAGTCTTCAAGATTCTTGTTTTGCTTTTCATGACTGCCTTCCTGATTCCACGCTTTATGTTTTTTTAAAAATAAGCTAGATACAGGAACTCTCTATTGTTGGCTGGGCGGGGCTGGCCCCCTTCCTGCTAGCCCGGAGGGGCTCCCCCTTCCCGTTGGCAGGGTGGGGCTCCCCCCTTCCCGCTGGCAGGGCGGGGCTCCCCCCTTCCCGCTGGCAGGGTGGGGTTCCCCCCTTCCCGCTGGCAGGGCGGGGCTCCCCCCTTCCCGCTGGCAGGGCGGGGGTCCCCCCTCCCCGCTGACAGGGTGGGACTCCCCCCTTCCCGCTGGCAGGGCGGGGCTCCCCCCTTCCCGCTGGCAGGGTGGGGCTCCACCCTTCCCGTTGGCAGGGCGGGGCTCCCTTCTTCCCGCTGGCAGGGCGGGGCTCCCCCTCCCCGCTGACAGGGTGGGACTCCCCCCTTCCCGCTGGCAGGGCGGAGCTCCCCCCTTCCCGCTGGCAGGGCGGGGCTTCACCCTTCCCGTTGGCAGGGCGGGGCTCCCCCTTCCCGCTGGCAGGACGGGGCTCCCCCCTTCTCGCTGGCAGGGCGGGGCTCCCCTTTTCCTGTTGGCAGGGCGGGGCTCCCCACTTCCCGCTGACAGGACTGGGCTCCCCCCTTCCTGCAGGCAGGGTGGGGCTCCCCCCTTCCCGCTAGCAGGGTGGGGCTCCCCCCTTCCCGCCAGCAGGGTGGGCTCCCCCTTCCTGCTGGAAGGGCGGGGCTCCCCCCTTCCCGCTGGCAGGGTGGGGCTCCCCCCTTCCCGCCAGCAGGGTGGGCTCCCCCTTCCTGCTGGAAGGGTGGGGCTCCCCCCTTTCCGCTGGCAGGGCGGGGCTCCCCCCTTTCCGCTGGCAGGGAGGGGCTCCCCCCTTCCCGCGGGCAAAATTTATCATATATATATATATATATATATATATATATATATATATATATATATATGTGTGTATGTGTGTGCGTATAATATATGTGTGTGTGTATATATATATATATATATATATATATATATATATATATATATATATATATAGCATCGAGTTTATATCCCCCACTTACATAAAACTCAATTTCAAAATAAATATCATCTTAAGATACATTACAAGTTCAATTCTCTAGAGCCATGATGTTCGTGAAGAGAATCTTTATCTCACTAAGAGTTGGAATTGTTGAAAGACAAACAGACAAGAATGTAAGTAATAGGAAGTAATAATGTTGTTTCCTGAAGGGTTGCAAGATTTCGGTAGGTTTGAATAAATGGATAAATTCCAGGAATTTTGAAGGTAAGAAGAACTAATTACGTCTAATAAATCCAAAGAATTACAATTCCAAATTATAAAAGAGCTTAGTGCGTGGGTCAATATTCACCTCGTCAGAACTCTTAAAATTTACGTTTTGGTCCTATTATTATTATTATTATTATTATTATTATTATTATTATTATTATTATTATTATTATTATTATTATTATTATTATTATTGAGTTAAAAGTAATGGCTGCATCGGCAGAGTTTATTTTCTTATCCAATTTTTCTATTTTCCGGATAATTCTCTTCTCTAGAGGAAGGACTTATCCTCGAAACGCGTCGTAGTTTTTACTATTTTGTACCAAAAGTTTTACTTGTATTTTGTGAGAATATACTTGAGAAGTCTTCCCGATTTTATCATTCACCTGACTGATGAATTTTTCAAGTCTGCTGGCTGATTGCAGCGCTCTAGAGAAGAGAATTATCCGGAAAATAGAAAAAATGGATAAGAAAATAAACTCTGCCGATGCAGTCATTACTTTTAACTCAACCTGCCTAAAAGAGGGTCTCCTACCACGATATTATTATTATTATTATTATCATTATTATTATTACCTCCGACAAGGAGGACATGTTTTCACCTCTGTCTATTTGTTTGTCACCAACCTAACTCAAAAAGTTACGGGCGAATTTTGACCAACGTACTACAAATATATAAAAAACGATGTATTCAGGCCGAATCTCTCTCTCTCTCTCTCTCTCTCTCTCTCTCTCTCTGAATGTCATTTAGGCCGGCATAACTCATGTATGGTGTTATTTTTTTTTATCATTATTTTACATCGAACCATATCTGAAAGTACTTTTTCTTTCATCGGTGACTTGAACAAGACTTATGTCGAAATAATCTAATGTAGCTGTTAACGGAGGGAATTGTTTAGCTGCGATACTCCAATAATTTCTACATGATTTTGCGGATTCATGATATATATACATACACACACACACACACACATATATCTATATATATATATATATATATATATATATATATATATATATATATATATACATATATATATATATATATATATATATATATATATATATGTATATGTATATATACATATATATACACAAGTGTGTATGTGTGTATTCAGTATTTGCAGTGAATATTTGAAACGTCAAATGATAAAACAGAATGAAATATGGCAACTTGATTTGTGAAATTTTAATGCTTTCACTAGCAAAAACACCTCTTTGCTGTCTTTGATTCGCTAAGGTTGGAGAGGGCTCCGCCCATTTCATAGTAGTAGTAAGAAGTGCAACACCTTGTCTGTTTTGTCGTGGGAACACTAGAGACATCTGACGAAAGATGTCCCCCGGGTGTCTGCGTTCTTTTGATTCTAACTGTACCAGGATAGGTACACTCGGAAACCACAATCTCCCCAAATTACCGAAACTACTGGATTGTAGTTAGGAAAGTGAGGAGTGGGAAGTGTTAAATCCGTGTGTGTGTGTGCGTGCGTGTGTGTGTATATCTATATAGATATCTAGCTGCTTTTTTCACAGCTAGGGTACACTACTATTAATTGCGAATGGTATTCATTATTATAATACTAGTGAATATTTTACCATCATCATTATCATCATCAAACACAATAATCTCCTCTATAACAAAGAGCAAGTGTCTATATATATATATATATATATATATATATATATATATATATATATATATATATATATATATATATACATGTATATATGTGTGTATGTGTATATCTATCTATCTATCTATCTGTCTATCTATATATATACACACACACACATATATTTATATATATATATATATATATATATATATATATATATATATACATATATACACTTTAGCTATGAGTAAGCAGCTCTACTAGGAGAAGGTCATTCCAAAATCAAACCATTTTTCTTTTGTCTTGAGTAGTGCCATAGCCATTGTGCCAAGGTCTTCCATTGTCTTGGGTTAGTGTTATCTTGCTTGGGGGTATATATATATATATATATATATATATATATATATATATATATATATATATATATATAAAATGATATATATATATATATATATAAATATATATATATGTATATATATATATATATATATATATATGTATACATACATATATACATACATATATATGTATAAATATATATATATATATATATATATATATATATATATATATATATATATATATATATATATTTTTTTTTTTTTCTTTCTTTTTTTCTGGTCACGCTTGCTCTCTACGTTCCTCGGATAGGAGGGAGTATTTAGCCGTTACTTTTGACGGGTCGCGTACAACAACAACAACAACAACAACAACAACAACAACAGAAACAACAACAACATTAATAATAATAATAATAATAATAATAATAATAATAATAATAATAATAATAATAATAATAATAATAATAATAATAATATCAAGAGCAATCAGAGATTTCAGACCTTCGCCAACGAATATGCCAACATTTAACTAAAGTCTAGGGACATCACCTACCACATTTCATATGCTGCCTGTACTGTAGATGAGAGAAGTGCAATGTTGATCCAGAATTGTGATCTTGATCCATATCACCTCCAAAATTTCATGGTTTCTTCCGATGCATAATATCTCTCCATTGTTAAAATGTAGTGCAAATCCAATGTGTCGATTTATTTGGACGTAATCTTTAAAATTGTGAAAAATGTATATCCGGATCATCTCCAAAATTTAACGGGTCGTCTATGATCTAAGATTTATCTGTGGTGAAATTATCGTCAAAATCCATTTAGTAGCTTGACTTATTCCTTTCCACAGACACACAGACAAATAAATAAACAAACTCGAGACTATAACCTCCTTGTTAGAGGTAATAATGGTTGTATTATCAATATCATTATTATATTGTTTATCAATATTGATTTTATTATTTTCATACTATAATTAAAATACTAAAATATACTACACTATGTTATATGACACCCATATACAACTCTGATATACAAAACTCCCTATCGCAGTTGTTGTATTATCATTTTATTTAGAATAATAATAAACACATTTCACCATTTCAACACGCATTTTGAATTATCAATTCAAATGACATAATAATATATATTATAGACGCCTCCTAAATATCTTGCTCTTAATAAGTAAATACAAAATACATTTTACAATCTACATGTATTTTATTGCGCACTTCCAAGACTTGAGATGGTCTTCAAACAATTTGTTATGACATTTCAAATTGATGTTATCTTCCTGAATAAAAGAGCCTAATTTAATTGAAAGAAATAAATACTGGATTGTCATAAAAGATTAATTTCAAATAAGAAAAAGGACCATAAAAAGATGTAAAACTGACAGTTAAAGCTACAAAAATATTCTAATATTTTCTAAACCATTTTTTTTCTCTAATGCAATGTGTAAATGCACTTTTTCTTGAATTATCTTTAACGCCTATGAATGCTTTACTTAGTTTTTCATTTAAAACTATATATATATATATATATATATATATATATATATATATATATATATATATATATATATATATATATATATGTACACATACATACATACAGTATACATATATACATATATATACATATACATACATATACATATATACATATATATACATATACATATACACATATATATACATATACATATACATATACACATATATATACATATACATATATATACATATACATATATATATATATATATATATATATATATATATATATAAATATATACATATACATATACATATATATATATATATATATATATATATAAATATATACATATACATATATATATATATATATATATATATATATATATATATATATATATATATATACTTACATATACATATATATGCATATGCATATATATATATATATATATATATATATATATATATATATATATATATATACATATACATATATATGCATATGCATATATATAATATATATATACATACATATATATACATATATATATTATATACATATAATTTTATTCATATTTACAGAAACAGTGTTGCACTAATCTAATCTAGCGTCGTTTTATGATCTTTATTCAAATCGCAAAATACGATGTAAAATGGCCTTATTTAGGTTTTTTTCAGAAAAAATTATATCCTGTAATCAATGTACGCGTCTTATGTTCTGAGGGGAAATAAAAAGGAAAGTTATTTATCTTTTATCTTTAGCGAAATGTTACACTGAACAGTGGCTTGTCGCATCCAGCCACTAACGGTAATCATGTTCCTCTGATAAATCTATCCTCACGAACATACGAGTCAGCTGTTAGTACCGACACACATTCCGGTTTATTTATTGATATTACCTGTCATTTGCCATCTATGCGAACGATATTCTGCTACATATATCTCTCATTAATGGAAATAGCTATTACAATCTAATAGTGACAGAAAATTTATCTATATTCATACCGGATATCTAGTTCAATGTATATATGGATTTGATTTATGGGAAGCGCTAGTGCCAGGGAGACGAAGTCATATAAATTTGAAAATCTTCTTAATAAAACTTTTTTCATATATTATGTATATATTTCTTTTTTGGTTCAGTAATACTTTTTTATAGATGTAACAAAAACAAGGACACTGAATAGCTACTGAGATAAACACCAAAAGAAAATATAATAGTATGAATTAGGCAAATCATTGATTCCATGACATTCTTTTGGTAAGAAATTATGGCTCTCTCTCTCTCTCTCTCTCTCTCTCTCTCTCTCTCTCTCTCTCTCTCTCTCTCTCTCTCTTCTCTTCTCTTCTCTTCTCTTCTCTCAGTTATGTTCCTCTGTGTATGATATTACAAGGACTTTCTTTTAGTAACGGATTATGGCTCTCTTACTATCTCCCCGTTTACAACTCTACTGCACTCTTTCTCCCCTCTCTTTGGTTCTCTCTCTCTCCTTTCCTCTCTTCTCCCCCCATCTCACACACATCCTTCTCCGTTTACGCATAAAGAGGAATAAACATTCTCGGAACGAAATTCGGCCTCTTCGGAGCCGTTTTCGAGCGTCCATAAAAAGGATTCCCGTGTCTCCCTAATTAGCTTCACTCGGAGCCAAGCTATTCATCCGCGCTTCGACTGAGCCCGGCCGGGCCACCGCATGACCTACTGGGGGAGGTAGATGGGTGTTGGGAGAAGGTTAGGGGATGGAGAAGGGGTGGGGGAGAAGGTCAGGGGAGGGAGAATGGAGGGGGGGAAGTCACAGTAAGCACGAGTTCTGTTGATTCGAAATATGAGCGAATGCGTGGAGATCATTATCTAAAAGTGGATAAGGTAGGATACGAGAAGCAGAATGAGGTAGAGATTAAAAGAAATCAGTATATATGAGAAGAATAATGGTTAAATGCTTCACAGATTCTTTGTTGTCTAAAGGTGTTTATCTATTATACATGATTTGAATTGGGAGAATTAAGTAACTCTTATATTCCCAAAATTTTCTTTGCATATTTGGGATAACTTGCTTGACATTTATATAGGATATTTTTATAACTTGCTTGACATTTATATAGGATATTTTTCTTACATCAATCTTATGTATTTGGGGGGTTAGAGGATTTTCGCAGGTAGCTCTTCTGTTTCATTTCCAGTCTTACGTTGGAGAGGGAAAGCTTCTTCATATATTTACTTCTCAGATAAAGGTTTATCAATGTCAACCTTATCTCCTCAAGAAGTACGAGGAAGTCGGTGAGTACTGTTAAGACGATTTAAATACATACACAGACTTACACGCGCACCCAAATATATATATATACATATATATATTTATATATATATATATATATATATATATATATATATATATATATATATATGTATGTACATATATATGTATATATATATATATATATATATATATATATATGTATGTATATATATATGTATGTATATATTTATATATCCTTATCTTTTTTTATGATCTCGCAAGGCATTGCTTTTTATCTGTAATAGAAATCTTTCCATTCAATGTAGCTAGGTTTTGAAGACCAATACGACCTTCTACTCTATCCTCCTCTCATCCTCTGTATTATATCTTTCCCCAAGATTCTTTTCATCAAAATTTTCTCCTAATCCTTTTTATTCTCACCTGATCAATTTTCTTTATTTTCTTATCTCCCACGGTCAGCAAAATCTTATTGAGACGAGAGATGACCAACCTGGAGTCATAAGGCGTCTTGGCACTGTTCCTTACGATAAATCAAATCCAGTTTTTTTCATCCACCTGGACTTTATGTGTCATTTTTTTTTCTAGCCATGAGACGTGTTTCCAATTCCTCCCATCCTCCGGTATCATTGTGTCCTGATGCCGCTCACAACAGGCTCCTAAGGTCTTTCCATATCTTGACCGGATGCAAGGTTAATTCAATATTGATCGAGTTACAGTAGAGCAATATAAGATTACTTATCTTCTTTAGTCTTTATTGACGATACTGTAATGCTTTAGAGTAGGGGTTTTCAACCTGGGGTACGCGTACCCCCAGGGGTACATTAGAGGAAATTCGGGGGTACGAGGCAGATTTATGAAAATAATCAGGCTGTAATTGCAAACCTGTTTTTTTGAAGTAGCCTACATGTGCTAGGCTAGATGTGACCTCGTATAGAAGCAAAAATTAAGTTACACTGTCAACAAGGAAAATCTTCAAGTTATGTCACTTGAGAGAAAGCTGTCTTGGCCTACAGTTGTTACACAACCTTATAAACCCATAATACAGTATTCATCCCTTGCTCGTTTTCTATTGATCACATCTCTCAGCACGGGTACCGAACATGTACCACAGCGAGACATTTTTGCGCCCCACTTCACAAATTTACCACTCTTTCCCCACTACTCTCACCCTTAGGTATGTACGTTGAGATCTGCATCTTGATTCCAGGGTATTTGTGATTCTGCCTCTGCTACCTGTCCTTTCATTTGCCTTTCCTTCCTGTTCTTTTCTCCTTTATGTTCTATGCCTCCTTTCTGTCCTGCTTCTGCTTCCTGTCCTGCCTCTCCTCCCATTCCCGACTCTCATCCTAACCCTGCCTCTCCTCCGATTCTGCCTACTTAATATTCAACCCTTCTTGCCTGTTCTCCCTTTCCTTCCTCTCTTAGCACACCCCCTATTTCCATGACAAATAAATTGCTAGGTATAGGAAAATATTAAAAGAAATATGTGCAACATCACTGACCTTGTTTAATCAGTAACATGTGATCTATGCTTCCCCCCCCCCCTTGAAAATTTTCTGTTGTCGCTCACGTGCAGTATTATAGTATGGTCTGGTGACTTGTCTGTGTGGTGTGCAGTGTTACTGTGGTGTACAGTATGACTGTTTTGTATACAGTATTATTATTATTATTATTATTATTATTACTTGCTCAGCTACAACCCTAGTTGGAAAAGCAGGATGATATATGGCCAGGGGCTCCAACAGGGAAAATAGCGCAGTGAGGAAAGGAAACAAGGAAGTAAGAAAAATGATTAGCAATTATATTCTAAGAACAGTAACAACACTAAAATAAATATTTCGTGTATAAACTATAAAAAAATTTAACAAAATAAGAGGAAGAGAAATAAGATAAGATAGTGTGCCCGATTGCACCCTCAAGCAAGAAAACTTTAACCCAAGTCTGTGGAAGACCATGGTACAGAGACTATGGCACTACCCAAGACCAGAGAACAATGGTTTAATTCTGGAGTGTCCTTCATAGTGTGGTGAATGACTGTGTGGTTGCATTACTACGTTATGGCGAGTAGTATGATTGTGTAAACTGCATTTTTTTTCTTTCAAATTCCAGAAAACGATGGCTTCCTCGAGCAAGAAAAGAATGTACAGAGTGTCTTACATCAAATTTGGCTTCACATCTATTAACAAGCAAGGCAACGATTTGACGCAATGTGTGATCTGCCAAAAAGTTATTTCAGAAGGATCTATGAAACCTTGTCTTCTCAAACAACACCTGTCCAGCTGTCACCCTGAACTTTCTGATAAAGACCAGTGCTATCTTGAGAGAAAGGCACTTGCTCTCAAGCGTATCGGATTTGATCATACCGGTCAGGTACATAAACAAAATGAACCTAGCTTTCTTGATTCACATATAGTTGCTTTAAGAGTTGCACAAAATAAAAATTCCCACAAGGTAGTTGAAACTTGTGTCTTGCCATGCTGCAAGGATGGCTGCTTCTTTAAGGAGAAAGCGACTCAGAAGCTAAACACCTTGCCATCGCTAAATGATACTGTACATTGAAGAATATGTGACTTATGAGAGGACATTAAGCAAAGAGTTATTACGGAAATCAAGGAAGCTCCTCTAGGTATGATTGCAATTCAACTTGATGAATCAAGTGAATTAACCTCAAGCAATTAATCAAGCCTCTAGAGTCTCTAGA
The DNA here is from genome assembly GCF_036898095.1 of Palaemon carinicauda. Lineage (NCBI taxonomy): Eukaryota > Metazoa > Arthropoda > Malacostraca > Decapoda > Palaemonidae > Palaemon > Palaemon carinicauda. Next base: position 99,856,519 of record NC_090744.1, read on the forward strand.
GGCTTGATTAATTGCTTGAGGTTACAGTCATTGTTGGTCCAAAAGAATACTTGACGGCTCTGCTATGCTGTGCCACTTTGATATGTATTTATATAATTATTCCTTTTAATTAAAGGTTTTATTTGTGTAAATACTTCATACACACATGCATTCATACACTCACACACTTATATATACACATACACATATAAACATATATGTATATATGTACACAGTGATATATATATATATATATATACATTATATATATATATATCTATATATATATATATATATATATATATATATATATATATATATATATACATATATCTGTATGAATGCATGCATGCATGCATATGCTTATACAGACATATATGAATACTGTATATACACATGCAAAAATATAAGCATATATATTCTTACGAAGCTGGTCTTGTATAGAGTAAATATTTTATTCATGTATTTTATTTGTGTATTGAAGGAGTATATAGCCAGCTCGTAAGACGAGTTCCTCTCATGCAGGTTTAAGTAATTTCATGTAAATTACATAACACTTTCATCATTCATTTAATTGTATTTTTCATTCAAGTCAGTATATGTAAAATTATGTTATTTTTAATGATTGACTTTGTTTATTTCACATATTTTGATATGAAGTTTTATGTAAACTCGTCTAAGTGTGCTGTACGAATCACACGAGGTATGAATACGAAAGATTACGTAATTCTTATATTTTCCACTTGGTTAGAATGTGCATGAAATTTCTCAAAATAGATTCACTCGTTTTTTTCTTATTTCATTGTTTCGAGGGGGGAGGTGGCTGGAATTAGCCAAGAGAGGGTTACCTCGCAATCAAGGTTTGTTCCCCTTACGCCGCTAGGCCTTGCCCCCAAACTATGAGAATCATCTAGAAGTATTAAGTCAATATATATATGCCCCTAGGAATGCATAAGCAGCAGAAGAGATCCAGCCTGTCCCTTTAAAAGAGCCAAGTTTGCCCTCTCTCTTCTTAAGTGCATCAAGTGTGTTCCCTCTCAAATGTGATTAGCAATTTCTATCCAACATATTTCACAAGCAAGGTTTGTTCCCCTTACACCGCTAGGCCTTGCCCCCAAGCTATGAGAATGATCTACTAGAATCATCTAGAAGTACTAAGTCTATATATATATATATATATATATATATATATATATATATATATGCCCCTAGGAATGCATAAGCAGCAGAAGAGATACAGCCTGTCCCTTTGAAAGAGCCAAGTTTGCCCTCTCTCCTCTTAAGTGCATCAAGTGTGTTCCCTCTCAAATGTGATCAGCGATTTCTATCCAACACATATCGCAAGCAAGGTTTGTTCCCTTTACACCGCTAGGCCTTGCCCGCAAGCAATGAGAATGATCTACTAGAATCATCTAGAAGTATTAAGTCAATATATATATGCCCTTAGAAATGCATAAGCAGCAGAAGAGATCCAGCCTGTCCCTTTGAAAGAGCCAAGGTTGCCCTCTCTCCTCTTAAGTGCATCAAGTGTGTTTCCTCTCAAATGTGATTAGCAATTTCTATCCAACATATATCGTGTGTAGTGTGTTCAGACGTTGACGAATCCATCGAATGATATTTCAAGTGTATTGTGTTAATATAAGTACTTGTTTAACATAAATTTGTGTAACTGGCCCGGTGAGTTTAGGACAAACAGTGAAGTGTATTTATTTAAGCTTAACTACTCGGTTACCTCGTGTGATCCAAAAAGACGTAAGTTTAACAGTTACATTTATGTAAATGCCATTTAGTATTTAATCATTTGAGTATTACAGTGAACCCTCGCTACTTCGCGGTTCGACCATCGCGGATTCACCACTTCGCGGATTTTTTCCATAACCCATATATATACAGTAATATATATGTTTATATGTATGCATGTATTTATGTATATATGTAGGTATGTATATGTGTATACATATAAATATATATGTATATACACACACACACATATATATATATATATATACATATATATATATATATATATATATATATATATATATATATATATATATATATATATATCTATATATCTAAAGTAGGAAGATGTGATGTAGTTCTAAGGGAAAAGTATGGGAAATATGTCTGGGTAATAAGCAAAGCTCTACCTCCAGTTTGTTTCTACATTATGATCAGAGATAAATGTAAACAAAACATTGGTTGCCATTTTTTATCGTGCTTTTTAGTATGTTTAGGAAATGCATGATATAAAATCACCTTTAATATTTGTGCTTGTTTTAGTTTAGGGTACTGTAGTACATGCATTAAGTGTTCTGTACATTAAAGGGTAGTTTGTTAACAGTACTACGTACAAGGGAAGGTTTTAAAAGTCTGAATATACATGTTGAATAAATAGGTAAATATGGTGTCACTACTTCGCGGATTTTCACCTATCGCGGCCGCGACTGGAACCTATCTACCGCGATAAACGAGGGTTCACTGTACAGTGTTAACTATTTTCATTTATTATGAAAATTAAATATTTTTATAAATTAATTTCCAGTGAAACAAGTGACTGTATATATTTCATAAAGTAATATTTTCTATTTTCTTAGTCTAAGGTTTTGTTCAGATTTAAGATTTCGAGTGATTCATTTTTGGTGTTAATTCTTTTTGTATTATTATTGTAATCTTTATAGAATATATTTATTTTTGTAAAGAGTGTATTATTTCCATCACCAATATTTCATAATAGTGTTTTTCCCTGAATATTAATCAAAGCAAGAGGTTATTTTTGAAAAGTTCAAGTGAAATAATCCTCCAGTTT
>NC_090744.1:99866806-99871806 GCF_036898095.1 Palaemon carinicauda
TGGAAAAGCAAGATGCTATAAGCCCAGTTGTTTCAACAGGGAAATTATCCCAGTGAAGAAAGAAAACAAGGAAAGATAAAATATTTTAAGAACAGTAACAACATTAGAATAAACATTTCCTATATAAACGTTAACAAAACAAGAGGAAGAGAAATTAGATAGATTAGTGTGCCAGAGTGAACCCTAAAGCAGGAGAACTCTATTCCAAGACAGTGGAAGACTATGGTACAGAGACTATGCCACTATCCAAGACTAGAGAACAATGATTTGATTTTAGAGTGTTCTTCTATTAGAAGAGCTGTTTACTTAAAGGGAAAACACTTTGCCAAGGAAACACTTCAGTGGGGAAAACTTCAGCAGAGGAACCCTTCCGGGGAAAAATACTTCAGGTGAAAAATTTCACCACAAACACTCAGAGGGTAAAGACTTCGGCAGAAAAACACTTCATGGGAAAAAACTTTGACAGAAACACTTTAGTGGGGAAAACTTCAACAGAAATAATTCCGGGGAAAAACTTCTGCTCATGGACACTTCAAGAGCAAACGCTTCAGCAAAGAAACATTTTAGGGAAAATACACTTCAGCAGAGAAACACTTCAGGAGGAGAATACTTTAATAAACAAACACTTTAGGGAAAACCACTTCAGCAGAAACAATTCAAGAAAAAATTCAGTATTAAACACTTCAGGGGAAAAAATCATCAGAGAAACTTTTCAGGGGAAAAAATCAGCAGAAAAAAAAAAACACTTCATTGGAAAAACTTCAGCAGAAAAACATTTCAATCACCACGGAGCGAACTGCGCATTAATAATGTATGAGGGAAGGTATTTGATAGATAAAGAGGTCGATTAGTGGGGTGGGGTGGGGTGGGGCAGGGAGATGACTGAAGGATAAATGAATCGAAATTACCATGAATTAAGAGAAGGGGTAAAAGCATGGAAGGTAGAGAAGATGATAATGAAGGGAGAAATGCAGCAGTAAACAGGAATTCGAACAGGAATAATTGATAGAAATAGTAGAAAGAGGAATAGGGGAATATAAAGGGTGACAATAAGTAAATGAGAATGAAAGGAAATAAGATAAATGAAGGTAGGAATAGATAGAGGCAAAAGGGCCAAAATAGAGGAGAGGTGAACGAAAAGAAATGATGGGTAATTGAATGAAGGGAAATGAAGGAAAGAGGAAATTGTAGTGTTGGATTTGAGAGGATGACAAGGTTGAGGAAGAGAACGGACTCCAAAAGTCTTTTTAAAAGGATGCTCATGAATGGCAGAAGCAAGGGACAGGGACATTGCATTAGAAAGCAGGTCAATAGGACAATATCTTAGAGACTGACCCCACATGTGATCAGTGCCTAAGATCCCTCTCCATTCAAACCAGGACCAGGGAGGGCAAGGCAATGACGGCTGATGACTCAGCAGGTAGACCTAGAGGCTTCCCTAAATCCACCATCCTTAGTTCACAAGGTTGGTGAGGTTGTAGATACTAAAGGAACAAATATTAACTGCATGCATATACAATATATATATATATATATATATATATATATATATATATATATGTGTGTGTATATATATGTGTGTATGAGATATATATATATATATATATATATATATATAATCATACACACACTCATATATACACACACATATATATATATACATATATATGTATATATATACACATACATATATATAATATATATGTATATATATGTGTGTATGAGATATATATACATATATATATATACATATATATATGATAAATTTTGCACATTTTATATATATATATATATATATATATATATACATATATATATAATCATACACGCATTCATATACGCACACACACACACACACATATATATATATATATATATATATATATATATATATATATATATATATATACACATATATGTGTATATATATACACATATGTATGTATATATACACATATATATGTATATATATACACATATATATGTATATATATACACATATATATGTAAATATATACATATATATATAATTCATATATATATATATATATATATATATATATATATATATATACAGAGAGAGAGAGAGAGAGAGAGAGAGAGAGAGAGAGAGAGAGAGAGAGAGAGAGAGAGAGAGAGAGAGAGAGAGAGAGGAAGCGGGAAAGAATCTAATTATTCCATGAGATTGGACTAGCGGTACCACATGGGAGGGGGAAGGGAGGGGGCGAGAGGTGAAGGGGGAAGGAAGAGGGAGAGGGAGATGAAGGAAGGGGTGGACATCAAAGAACCCCAGGTGAATGAGGGAGGAAGACATCACCAGCCCCAGGTGGATTCTTCCTCCATTCGGGCGGCCTAATGGCTAAAGTTGGCCATGGTCGATGAATTCTGAATGTCGTTTAAAGGGGGAATTTGGGAGGTATTGTGGTATTGCGGGTGGGACGTGGAATTGCAGAGGTAGGGAAAACGTGCGTGAAATGGTCTAGTGTTTTGTTCGTGGTCTTTATGGTCTTTGAGGCCGAGTACTCCGAAGGGTAAGAGGAGGTCTGCGGTCGTTAGTACGTCTGGCACAACGATGACTTATGAATTATGAGGACGTTTGCTTTTTCCGTAACCTATTTTTTGGCCACTTGTTACTAGAAGGATTTTTTTCCTTAACCTTTTTTGCTTGATATATATATTTTTTTTTCTCTTTTGTATATTGATGAAAAATATTAAGTAGAAAGTTTTTCCGAAATCTATTTCTTGGGCACTTGTGAAAAAAAGTTTTATTTTTTTGCCTATTATGTAAGTTGCTTTTTTATTAATAAAAAAGATAATGGAAAAAGTTTTTCCGTAATTTATTTCTTGTTTACTTGTTACTATAATGATTTTTTTCTTTACCTTTTTTTTGCTTAATATGTTTCTCTCTTTTGTATATTAATGAAAAAGATTAAAAAGTTTTTCCGTAATCTATTTCTTGTTCACTTGTTCTATTGTTTTCTTAATCTTTTTTGCTTAATATACGTTTCTCTCTTTTGTATCTTAATGGAAAAGATTAAGGAGAAGGTTTTTCCGTATTCTATTTTTGGGCCCATTTTTACAAATATTTTGCCTTAACTTTTTTTTGTTTTGTTTATCATACAAGTTCCTCTTTTTGTGTATTAATAAAATTATTATGGCGAAGGTTTTTCCATAAATTATTTCTTGCTCACTTATCACAAAAGTTTTTTTCTTCACTTTTTTGTTTATTATACAAGTGTCTCATTTTTGTATATTATCAAAAAAGAATATGTAGAAGGTTTATCCGTAACCTATTTTTTTGGTAACTGTTACAAATATTTTCTTCTTTTTTATGGAATATGTGAAATTCTCCATTTTGTATATTAATAAAAATTATTATAATGAACTTTTCTAACAAGAATTATGAAAATCTAGGCAAGGCGATCATGAAAAAAAATTATAATAAAATAATAGGACGTAAGGAGAATAATAACCAATAATGACAATCGCTTCTCTATATGGTTTCCCATTCTTGTCTGCGACTCTACATCAGCCTCCCTGTCCCGTCACTTCATTCACTCCTAGGAGAAGGACACTCTAAAATCAAACCATTGTTCTCTATTCTTGGGTAGTGCCAAAGCCTCTCTACCATGGTTTTCCACTGTCTAGGGTTAGAGTTCTCTCGCTTAAGGGTACACTCGAGCACACTATTCTATCTTATTCTCTTCCTCTTGTTTTGTTAGAGTTTTTATAGTTTATATAGGAGATATTTAATTTAGTGTTGTTACTGTTATTAAAATACTTTATTTTTCCTTGTTTCCTTTCCTCACTGGGCTATTTTCCCTGTTGGAGCCCACTTGGTTTTATAGCATCCAGCTTTTCCAACTAGGGTTTTAGCTTAGCAAATAATAATAATGATATTAATAATAATAATAATAATGATAATAATAATAATAATAATAATAATAATAATAATAGTAATAATGATAATAATAATAATAATAATAAAAATAAAAGTAATAATAATAATAACAATAATATTAATAACAACGACAACAACAACAACAATAACAACAACAAAAATTATAATAAAAATAATAATAGAAATAATAATAACAACAACAACAACAACAACAACAACAACAACAATAATAATAATAATAATAATAATAACAATAATAATAATGCTCCATCGTCATCTAAAATCCAAGCATAGCTGTAGTGGACTACCTGCCATCAACAAATATGAGATACATCTACTGAAGACATCACTAGTGATGCTGATTGATGGTTACAAATTACTCTGGAGGCGTCATAGTGTTCGAATGAAAATGTAATAATTTTCAGTGATTGAGTTGATAGATTGTGATAGGTTTGTTTATATTTTGACTTGATCAGCTGAGCAAGGATTTGAGATTCAAATTTTAACGGTTTAAAGTAAATTTTATTCAATACTGGTCTTTAAAATTTGTGTACATGATAGTTGTTTTTTTATTATCAAACGCATATCAGCAACACTTGGTATTGGAATTCTGTTGATAATTTAAAATAAATATTTTGTTATTGATAGTATTGACATTATAGGACTGTCAAGTTATTCTATTGGCTAAATGTAAAAGCAACCTATTACAAAAAGTTTTGTTCAAAAACATTTTTCAGAATATTGTTAATATGTTTTAAAAAGACAAACTGTATTCTGTATTTTTCGTGAATTTTTTTTTTCATAATTTTTTGTACCTTCCCAAATGCAGTACGACACCATTAACAAAGAAAGATCTTTTCAAAACCCCAAAAAATCGTTTTTCGAGATATCAAATATATAAATAATTTTTCCTTATGTGATTAGTCGGAACTAGACAGACAGAAGTCTAGTTTGTTCGTGACACAAGATGAATCAATAATCAATCATTTGCAGTTTGGACTTCCCTAGGCAAAATGAGCTAAAATAAAATCCATCCTCCTTTATATTTTCATTTGCTGCATGAATGCTTTTCTACGTTCACATTGATGCTCGCCTTCAT
>NC_090744.1:99881806-99884306 GCF_036898095.1 Palaemon carinicauda
TTAGATAATTTGGATGTCTGGGAATATGCATCAGATACCAGATAACGTTCACCTTTCACCTTTTGCTGAGGAACAGATCTATTTTCGTCCCTTGTTGAAGTTTTGCTTCCTGCCTCTGACTAAGTCGGATTTAGAACTTTTACTAAAACAGTTCAAGAAAAATGTTCCGCATCAATGCACGTTTAAAGTGACTCACTCGCGCTGGAGCTGCGTTTGGGGATGATGAAGGCCGGACTTTTCTTTAATTTCTTCGTCTCCACATTTTTGGGGATTTCTCTTTTGATTTGCCGTCAGTTGCTGGAGATAGATGTTGGATAACTTTGGTCAGTAGTTAAAACTGTTTTTACTTGTGATAGGTAAGTGGGTATTGTTGCTTTCACTTCCACCAGTTTGATAATTTTGGTCAGTTGTTGAAACTGTTTTTACTTGTAATAGTTAAGTGGGTATTGTGATTTTTACTTCTACATATTGTTAGAATTGCTGTTTTCAGTACAATCAGATGTTAGAATATATGGGAGTAGTCCATATATATATATATATATATATATATATATATATATACATACATACATACATACATACATACATACTTTATATTTGAGTTGCGTCTCTGTAGGTTGTGATGGTTATAGATGTGGTCTACTGATCCTTTTGTTAAGGAATGCTGTGCTTTTTTTCAAACTATTTATTATTTACTGAATTAATAAAGATATAATTTTCATACCTTTACAGAGTGATCAGGTAATCGGTTTACTATCTTAACACCGCTGGAGATGCTGTAATCTATCTTTAATTGGATTACATTGAACCTATTGCGTAGATTTTAATGCAGATTTAAAAGTCCTTCACTATATAAACCATAAGGCCGTTACCAGTTCTCCCCTGGTCCTATCTTGGTGGGGGGGGGGGGTGAGAAGGCCGCTCACAAGTCAGCTTTAAACCTCTGAGGTGTTTGTATGTATGAATACGTATTATAGCTTGATCTAAGATAGGTCACCCCCAGTGTAAACAAAGAGGCTAATAATCTCATCTGTACCTTGATTTACTCTATTCTTTCTATATAAAAAGTAAAATAAACAGTTTTTGAAAATGTAGTCTATTATACACATAGGATAAAAATCATTTAGATTATCGACGGATTTGATATCTTATATATGTAGCTTTGGTAAAGTAAAAGGTAAGTATGTTGTTGTCTGAATGTCAGAATGCGTTTTCATTTAAATAAATTTCTTTCTTATTTATGTTTTCAAGAAAGACCAAATATTATATTAACTATTGCCGGATAAATCAACCAAATTAACCCCATTATTTTTATGAATCTCTGATAACCAAAGAAATTTAAGCGGGGAATTCATACGATGCAAAAGCGAAAGTTTACCGTCAATTTTTGCTAAATTTATAATATATCATTTGTTCAATTAAAAGTATAATTTTTTTCTATGCTGTTTACAGTTTAAATGGTGAAGAAAAAGACCACAGAATTTATACCCACCTTTTCTTCCTTTTCTGTGTCTTATTTCCTACTGAGCAAAACAAAGGACCTTCTCCCGTGAAATGAGAAATCCGAGACAGTGGAAAGCAAGGAGAGAAAGAGGAGGGGAAGGAGTATCAAGAAGATGAGAAGGGGAACTAGACGGAGGAGGAAATATGAGGAAAGGCAGGAGATTAGCAAGATGATCCGGGGGGGCGGGGGGGGGGGGGTGTAGAGAGAGGTGTACAGCACGTGACGTTTACATTAAGGTCTGGGTACGAAAATTCACAGATTTCTTTCCCGCTTTCTGACATTCTCATTTCAGCGTTGACGTTTTTTTTCTTTTGTTTTCACGTTGTGCTTTAGATTTTAAGGTCTAATTACATTTAGATGTTTATTTCCGCAGCATCATGGTGTAGAGCATTCTGCACTGTTTTTGTAAAATGGAAATAATCAATTGGGCTTGAGAGCTATGCAATTTCAACTTGGGTTTTGTAATTACAGCTTGCAAGATATGTCTATCGCGATCTGTAAGCTATGCAATTGTAACATTCTAGTTTTTTTATTCAATTGCAGTTACCGAGCTCTGTAACTGCGACATACAAGCTATGCAACCCGAGAGCAATGAAATTGTGACATGAAATCAATGCAATGATGACTTGCAAGCTATGCAGCTGACCGTGAAGCTATTCAATTGAACCATGCGAGTTATACAACTACGATCTGTAAGCTATGCAACTGCTATATTAGAGCCATACAATTGTGAAATTTGATTAAGGCAATTATGACTTATAAGTTATGCAATTGTGACCTGCTAAGCTATGCAACTAACCTATTTAACTGCAACCTGCATACATTGCAATTACAATATGTAGACTATGCAACTAAATCTTGTAAGTTATATAATTAACTTAAGATAAACGATGACAAAGAGCTCTTTTCACTGAAGTATCCTGAATCAAAACCATTCAAAAGCGAAAATTAAATTATGGTAGTGTTATTGTGGCCTGATTGGTAACGTCTCTGCCT
>NC_090744.1:99889306-99891806 GCF_036898095.1 Palaemon carinicauda
TAATGATAATGATAACAATAATAATAAATCATCATCATCATCATCATCATCATATTCATCATCATCATCATCATCATCAGAAAATTCTGGAATCTGTGTATTCAGAAACTTTATTACGAAATGACTATGTTCTACTAACTTAGGAGCAAAGAACGCAATAAAACACCAAGTTTAAAATTACGAGTGTGTGGTTAATCCTGTCCAGTAAGTTGAGCGATTAGGTCAGTAAGAAGGTACCATCTGGAAAACCCCAAAGAGAGAGAGAGAGAGAGAGAGAGAGAGAGAGAGAGAGAGAGAGAGAGAGAGAGAGAGAGAGAGAAAGAGCATTAATCTTGGGTTAAACGTAGCAGTCTAACATTAAAGTTATGGCGCAAGCGGTGATTCAAAAATCCTTTTTTCGAAACCAACTCGCTAATCATCGATTAATGATTTATCGGTCGTATTTTCTATCCAGCGATTAAAGCAGATCATCTTCCCGTATGATCTCAAGGGATCCAGCAAATGGAAAGAGACTTGGAAAATCAGAAAATTAAAAAGGATAACAATGGTACGAATGAGACCGATTTCAGCTTTACCTCTTACGTCACTGAACGAAGCCTTTGGGAAAAATTTCGCCGGTCAATTTATTTAGTTTCTTAAATGAAAAATGGGATCTTTAAGACTTAACTTCTGTTGAATAAAAATTTTAAATGTTATACTGACACATACACGCGTGCAAACACATACATACAGTACATATATGTATATCTAGAAACATATATATGTATACATAAACATATATAGACATACACATATATATCTATATATGCATATATATATATATATATATATATATATATATATATATACATGTATATGAATATATATATATATATATATATATATATATATATATATATATGTATATATATATATTATATATAGATAAATATATATGTATAAATAAATATTCATAAATATTTATCTATATATATAAACGCATATATATATATATATATATATATATATATATATATATATATATATATATATATATATATGAACATATATCACAAGCACACGTGATTTTAATTAATGTAAATATCACCCACGAAATGCATTTAATACCGAATTCTATCTTGGGAAATACATATCCACTTGGAATTCATTTTATGGTAACAGCTTCTGGCCGTGTGGTGATTCGAACCACCACCTGTACGGCTAGAAACTATGCAGGCAGGGACCCTATCGACTCAGCTATATAAATGTATGTATATATATATATTTATATATATTTGTGTGCGTATGTGTACACAAGATACGAAGATTTAAGCCTTTAACATTTTGTTAAGGTAACAGGCATTTTATCATATATCACCCCTAAGCCAAAATACCCGGAAACCCTTTACGGTAGTTGCATCATTCCAGTTGGGTCCAGAAAAACAAACGAATTTTCAGGTTTGGTTCCTCTAAGTCTCTCAACGCCTTGATTAAGTGGTAACCTTCAACACAGCCGACAAGAGAATAATGGTGTTTTTCATCCTCTCAAATAACCTGAGAGAAGATTTAGGTAAGACTGAAATAAAAAAAGGAGAAAACTGTTCAAGAGAAAAAAAGGGCTGTTTGAAAAATGGTTTAAAGTAGAGATAAATGATTCAATAAATTGGATGGAACTAGATTTGGATGATATATAGATATATATATACATATATATATATATATATATATATATATATATATATATATAAATATATATATATATATACTGTATATATATATATATATATACTGTATATATATATATATATATATATATATATATATTTATACTGTATATATATATATACTGTATATATATATATATAAATATATATATATATATATATATATATATATATATATATATATATATATATATATATATATATATACATTATATTTATGTTTATACCTACTGTTTATAATCATATACAATTATGGTGATATAAATACAAATATATAAATATATACAGTATACAGTGTATATATATATATATATATATATATATATATATATATATGTATATATATATATATGTATATATATACATATATATATATATATATATATATATATATATATATATATATATATATATTTATATATATATATGCATATGAATATATATGTATAAACTGTGCATATGTCTTGAAGACCAAAAATCATATATAAAAGAAAATGTGACATGCCAATTGAAGAGAATTTTCCATGAAATAGAAAATCAAAAAATATTTATCTAGATTCATTTAGTTAACTTCCTTTTTTATATTTTGACACAAGTTCTATAGTATATTGGAGAGGATCAAATATAGTATTTAGTTTCAATAACTAATTTTTTTTCTTCCTAATTGCATAATCTTCTATTTTCAGCTAATTTTTCTTTAGCCATTGCTGAGCAGCGTTGAATTTTGGGGTAAAAATTTAAACTTTTTGAAGAATATTTTACACAAAATCAGATAAAGTCTCCAGGTTTCATTTCCT
>NC_090744.1:99894306-99896806 GCF_036898095.1 Palaemon carinicauda
TATGTTGTTGACCGAATGTCATAATGCGTTTTCATTTAAATATATTTCTTTCTTATTTATGTTTTTAAGAAAGACCAAAGATTATATTAACTATTGCCGGATAAATCAACAAAATTAGCCCCATTATTTTTATGAATCTCTGATAACCAAAGAAATTTAAGCGGGGAATTCATACGATGCAAAAGCGAAAGTTTACAATAAATTTTTGCTAAATTTATAATATATCATTTGTGCAATTAAAAATATAGTTTTTTTCTCTGCTGTTTACAGTTTAAATGGTGAAGAAAAAGACCACAGAATTTATATCCACCTTTTTCTTCCTTTTCTGTGTCTTATTTCCTACTGAGCAAAACAAAGGACCTTCTCCCGTGAAATGAGAAATCCGAGACAGTGGAAAGCAAGGAGAGAAAGAGGAGGGGAAGGAGTATCAAGAAGATGAGAAGGGGAACTAGACGGAGGAGGAAATATGAGGAAAGGCAGGAGATTAGCAAGAAGATCCGGGGGGGGGGGGGGGTTAGAGAGAGGAGTACAGCACGTGACGTTTACATTGAGGTCTGGGTACGAAAATTCACAGATTTCTTTCCCGCTTTCTGACATTCTCATTTCAGCGTTGACTTTTTTTCTTTTGTTTTTCACGTTGTGCTTTAGATTTTGCGCTCTAATTACATTTAGATGTTTATTTCCGCTGCATCATGGTGTAGAGCATTCTGCACTGTTTTTGTAAAATGGAAATAATCAATTGGGCTCGAGAGCTATGCAATTCCAACTTGGGTTTTTTAATTACAGATTGCAAGATATGTCTATAGCGATCTGTAACCTGCTATTTTTTTTTTATTGAATTGCAGAGCTCTGTATCTGCGACCTATAAGCTATGCAACCCAAGAGCAATGAAATTGTGACATGAAATCAATGCAATGATGACTTGCAAGCTATGCAGCTGACCGGGAAGCTATTCAATTGAAACATGCGAGTTATACAACTACGATCTGTAAGCTATGCAACTGCGATACTAGAGCTATACAATTGTGAAATCTGATCAAGGCAATTATGATTTATAAGTTATGCAATTGTGACCTGCTAAGCTATGCAACTAACCTATTTAACTGCAACCTGCATGCGTTGCAATTACAATATGTAGACTATGCAACTGAATCTTGCAAGTTATACAATTAACTTGAAATAAAAGATGATCAAGACCTCTTTTCACTGAAGTATCCTGAATCAATACCATTCAAAAGCGAAAATTAAATTATGGTAGTGTTATTGTGGCCTGATTGGTAACGTCTCTGCCTGGTGTTTGCAGACGGGGGTTAGGGTCCCACTCAGACTCTTTAGTTCCTTCAGTATCTACAACCTTACCATCCTTGTGAGCTAAGGTGTAGGGGGGGGTGTTGGGGGAGCCTATAGGTCCATCTGTTGAGTCATCAGCAGCAATTGTCTAGCCCTCCCTTGTCCTAGCTTGGGTGGAGAGGGGGCTTGGGCGCTGATCATATAATATATGGTCAGTCTCTAGGCCATTGTCCTGCTTGCTAGGGCAATGCTACTGTCCCTTTCCTCTGCCATTCATGAGCGACATTTAAACCTTTAAACTAGTCTAGGATATCAGGATTACTAATAAATGGTAAGATCTTGCTCTGCGAAAGAGGACGGAAACATTGAAGATTAAGGAATCCTTCAATATCACAATATCGAAAAGGAAATTAATAAATCTATTTCTTTAATACCCAAAGGCCCTGCCTGAGGTTCATCGGGAGCCTGTGCAGGCCACTCTACATTTTCTTCATTATCTTTCAATTGCTCCATTTTGTACTCTTTATCAAAGGTTCTGTAACAAAGAAATAAAACCAGACGTTTCAACACTTATCTACAGTAGCCTAGTGGAACAAACAATAAAACAACATGCAAAATTCAACGCTTTACAATATCTAGTTTTCAGATATGTACCAACCGTGTGTCACACGATCGTACATAATAACGACATTTCTTTTTTTGTATGTATTATGCTTGTATCTTCGCTCTCCCCTCGCACTGATAAGAACCTGAAATAACATGTCTGTTTTTCTCACCGTTAACTATTAACCGGTGAGCTTTTCGGTTGAACATGAAATTGCCTGTTATGTTTTGTATGCCCTTTTTGCCTGGGGTTTATGTATATATAAACGAGTGTTCTGTAATAAAGTTTACTCAGTTGCTTTCATCCTGCCTTTGAGTCACAACCTTCTCTCGGCCCGTCACAGGTAAGTTCTTTCCTTCTCTATTGTAGGCAACTTAACTAGAAAATAATTATAATGTTATCTATTTACAAAGCATACAATGGTTCTCCTTCTGTTTCTTAAACCAAAGAAAGTATTTGAATGTAGAATGTGATTAATCCACCGTCACTTTCTAACGAAGAATAATGCTTCGTTTGTTTTATTTACTTCTCGTTAATCTCGGTTTTCTTTCCTTTAGTGAGTTTGCGATACAATCACTCTTTCTGGCTTCAGAGTCTCGTTAATTT
>NC_090744.1:99911806-99916806 GCF_036898095.1 Palaemon carinicauda
GATTTCTCTTTTGATTTGCCGTCAGTTGCTGGAGATAGATGTTGGATAACTTTGGTCACTAGTTAAAACTGTTCTTACTTGTAATAGGCAAGTGGGTATTGCAGCTTTCACTTCCACCAGTTTGATAATTTTGGTCAGTTGTTGAAACTGTTTTTACTTGTAATAGTTAAGTGGGTATTGTGGATTTTTACTTCTACCTGTT
This sequence comes from Palaemon carinicauda, assembly GCF_036898095.1. Taxonomy (NCBI): domain Eukaryota; kingdom Metazoa; phylum Arthropoda; class Malacostraca; order Decapoda; family Palaemonidae; genus Palaemon; species Palaemon carinicauda. The sequence continues at coordinate 99,912,009 of NC_090744.1, forward strand.
TTTAGAATTGCTGTTTTCAGTGACATACATCCACACACACACACGCACGCACACACACACACACACACACACACACACACACATATATATATATATATATATATATATATATATATATATATATATATATATATATATGTATATTGCATACAGTTAAGCTCCATTACATGTGGGAAATTGATATTTAAGGATAGAGATTATCAGTTCATAAGCGATCACTAAAAGGGTTAGACTGAGTTATATTTGAGTTGCGTTTATGATAGATTGTGATGGTTATGGATGTGGTCTACTGATCCGTTTGTTAAGGAATATTGTGCTTTGTCACGCTATTTATTATTTACTGAATTAACAAAGATATAATTTTCATACCTTTACAGAGTAATCAGGTAATTGGTTTACTATCTTAACATCGCCGGGGATGGTGTAATCTATCTTTAATTGGATTACATTGGACCTATTGCGTAGATTTTAATACAGATTTAACAGCCCTTAACTATATAAATCATGTGGCCATCACCCGTTCTCCCCTGGTCCTATCTTGGTTGGGGTGAGAAGGCCGCTCACAAGTTAGCTTTAAACCTCTGAGGTGTTTGTATGTATGAATACGTATTATAGATTGATCTAAGATAGGTTACCCCCAGTGTAAACAAAGAGGCTAATAATCCCCTCTGTACCTTGATTTACTCTATTCTTTTTATTATAAAAAGTGAAATAAACAGTTTTGGAAAATTTAGTCTATTATACACATAGGATGAAAATCATTTAGATTATCAACGGATTTGATATCTCTTATATATGTAGCTTTGGTAAATAAAAGGTAAGTATGTTGTTGACCGAATGTCAGAATGCGTTTTCATTTAAATACATTTCTTTCTTATTTATGTTTTTAAGAAAGACCAAAGATTATATTAACTATTGCCGGATGAATCAACCAAATTAACCCCATTATTTTTATGAATCTCTGATAACCAAAGAAATTTAAGCGGGGAATTCATACGATGCAAAAGCGAAAGTTTACAGTCAATTTTTGCTAAATTTATAATATATCATTTGTACAATTAAAAACATAGTTTTTTTCTCTGTTGTTTAGAGTTTAAATGGTGAAGAAAAAGACCACAGAATTTATATCCATCTTTTTCGTTCTTTTCTGTGTCTTATTTCCTACTGAGCAAAACAAAGGACCTTCTCTCGTGAAATGAGAAATCCGAGACAGTGGAAAGCAAGGAGAGAAAGAGGAAGGGAAGGAGTATCAAGAAGATGAGAAGGGGAACTAGACGGAGGAGGAAATATGAGGAAAGGCAGGAGATTAGCAAGAAGATCCGGGGGGGGGGGGGGGGGGTTGTAGAGAGAGGTGTACAGCACGTGACGTTTACATTGAGGTCTGGGTACGAAAATTCACAGATTTCTTTCCCGCTTTCTGACATTCTCATTTCAGTGTTGACTTTTTTTTTCTTTTGTTTTTCACGTTGCGCTTTAGATTTTACGTTCTAATTACATTTAGATGTTTATTTCCGCAGCATCATGGTGTGGAGCATTCTACACTGTTTTTGTAAAATGGAAATAATCAATTGGGCTTGAGAGCTATGCAATTCCAACTTAGGTTTTGTAATTATAGCTTGCAAGATATGTCTATCGCGATCTGTAAGCTATGCAATTGCAAATTGGGTTTTGTAATTACAGCTTGCAAGATATGTTTATCGTGATCTGTAAGCAATGCAATTGTAAATTGGGTTTTTTAATTAGAGCTTGCAAGATATGTCTATCGCGATCTGTAAGCTATGCAATTGCAAATTGGGTGTTATAATTACAGCTTGCAATATATGTCTATTGCGATCTGCAAGCTATGCAATTTTAAATTGGGTTTTTTAATTACAGCTTGCAAGTTATGTCTATCGCAATCTGTAAGCTATGCAATTACAACCTGCTTTTTTTTTATTCAATTGCAGTTGCCCCGCTCTGTAACTGCGACATACAAGCTATACAACCCGAGAGCAATGAAATTGTGACATGAAATCAATGCAATGATGACTTGCAAGCTATGCAGCTGACCGGGAAGCTATTCAATTGAAACATGCGAGTTATACAACTACAATCTGTAAGCTATGCAACTGCGATACTAGAGCTATACAATTGTGAAATCTGATCAAGGCAATTATGACTTATGAGTTATGCAATTGTGACCTGCTAAGCTATGCAACTAAACTATTTAACTGCAACCTGCATGCATTGCAATTACAATATGTAGACTATGCAACTGAATCTTGCAAGTTATACAATTAACTTAAAATAAAAGATGACCAAGACCTCTTTTCACTGAAGTATCCTGAATCAATACCATTCAAAAGCGAAAATTAAATTATGGTAGTGTTATTGTGGCCTGATTGGTAACGTCTCTGCCTGGTGTTTGCAGACGGGGGTTAGGGTCCCACTCAGACTCTTTAGTTCCTTCAGTATCTACAACCTTACCATCCTTGTGAGCTAAGGTGTAGGGGGGGGGTGTTGGGGGAGCCTATAGGTCCATCTGTTGAGTCATGAGAAGCAATTGTCTAGCCCTCCCTGGTCCTAGCTTGGGTGGAGAGGGGGCTTAGGCGCTGATCATTTAATATATAGTCAGTCTCTAGGCCATTGTCCTGCTTGCTAGGGCAATGCTGCTGTCCCTTTCTTCTGTCATTCGTGAGCGACCTTTAAACCTTTAAACTAGTCTAGGATATCAGGATTACTAATAAATGGTAAGAAGATCTTGGTCTGCGAAAGAGGAAGGAAACATTGAAGATTAAGGAAGCCTTCAATATCACAATATCAAAAAGGAAATTAATAAATCTATTTGTTTAATACCCAAAGGGCCTGCCTCAGGTTCGTCGGGAGCCTGTGCAGGCCACCCTACATTTTCTTCATTATCTTTCAACTGCTCCATTTTATACTCGTTATCAAAGGTTCTGTAAGAAAAAAATAAAACCAGATGTTTCAACACTTATCTACAGTAGCCTAGTGGAACCAGCAATAAAACAGCATGCACAACTCAAAGCTTTACAATATCTAGTTTTCAGGTATGTACCAACCGTGTGTCACACGATCGTACATAATAACGACATTTCATTTTTTGTATGTATTATGCTTGTATCTTCGCTCTCCCCTCGCACTGATAAGAACCTGAAATAACATGTCTGTTTTTCTCACCGTTAACTATTAACCGGTGAGATTTTCGGTTGAACATGAAATGGCCTGTTATGTTTTGTATGCCCTTTTTGCCTGGGGTTTATGTATATATAAACGAGTGTTCTGTAATAAAGTTTACTCAGTTGCTTTCATCCTGCCTTTGGGTCACAGCCTTCTCTCGGCCGGTCACAGGTAAGTTCTTTCCTTCTCTCTTGTAGGTAACTTAACTAGAAAATATTTATAATCTTATCTATTTACTAAGTATACAATGGTCCTAGTTCTATTTCTTAAACCATAAAAGTATACAATGGTTCTCCCTCTGTTTTTTAAACCAAAGAAAGTATTTGAATGTAGAATGTGAATAATCCACCGTCACTTTCTAACGAAGAGTAATGTTGCGTTTGTTTTATTTACTTCTCGTTAATCTCTGTTTTCTTTCCTTTAGTGAGTTTGCGATACAATTACTCTTTCTGGCTTCAGAGTCTCGTTAATTTTCTTTCCCTGACCAAACGTTTCTTTATTGGAGTGATTAGCTAATACTCTTAATTTTGATTTCAGTGTTCTTAAAATAATGTTAAAACTTATCTATCCTTTTATATATCTATCTATCTATTTTCAGAATTGAGAAGAGTTTAACGAAGTTTCATGTCTGGTCTATCTTGTTCCGTTTTGTCAAAATAAAATAATGTAAATACTCTAGGTATATTGGCGTTAATTTTTTTTTTGTCACAAGAAATAATTCAAGTGTTCTTGAAAATATGTTAAAACTTATATATCCTTCTATCTATCTATCTATCTATCTATTTTTAGAATTGAGAGGAGTTTAACGAGGCTCATGTGTAGTCTTATCTTGTTTCGTTTAGATAAAATGAAATAATGTAAATATTCCTTGATATTTTATCGTTTTTTTTTTTTTGTCCCAAGAAATAATTCAAGGTAGAATTCCAGTAAATGAGGAAGATGGAAGAAACAGTAACTTAGAAAATTGATAAAAGTTTCAGAAGTTGGGGACTGGAGAAATAAGAGAGAGCTGCTCAGTTACATTCCTCTTGCGGAATCAGAATTGGAAATCACTTGAATATTTATTCAGCCATTTCAGAGCTTATTAAAAAATCTTCATGAATTTGTAATACCCGAAGCAACGAATACTACATATTCTGATATATATATATATATATATATATATGTATATATATATATATGTATATATATATATATATATATTATATGTATATGTATGTATATATATTATTATATACACACATATATATATATATATATATATATGCACACATATATATGTGTATATATATGTATATATACACACATATATATATATGTATATATATGTATATATATGTATATATCATTTATATATATAAAACTCATATATATGTATAAATTATATATATACATATATATATATGTATATATCTAAATTATATATATATATATATATATATATATATATACATTATATAAATACACATATATATGTATATATATAGTTCATTTTCATATATATACATATGTATGTATATATAAATATATATATATATATATATATAGGCCTATATGTTTATGTATATGCATACATATGTTATGTAATATATATATATATATATATATATATTTATATATA
>NC_090744.1:99924306-99926806 GCF_036898095.1 Palaemon carinicauda
TAAAACTGTTCTTACTTGTAATAGGTAAGTGGGTATTGTTGCTTTCACTTCTCTAAGTTTGATAATTTTGGTCAGTTGTTGAAACTGATTTTACTTGTAATAGTTAATTGGGTATTGTGATATTTACTTCTACCTGTTATTAGAATTGCTGTTTTCGGTGCAATCAGATGTTAGGATATACATACATACATACATACATAACACACACACACTTATGTTATATATATATATATATATAATATATATATATATATATATATATATATATATATATATATATATATAAGTGGGTATTGTAATTTTTACTTCTCCCTTTGGCTGTTTTCAGTGCAATCAGATTTTAGGATATACATACATACATACATACATAACACACACACACACACTCACACACACACACACACACACATATATATATATATATATATATATATATATATATATATATATATGTTTGTGCATATATATTGCATACGGTTAAGCTCCATTTTATGTGGGGAATTGAAATTTAAGGATAGAGACTATCGGTTCATAAGCGATCACTAAAAGAGTCAGACTGAGTTATATTTGAGTTGCGTCTATGATAGATTGCGATGGTTATGGATGTGGTCTACTGATTCGTTTGTTAAGGAATGCTGTGCTTTGTCACGCTATTTATTATTTACTGAATTAATAAAGATATAATTTTCATACCTTTACAGATTAATCAGGTAATCGGTTTACTATCTTAACACCGCCGGAGATGGTGTAATCTATCTTTAATTGAATTACATTGGACCTATTGAGTCGATTTTAATGCAGATTTAAAATTCCTTCACTATATAAACCATATGGCCGTTACCAGTTCTCCCCTGGTCCTTTCTTGTTTTTTTTTTTTTTTTTTTTTTTTTGGGAGGGGGAGAAGGCCGCTCACAAGTCAGCTTTAAACCACTGAAGTGTTTGTATGTATGAATACGTATTATAGCTTGATCTAAGATAGGTCACCCCCAGTGTAAACTAAGAAGATAATAATCTCTTCTGTACCTTGATTTACTCTATTCTTTTTATTATAAAAAGTGAAGTAAACAGTTTTGGAAAATTTAGTCTATTATACACATAGGATAAAAATCATTTATATTATCGACGGATTTGATATCGCTTATATATCTCTTACATATTATGTAGCTTTGGTAAAGTAAAAGGTATGTATGTTGTTGACTGAATGTCAGAATGCGTTTTCATTTAAATACATTTCTTTCTTATATATGTTTTCAAGAAAGGCCAATTATTATATTAACTATTGCCGGATAAATCAACCAAATTAACCCCATTATTTTTATGAATCTCTGATAACCAAAGAAATTTAAGCGGGGAATTCATACGATGCAAAAGCGAAAGTTTACAGTCAATGTTTGCTAAATTTATAATATATCATTTGTACAATTAAAAATATAGTCTTTTTTTCTCTGCTGTTTACAGTTTAAATGGTGAAGAAAAAGACCACAGAATTTATATCCACCTTTTTCTTCCTTTTCTGTGTCTTATTTCCTACTGAGCAAAACAAAGGACCTTCTCCCGTGAAATGAGAAATCCGAGACAGTGGAAAGCAAGGAGAGAAAGAGGAGGGGAAGGAGTATCAAGAAGATGAGAAGGGGAACTAGACGGAGGAGGAAATATGAGGAAAGGCAGGAGATTAGCAAGAAGATCCCAGGGGGGGGGGGGGGGGGGTTTAGAGAGTGGAGTACAGCACGTGACGTTTACATTGAGGTCTGGGTACGAAAATTCACAGATTTCTTTTCCGCTTTCTGACATTCTCATTTCAGTGTTGACTTTTTTTTTTCTTTTTTTTTCACGTTGTGCTTTAGATTTTGCGCTCTAATTACATTTAGATGTTTATTTCCGCTGCATCGTGGTGTAGAGCATTCTGCACTGTTTTTGTAAAATGAAAATAATCAATTGGGCTTGAGAGCTATGCAATTCCAACTTTTCCAACTTGGGTTTTTTAATTACAGATTGCAAGATATGTCTATAGCGATCTGTAAGCTATGCAATTGTAACCTGCTAGTTTTGTTTTATTCAATTGCAGTTGCCGACCTCTGTAACTGCAACCTACAAGCTATGCAACCCGAGAGCAATGAAATTGTGACATGAAATAAATGCAATGATGACTTGCAAGTTATGCAGCTGACCGGGAAGCAATACAATTGAAACATGCGAGTTATACAACTACGATCTACAAGCTATGCAACTGCGATACTAGAGCTATACAATTGTGAAATCTGATCAAGGCAATTATGACTTTTAAGTTATGCAATTGTGACCTGCTAAGCTATGCAACTAACCTATTTAACTGCAACCTGCATGCGTTGCAATTACAATATGTAGACTATGCAACTGAATCTTGCAAGTTATACAATTAACTTGAAATAAACGATGACGAAGACCTCTTTTCACTGAAGTATCCTGAATCAATACCATTCAAAAGCGAAAATTAAATTATGGTAGTGTTATTGTGGCCTGA
>NC_090744.1:99934306-99951806 GCF_036898095.1 Palaemon carinicauda
ATATATATATATATAAAAGCATATATGCATACATATATACATATATATATGTATATAAATATATATATATAATTATATATATATATACGTATATATATATATATGTATACATATATATATATACATATATATATAGTATATATATATGTATATATACTATATATATATATATGTATATATGTATTTATATATATACATACATATATATACATACATACACATATAAACATTATATATATATATATATATATATATATATATACACATATATACATATGAAAATGTATATATATATGTATATACATACATACATACGCACATATAAACATATATATATATATATATATATATATATATATATATATATATATATACTGCATATATAAATTTAGTTTTATCTTTATGCAGAATTTAAGAAAAATACATAATTTAAAACTAATATATGTTAGTTTATTCATTGACAACAATCAAATTAAACACACGCGCGTGCACATAAACACATGCACGCACAATGTCGAGAGCCTTAAACTAAATGAATTATAAAGAGGAAGGACTTCGACCTGGAAGTTAGTATGTCGATATTGCTCATTTCCAAGTTTCATATTTGCATGAAACTTTGGAATAATTTAAGGTAGAAACAAATGTCTGACTTTCCCTTTCTTCTAGAGTGCTTCACTCATATGCAACTAGAGAGAAAACGAGAATCTATCTATCTAGCTATCTATCTATCTATATACAAACACATATATACATATATATACATATATATATACATATATATATATATATATATATATATATATATATATATATATATATATATACACACACACTCACTCACACACACACACATATATATATATATATATATATATATATATATATATATGTGTGTGTGTGTATACATATACATATCTATATATACACATATATGTATGCATATACATATGGATATATATATATATATATATATATATATATATATATATATATGTGTGTGTGTGTGTGTATGAAAATATTTCTGTATCCTAATATTCTAAATCAATAGCTTCTTTTTCTGTCCAAAATTTCTTTTTTAAAATTAATAAAATCCCTAAAGTCAAAATAGAAAACCCTATTGAAATTCCCCTGTTTTTTCAAAAGTAGCCGATCGTTTAACGTAAATATCACTTTAAAGGCCTCTCATGAATAGCAGAGGCAAGGGAAAGTGACATTTAAGTATTTTTTTCCGCCATCTTAAATTACTTGTATTATTCACGTGCTCTGACTAATGAATTCGACTTCTAAAAGGCCCCATAATATGAAGCAGCCTATTATTATTATTATTATTATTATTATTATTATTATTATTATTATTATTATTATTACAAGCTAAGAACTGAATGCATTCCTACCAACAAAATTTTAATTCTTACTACACAGGATGTACCACATGTATTATGATGTATTTAAGTCCGCCTATATATATATATATATATATATATATATATATATATATATATATATATATATATATATATATATATATATATATATATGAATAGGTATTTTCTTGTCTTTCTGTATGTCTATATATATATATACATATATATATATATAAATATATAAATATATATATATATATATATATATATATATATATATATATATATATACATATATATATATTGTAACGGGTCGAGACTAGGTTGTGAACTCAAAGGCAGTGTGAAAGCAACCGAGTTAGTTTATTGTAGAACACTCTCCTTTATATACAAAATTTCAAAGCAACAAGAATTTTCATGTCGAGAAATCGACAATGTTACAGAGGAAAAAAGCAGACATGATTTTTCAGGTTCTTTTTAGGGCGAGGGGAGAGCGAAGATACAAGCACAAAATGAACTATGTACGATCGTGTGACACATGGTTGGTACATGGCTCCCCCCCTAAAAATGACATACTGTACATGTTAAATAGGGCGCCCTGATCTAGAGAGGTGAACTGTAGGCGGGTCATCTGGCAGAAGATAAGCAGGTTTTAGACGATCAATGGAGACCCAGTCTTCTTTGCCACGAATGTTTAGTAGGAATGCTTTTGGACTGCGTCGGATCACAAGGAAAGGGCCCGTGTAAGGGGGCGTTAGCGGTGGCTTGCTAGTGTCGTTGCGCAGGAAGACTTGCGTTGCAGAGTGCAAGTCTGTTGGTATGTGATGCTTCGCTGGGGGCTTGTAAGTCTGGCGGCATGGAGTAAATTTTCCCACGACGTGACGTATGCGAAGGAGATCGTCGGAGGATGGCGTAGAAGGAAAAAATTCGGCAAGGACGACCAACGGGTCACCATACACCATTTCAGCTGCCGAGACGTCGAGGGCGTCTTTAGGAGTGGTTCTTAGTCCCAGGAGGACCCAGGGAAGCTGAGTAAACCAGTTGTAATCCTTGCAGCGGGACATCAAAGCTGCTTTGAGGGTGCGATGAAAACGTTCAACCATTCCATTGGCAGCAGGGTTGTAGGCCGTTGTCTGATGTAGGGTGATGCCCAGGAGATTTGCTAATGACGTCCACAATCGAGAGGTGAAAGTGGTTCCCCTGTCGGAAGTGATATGCTCAGGGATACCAAATCTTGCAATCCATCCTGAGAGTAAGGCAGATGTATATGAGGCGGACGTTGCAGTTTCCATGGGAATGGCTTCAGGCCAACGAGTGGAGCGGTCGATGACTGTAAACAGGTAACGATGTCCTTGTGATGTGGGTAGGGGGCCTACAACGTCGACGTGAATGTGTGCGAAACGACGCTGAGGTTGAGGAAAGGTGCCCACTCCGGAATCCGTGTGTCGATGTACTTTGGAAGTTTAGCAAGAAGTACAGGTGCGGACCCAATCCTTAGCATCCTTAGAAATTCCGTGCCAAATGAACTTTGCATTCAGCAGCTGTGCAGTAGAACGGCACGAGGGATGTGAAAGGCCGTGAATGAAATCAAACACCTGCCGTCGCATGGGAGCAGGAATCCAAGGTCACGGTCTACCAGTACTGACGTCACAGAGGAGGGTGGTGTTGGAGTCTTCAAGGGGGAAGTCTTCCCAACGGAGGGACGTGCAGGATGTCCTACATGCTTGATACTCTGGATCCTGTCGTTGGGCTTCAGCCAGGGCGTTATAATCTAATCCCAGTTGAACGGCAGCCAATGTGTTTCTTGACAGGGCATCGGCAACGGGATTCATTTTCCCAGGAACGTATTGAAGGGTGCAATTATATTCAGCCACGGCGGAGAGATGTCGGCGTTGCCGGAAGGACCAGGCATCAGACTGTTGAGTAAAGGCAAAGGCAAAGCAAAGGCAAATTTTATTCTATCGACCCCTTCCGGAGTATGAGAATTACCCAAATTACACAAATATATATATTTTACACAAAAACTACAATAAGAAGAGACCAATAGATTACAACTATATTTTGTACACATATGTTCAGCAAGTACATAATTAAAGCATAAAAGGTATTCTGACAAAGGAAAGTACATACATTGAAAAATAATACCAGAATAATGAAAATCCTAGAAAGTATTAAATCTAAAATAAAGACATTATAAGGTTAACAAACTTTGCAAGTCTTTTATTGAGGAGTAGACTGAATTTAAAAGTGGTAGGTCTTCTACAATAGTAGGGCTTTAGGTATCTCTCTCTTATTTCTCTAATCACAGGACAAACTAAAACATAATGGTATTCATCCCCAACTTCAATGCCGTTGCATAGTATGCAAGGGTGCTGATTCTCCTGCCTAGAATATCTTTCAGTTGCTACAGGAAGTTTGTGGGTACCACACCTATATTTACTAAGGGCAATTCTTTCTGGTATATCTAAATTTATAATATACTTTTCTTGGCCAAATTCTGTCTTAAAAAGTTTATAATTACAGTACTACACAATATATTTCTCTCTACTTCTGCATGCCACTGTTGTCTCTCTATATCTTTGAGTTTCATTTCTAGGCTATTTATTATCCACGTGTGATTGAAATTTTCTGGATGCTCCCATATATTTGACATACCACATGAATCAAGGATAGTTTTAATTTTATGGATCCAACTAGACTTATACTCATTCGACTAGTATAGAATTCTAAGAAAACGATAAAAAACATTTGACAATTTAGACGCCTTTGATTTTACAATTCTCAACCAAAATCCAATCATCCGTTTGCAAATAGATATTTCAATTTTAAATCTGCCAAGATCCCCATATACCATGCAGTTTGCTGTTCGCTTGTTCACACAGAGCTGATTTTTCATGAACTTCTTGTGAAATGTTTCAACATGATCTAGTTTGTTCAGTAAAGGCGTGCACCAGAGGCATGTGGTCTGTGCGAATGACGAAGGGCGTACCTTCTAAGAAATGGCGAAAGTGACAGACAGCCAAGTGCACTGCCAGAAATTCTCGAACTAAGGTAGAATAACCCGATTCTGCCTTGGACAGTTTCTGCTGAAGAAGGCCAATGGGCGGGGCGAGCCGTTGACCACCTGCTCGAGTACTGCACCAATAGCGACGTCGCTGGCATCGGTGGAGAGAAGGAGAGGGGCATGTGGGATAGGAAAAGTGAGAGCCACAGCAGTTGATAGGGCCTTCTTTGCATTGCAGAAGGCTGCTTCTTGAAGAGGACCCCACTTCAGGTCCTTTGGCTTGCCCTCGAGGGAGGCGTAGAGGGGAGAAAGAGTGGCGGCAATGGCTGGCAGAAAACGGTGATAATAGTTGATAATGCCCAAGAATTCCTGCAGAGCTTTGACGGCCGAGGGCACGGGGAAGTTCTGAACGGCTGCTACCTTCTCAGGGAGGGGGTGGACTCCTTCAGGAGTGATACGGTGCCCTAAGAAAGACACTTCGTTGGCGCCAAAGGTACACTTGTCGTACCGGACTACAAGGCCGTTTTGTTGCAGGCGGTCGAGCACGATGCGCAGGTGACGGAGGTGTTCCTCTTTTGAGGAGGAGAACACAAGTATGTCGTCCACATAACATACACAGAAAGGGAGGTCCCCTAAGATGCCATCCATGAGACGTTGAAATGTGGCCCCAGCATTACGAAGGCCAAAACAGGAGTAATTGAAGGTGTATGTACCAAACGGAGTGGTGATGGCAATGTTGGGGATGTCCTCTGGGTTCATAGGCACCTGATAATACCCCTTCAGGAGGTCGAGCGTTGAGAAAACCTTTACTTTGTGCAGGTAGGAGGTCACGTCGGCAATGTTTGGGAGGGGGTAGTGATCCGGTTCTGTTTGCATGTTCAGGCGCCCGTAATCCCCGCACGGACGGAGGGAGCCGTCTATCTTCAGAACGATGTGTAAGGGTGAAGACCATGGGCTGGAGGCCTTTTGGCAAAAGCCCATTTCCTCCATTTTGGCGAACGTCTGTTTGGCGGCTGCCAATTGTTCCGGTGCCAGATGTCTGAATTTTGCAAAGACTGGGGGTCCCGTCGTCTTGATATGGTGATAAATACCGTGCTTGGCAGGAACCGTGGGCGTCTGGCGAAGTTCTGGACGAAAAACTTCCGGGTACGACGTGAGGAGGTGGGCGTAGGCATCCATGGGTGTGCTAATGTGGAGAGCGAGGTTAGAGGGGGCGGGTTGAAGAGGTGTCGACAAGTACGACTCTGCGTTGACCAATCGTCGGTGGGCGACATCGACCAGAAGGTGGAAATGAGAGAGGAAATCCACACCGAGGATATTGGCAATGTGACGTCAGCAACGAAAAACTTCCAATTTAATTTACTGTTTCTGAACGATAATGTCAGGTTCTCGTAACCGTAGGTGGGTATTGCAGATCCGTTGGCAGCTACCAAGCGGACGTCGGCAGATGTAGACAGACTACTTCGTGTATTGAAGAGTTTCCTTGGCAAAAGAGAATGACAAGCACCTGTGTCTACCAAAAATCGCACCCCGTTCCTGCATCACGTAAAAAGAAAAGATTAGATACACGGGAAGCCACCGCCACGAACGATGGCCTACTTACACGTTTTTTGGCCACTGACAATCCTCGGCACATTTCTTCGCAGTTGCCCCGAATCTGTAGTGGTAGTAGCAAAACTGCGGCGGATGGGAGGTAGTAAGTGGCTGTAGAACTCGTTTGTTGGGGCGCGAGCGATTGGTGGGTGGTGGGCGGCTTTGTCACTGCTTCGGCACGTCATTGTGTAGGCGTGTATGTCCTACGGCATTCATGTCAGCTTCGGTTGATGTTGAATAGGCATCCTCTTCGTCAGGGGTGGAGGCGTTGATGGAGGTCTTGAAGTGGCTGTCCATACGGGTGTCGGCTTTGGTCATCAAGTCCTTTATGGGTAAACTATCGACATCGGGTATGGCAGCGCGTATAGGTCCGGGTAAACGGCGTATCCAAAGGTTCACCTCACGAGGAGAGCCATCTGCGGCAGGTTGAAGGCGAGCGATACCGGTCATTTCCCTGAGGGCAACGGTTGTTGCGAGAGCTGAAAAAGCTTTGTTACACGGGCGGCTGGCGACGGCGAGTACTGCTGCAGAAGGTATGTTTTGAGGGCGTCATACGCTATTGGGGTGTCTTCTTGTTCACAAAGCCTGTCGGATATTTCCGGGAAGGTGTCCTCGGGTATCGCCGCGAGAACTTAATCTGCTTTTTGGTGGTTGAGCGAGTCACGCCCTTGATGCGAAACTGTACTTCTGCGCGCTGAAACCACACTAACGCCTCTCCGCTGGCGAACGGTGAAAGTTTCAATGGGGCAGCCGCAGCGCCAACTTCTGTAGAGTCTGCCATAGTACCAACGATGGAGGGGCGAGGGGGTGGGGGTGGAAGGCGGTGGGAGCGAGTCAACTTCCGGGGTCACCGATGTAATGGGCCGAGACTAGGTTGTGAACTCAAAGGCAGTGTGAAAGCAACTGAGTTAGTTTATTGTAGAACACTCTCCTTTATATACAAAATCTCAAAGCAACAAGAATTTTCATGTTGAGAAATCGACAATGTTACAGAGGAAAAAAGCAGACATGATTTTTCAGGTTCTTTTTAGTGCGAGGGGAGAGCGAAGATACAAGCACAAAATGAACTATGTACGATCGTGTGACACACGGTTGGTACAATATATATATGCATATCTATAGATATATATATCATATATAACTAGTGTACGCGACCCGTCAAAATGACTGCTAAATATTTAGATAGTAATGTATACACACAGATTCAACCCTTCCCACTCCATCTCAGCAGGTATGACTACTCCCTCTCCTCCTATCCGAGTGCCGGGGACAAAAAAAGTGGTCTTACGTCTGGCAATGTCACTAAGCGTTACCGGAAAGATATTTATAGCCAAACACTTTTTATTATATAGGGAAGATATCCGTCTACCTAAGATTTACTTTAAATTTCTGTCTCGATCCATATACGATAACTACATTCAAAAGCCTCTACGTCACATCAGTCCTGTGTTTTCAATTACTTTACTTAATTTAAAGGCTGCTTTTCTGGTCCTATAAAGCAGGGGAACCCTACTCTATACAGAACCTTCACAGATATTTTTTTCATGTTTGTTCGAAAGCATTCAACATTTCACACCCCATATTTCTCGTTTATTGTCAAATCTACACTATCGAAGCACTTGGAGAACAAGAAAGTGTTTAGTGTCCTCTTGAAAGCCTTAATATCTTGTCTTTCGAATGTCTCTTGGGAGTTTATTGTATAGTCTAGGGGCCGCATATTTAAAGGCTCTAGGCTCTAGGCCTACCGTAGACATTTATCTAGGTTCCAATAATTTGAAACAATCTGTAACTATTCGCGTGTCAACACAATTTGTTGGCTGCATATTATGTAGCAATTATCTTAGATAATTTGGACGTCCGGGAATATGCATCAGATACCAGATGTTCACCTTTCACCTTTTGCTGAGGAACAGATCTATTTTCGTCCCTTGTTGAAGTTTTGCTTCCTGCCTCTGACTAAGTCGGATTTAGAACTTTCACTAAAACAGTTCAAGAAAAATGTTCCGCATCAATGCACGTTTAAAGTGACTCACTCGCGCTGGAGCTGCGTTTGGGGATGATGAAGGCCGGAATTTTCTTTAATTTCTTCGTCTCTACATTTTTTTGGGATTTCTCTTTTGATTTGCCGTCAGTTGCTGGAGATAGATGTTGGATAACTTTGGTCAGTAGTTAAAACTGGTTTTACTTGTAATAGGCAAGTGGGTATTGCAGCTTTCACCTCCACCAGTTTGATAATTTTGGTCAGTTGTTGAAACTGTTTTTACTTGTAATATTCAAGTGTGTATTGTGATTTTTACTTCTACCTGTTGTTAGGATTACTGTATTTACTGCAATCAGATGTTAGAACATATGAGAGAATCCATATATATATATATATATATATATATATATATGATAAATTTTTTGCACATTTAAACGTGTTTCTTTCATATTTCAAATAAGCCATACCACTCAGCCACGTGGCTGAGTGGTATGGTCACTGGCATACAGATATCCTGGCGAGGGTTCAAATCCCCGCCGGTCCGATATCATAGTCTTTGGGCGGTTCCGCCTTGGGCTCTGATCCCGAGGTCGTTAAGAGAATCCAGACTTTAATGTATTAATATATATGGCTTATTTGAAATATATATATATATATATATATATATATGTATATATATATATATATATATATATAGATATATATATGCATATATATATACATATATATGTATATATATGTGGATATATATATATATATATATATATATATATATATATATATAAATTATACACTCACACACATATATATAAATAAATATATATATATATATATATATATATATATATATATATATATATATATATATATATATGTATATATATATTGCATACAATTAAGCTCCATTTTATGTGGGAAACTGAAATTTTAGGATAGAGATTATCAGTTCATAAGCGATCAATAAAAGGGTCAGACTGAGTTATATTTGAGTTGCGTCTATGATAGGTTGTGATGGTTATAGATGTGGTTTACTGATCCGTTTGTTAAGGAATATTGTCATTTTCACATTATTTCTTATTTACTGAATCAATAAAGATATAATTTTCATACCTTTACAGAGTAATCACATAACCGGTTCACCATCTTAACACTGCCGAAGAGGCTGTAATCTATCTTTAATTGGATTACATTGGACCTATTGAGTCGATTTTAATGCAGATTTACAAGTCTTTCACTCTAAGAATCATAAGGTCGTTAGCAGTTCTCCCCTGGTCCTATCTTGGTGGGGGTGGGGGTGGGGGTGGGGGTGGGGGTGGGAGGGTTGGGGGGGGGGGTGGAGAAGGCCGCTCACAAGTTAGCTTTAAACCTCTGAGGTGTCTGTATGAATGAATACGTATTATAGCTTGATCTAAGGTAGGTCACCCCAAGAGTAAACAAAGAGTCTAATAATCTCTTCTGTACCTTGATTTTCTCTATCCTTTCTATATAAAAAGTAAATTAAACAGTTTTGGAAAATTTAGTCTATTATACACATAGGATAAAAATCATTTAGATTATCGACGGATTTGATATCTTATATACGCAGCTTTGGTAAAGTAAAAGGTAAGTATGTTGTTGACCGAATGTCAGCATGCGTTTTCATTTAAATGCATTTCTTTCTTATTTATGTTTTTAAGAAAGACCAAAGATTATATTAACTATTGCCGAATAAATCAACCAAAATAACCCCATCATTTTTATGAATCTCTGATAACCAAAGAAATTTAAGCGGGGGATTCATACGATGCAAAAGCGAAAGTTTACACTCAATTTTTGCTAAATTTATAATATATCATTTGTACAATTAAAAATATAATTTTTTTCTCTGCTGTTTACAGTTTAAATGGTGAAGAAAAAGACCACAGAATTTATATCCACCTTTTTCTTCCTTTTCTGTGTCTTATTTCCTACTGAGCAAAACAAAGGACCTTCTCTCGTGAAATGAGAAATCTGAGACAGTGGAAAGCAAGGAGAGAAAGAGGAGGGGAAGGAGTATCAAGAAGATGAGAAGGGGAACAAGACGGAGGAGGAAATATGAGGAAAGGCAGGAGATTAGCAAGAAGATCCCTGGGGGGAGGGGGGGGTGATAAGAGAGAGGAGTACAGCACGTGACGTTTACATTGAGGTCTGGGTACGAAAATTCACAGATTTCTTTCCCGCTTTCTGACATTCTCATTTCAGTGTTGACTTTTTTTTTCTTTTTTTTTCCACATTGTGCTTTAGATTTTGCGCTCTAATTACATTTAGATGTTTATTTCCGCTGCATCGTGGTGTAGAGCATTCTGCACTGTTTTTTGTAAAATGGAAATAATCAATTGGGCTTGAGAGCTATGCAATTCCAACTTGGGTTTTATAATTACAGCTTGCAAGATGTCTATCGCGATCTGTAAGCTATGCAATTGTAAATTGGGTTTTTTAATTACAGTTTGCAAGATATGTCTATCGCAATCTGTAAGCTATGCAATTGCAAATTGGGTTTTGTAATTACAGCTTGCAAGGTATGTCTATCACAATCTGTAAGGTATGCAATTGTAACCAGCTTCTTTTTTTATTCAATTGCAGTTGCCACGCTCTGTAACTGCGACCTACAAGCTATGCAACCCAAGAGCAATGAAATTGTGACATGAAATCAATGCAATGATGACTTGCAAGCTATACAGCTGACCGGGAAGCTATTCAACTGAAACATGCGAGTTATACAACTACGATCTGTAAGCTATGCAATTGTGAAATCTGATCAAGGCAATTATGACTTATGAGTTATGCAATTGTGACCAGCTAAGCTATTGAACTAACCTATTTAACTGCAACCTGCATGCGTTGCAATTACAATATGTAAACTATGCAACTGAATCTTGCAAGTTATACAATTAACTTGAAATAAAAGATGATCAAGACCTCTTTTCACTGAAGTATCCTGAATCAATAACATTCAGAAGAAAAAATTAAATTATGGTAGTGTTATTGTGGCCTGATTGGTAACGTCTCTGCCTGGTGTTTGCAGACGGGCGTTCGAGTCCCGCTCAGACTCTTTAATTCCTTCAGTGTCTGCAACCTTACCATCCTTGTGAGGTAAGGTTGGGGGGGAGGGGTGGCGTTTGGGGGAACCTATAGGTCTATCTGTTGAATCATCAGCAGCCATTGCCTGACCTTCCCTGTTCCTAGCTTGGGTGGAGAGGGGGCTTGGGCGCTGATCATATAATATATGGTCAATCTTTAGGGCATTGTCCTGCTTGCTAGGGCAATGCTACTGTCCCTTTCATCTGCCATTCATGAGCGACCTTTATACCTTCAAACTAGTCTAGGATATCAGGATTACAAATAAATGGTAAGAAGATCTTGGTCTGCGAAAGAAGAAGGAACCATTGAAGATTAAGGAAGTCTCCAATATCACAATATCAAAAAGGAAATTAATGAATCTATTTGTTTAATACCCAAAGGGCCTGCCTCAGGTTCGTCGGGAGCCTGTGCAGGCCACTCTACATTTTCTTCATTATCTTTCAACTGGTCCATTTTATACTCATTATCAAAGGTTCTATAAGAAAAAAATAAAACCAGATGTTTCAACATTTATCTACAGTAGCCTAGTGGAACCAGCAATAAAACAGCATGCACAACTCAAAGCTTTACAATATCTAATTTTCAGGTATGTACCAACCGTATGTCACACGATCGTACAAAGTAACGGCATTTCATTTTTGGTATGTATTATGCTTGTATCTTCGCTCTCCCCTCGCACTGATAAGAACCTGAAATAACATGTCTGTTTTTCTCACCGTTAAGTGTTAAGCGGTGAGCTTTTCCGTTGAACATGAAATTGCCTGTTATGTTTTGTATGCCCTTTTTGCCTGGGGTTTATGTATATATAAACGAATTTTCTGTAATAAAGTTTACTCAGTTGCTTTCATCCTGCCTTTGAGTCACAACCTTCTCTCCGCCCATCACATTGGTGACCCCGGAAGTCAACTCGCTCCTCCCGCTTTCAATCCCCTCTCGCCCCTCCGTCATTGGTACTATGGCGGACTCCACGGAAGTTGGCGCTGCCTCATTGAAACTTTCGTCATTCGCCAGCAGAGTGGCGTTTGCTTAGTTTCAGCGTGCAGAAGTCCAGTTTCGCATCAAGGACGTGACTTGCTCAACCACCAAAGCAGATTATGTTCTCGCGGCGATACCCGAGGACACCATCCCGGAAATATCCGACTGGCTTTGTGAATAAGGAGATACCCCAATAGCGTATGACGCCCTCAAAACATACCTTCTGCAGCAGTACTCGCGTTGTCAGCCGCCTGTATAGCAAAGCTTTTTCAGCTCTCTCAACAACAGTTGGGGGACCAAAGGACTTCGCTCGCCCTCAGGGAAATGATCAGTATCATTCGATTGCAACCTGCCGCAGATGGCTCTCCTTTTGAGGTGAACCTACCTTGTGCCCTTTGGATACGTCGTTTACCTGAACCTGTACGCGCTGCCATACCCGATGTCGATAGTTTACCCATAAAGGAATTGATGACCAAAGCCGACGCCCTTATGGACAGCCACTTCACGACCTTCAAGACCTCGCATCAACGCCTCCACTCCTGACAAAGAGGACGCCTATTCAACATCAACTGAAGCTGATGTGAATGCCGTAGGACATATACGCCTACCCCGTGACGTGCCAAAGCGGCGACAAAGCCACCCACCACCCACCACTCGCTTGGCCCCAACCAACAACTTATACAGCCACTTACTGGCTCCCATTGGCCGCAGTTTTGCTACTACCACAACAGATTCGGGGCAGATGCGAAGAAATGTTCTAAGGATTGTCAGTGGCCAAAAGACGTGTAAGTAGGCTATCGCTCGTGGTGGTGGCCTCCCGTGTTTCTAATCTTTTATTTTTACATGATGCAGGAACGGGCGTGCGATTTTTGGTAGACACGGGTGCTTGTTGTTCTCTTAGGCAAGGGAACTCTTCAGGACACGACGTAGTCTGTCTACGTCTGCCGACGTCTGCCTGGTAGCTGCCAACGGATCTGCGATACCCACCTACGGTTACGAGAACCTTACATTATCGTTTGGAAACGGTAAATTTATTGCAAGTTTCTCGTTGCTGACGTCACATTGCCAATCCTCGGTGGGGATTTCCTCTCTCATTTCCACCTTCTGGTCGATGTCTCCCATCGACTATTGGTCAACGCAGACTCGTACTTGTCGACACCTCTTCAACCCGCCCCTCCAACCTCGCTCTCCACATCAGCGCACCCACAAATGCCTACGCCCACCTCCTCACGTCGTACCCGGAAGTTTTCCGTCCAGAACTTCGCCAAATGCCCACGGCTCCTGCCAAACACGGTATTTATCACCATATCAAGACAACGGGACCCCCAGTTTTTGTAAAATTCAGACATCTGGCACCAGAACGATTGGCAGCCACCAAACAGACGTTCGCCGAAATAGAGGAAATGGGCCTTTGCCAAAAGGCCTCCAGCCCATGGTCGTCACCCTTACACATCGTTCTGAAGAAAGACGGCTCCCTCCGTCCGTGCGGGGATTACAGGCACCTGAACATGCAAACAGAACGGGATCATACCCCCTCCCAAACATCGCCGACGTGACCTTCTACCTGCACAAAGCGAAGGTTTTCTCCACGCTCGACCTCCTGAAGGGGTATTATCAGGTGCCTATGAACCCAAAAGACATCCCCAAGACCGCCATCACCACTCCGTTTGGTACATACACCTTCAATTACTCCTGTTTTGGCCTTCGTAATGCTAGGGCCACTTTTTAACGTCTCATGGATGGCATCTTAGGGGACCTCCCCTTCTGTGTATGTTATGTGGACGACATACTTGTGTTCTCTTCCTCAAAAGAGGAACACCTCCGTCACCTGCGCATCGTGCTCGACCGCCTGCAACAAAACGGCCTTGTAGTCCGGTACGACAAGTGTACCTTTGGCGCCAACGAAGTGTCATTTTTAGGGCACCGCATCACTCCTAAAGGAATC
The DNA here is from genome assembly GCF_036898095.1 of Palaemon carinicauda. Lineage (NCBI taxonomy): Eukaryota > Metazoa > Arthropoda > Malacostraca > Decapoda > Palaemonidae > Palaemon > Palaemon carinicauda. The sequence goes on from NC_090744.1 coordinate 99,948,268, forward strand.
CATCCCCTCCCTGAGAAGGTAGCAGCCGTTCAGAACTTCCCCACGCCCTCGACTGTCAAAGCTCTGCAGGAATTCTTGGGCATGATCAAAGTTCATTTGGCACGGCATTTCTGAAGATGCTAAGGATTGGGTCCACGCCTGTACTTCTTGCCAAACTTCCAAAGTACATTGACACACGGATTCAGGAGTGGGTACCTTTCCTCAACCTCAGCGTCGTTTTGCCCACATTCACGTTGACGTTGTAGGCCCCCTACCCACACCACAAGGACATCGTTATCTGTTTACCGTCATCGACCGCTCCACTCGTTGGCTTGAAGCCATTCCCATGGAAACTGCAACGTCCGCCTCATGTACATCTGCCTTACTATCAAGATGGATTGCAAGATTTGGTATCCCTGAGCATATTACTTCTGACAGGGGTAGCACTTTCACCTCTCAATTGTGGATATCATTAGCGAATCTCCTGGGCATCACCCTACATCAGACAACTGCCTACAACCCCGCTGCCAATGGAATGGTTGAAAATTTTCATCGCACCCTCAAAACAACTTTGTTGTCCCGCTACAAAGATTCCAACTGGTTTACTCAGCTTCCCTGGGTCCTCCTGGGACTAAGGACCACGCCTAAAGAAGCCCTCGACGTCTCGGCAGCTGAAATGGTGTATGGCGACCCGTTGGTCGTCCGTGCCGAATTTTTTCCTTCTGCAACCTCCTCCGACGATCTCCAGCGCATACGCCACGTCGTGGGAAAATTTACTCCGTGCCGCCAGACTTACAAGCCCCAGCGAAGCATCACATACCAACAGACATGCACTCTGCAACGCACGTCTTCCTACGCAACGACACTAGCAAGCCACCGCTAACGCCCCCTTACACGGGTCCTTTACTTGTGATCCGACGCAGTCCGAAAGCATTCCTGCTAAACATTCATAGCAAAGAAGACTGGGTCTCCATTGATCGTCTAAAACCTGCTTATCTCCTGCCAGATGACCCGCCTACAGTTTGCCTCTCTAGATCAGGGCGCCCTATTTAACATGTACAGTATGTCATTTTTAGAGGGGGAGCCATGTACCTACCGTGTGTCACACGATCGTACATAGTAACGACATTTCATTTTTTGTATGTATTATGCTTGTATCTTCGCTCTCCCCTCACACTGATAAGAACCTGAAATAACATGTCTGTTTTTCTCACCGTTAACTGTTAACCGGTGAGCTTTTCGGTTGAACATGAAATTGCCTGTTATGTTTTATATGCCCTTTTTGCCTGGAGTTTATGTATATATATAAACGAGTGTTCTGTAAAAAAGTTTACTCAGTTGCTTTCATCCTGCCTTTGAGTCACAACCTTCTCTCGGCCCGTCACAGGTAAGTTCTTCCCTTCTCTCTTGTAAGTAACTTAACTAGAAAATAATTATAATGTTATCTATTTACAAAGTATACAATGGTCCTCCTTCTGTTTCTTAAAGCAAAAAAAGTATTTGAATGTAGAATGTGAATAATCCACTGCCACTTTCTAACGAAGAATAATGTTGCGTTTGTTTTATTTACTTCTCGTTAATCTCGGTTTTCTCTCCTATAGTGAGTTTGCGATACAATTACTCTTTCTGGCTTCAGATTCTCGTTAATTTTCTTTCCCTGACCAAGCGTTTCTTTTTGGAGTGATTAGCTGATACTCTTAATTTTGCTTTCAGTGTTCTTAAAATGATGTTAAAATTTATCTATCTATCTATCTATCTATCTATCTATTTTTAAAATTGAGAAGAGTTTAACGAGGTTTCATGTCTGGTCTATCTTGTTCCGTTTTGAGAAAATAAGATAATGTAAATATTCCAAGGTATATTTTTTGTTTGTTTGTCCCAAGAAATAATTCAACTGTTCTTGAAAAAATGTTGTCAAAATAAAATAATGTAAATACTCATAGGTATATTGGAGTTTTTTTTTTTTTTTGTCACAAGAAATAATTCAATTGTTCTTGAAAAGATGTTAAAACTTATCTATCTATCTATCTATCTATCTATCTATCTATTCTTATAATTGAAAGAAGTTTAACGAGGCTCATGTCTGTTCTATCTTGTTCCGTTTAGATAAAATAAAATAATGTAAATATTCCTTGATATTTTATCGTTTTTTTTTTTGTCTCCAGAAATCTTTCAAGGTAGAATTCCAGGAAATGAGCAAGACGGAAGAAACAGTAACTTAGAAAATTGATAAAAGTTTCAGAAGTTGGGGACTGGAGAAATAAAAGAGAGCTGCTTTAGTTACATTCTTCTTGCGGAATCAAAATTGGAAATCAGCCATTTCAGAGCTTATTAAAAAAATCTTCATGAATTTTTAATATCCGAAGCAACGAATACTACATATTCTGATATATATATATATATATATATATATATATATATATATATATATATATATATATATATATATGTATATATATGTATATATATATTATATATGTATGCATATATATTATATATATACATATACATACACACACACACACATATATATATATATATATATATATATATGTATATATATATATATATATATATATATATATATATATATATATATATATATATATATATATATATACACATATATATATGCTTATATATGTATATATCATTTATATATAAACACACATATATATAAATTATTTATATATATATATATATATATATATGTACTGTATATATGTAAATTATATATATACATATATATATATATAAATATATATATATATATATATATATATATATATATATATATATATATATATTTATATATATATATATAAATATATATACATATATATGTATATATAATGTTTATGTATATATATACATATGTATGTATATATATGTTTATGTATATATATATACATTATATATATATATATATATATATATATATATATTAGTTTGGTGACAAATGGTTTTAAAGGCTTAAAGGTCACTCAATGGAAGAAGCATGGAGCAGGACAATGCCCTAGAGAGCTAGTTTCCAAACTTTTGTTACAGAACCATTTGACTGACCATTTACACATGACCAAAGCCCAAACCCCCTCTCAACCCAAGCTAGAACCAGGGAGGGCCACGCAATGACTGCCAAGACTCAGCAGGCAGACTTACAGGCTTCACCAAACCCTCATCCTTAGCTAACAAAAATGCTGAGGTCTTGGACGGCAGTCCATTAGATCACCAGTCACGGAAGTAAAGAAAGCAGGAGAGTTTGTGTGGTGCAGGAATTGGAACGAAATGACCTTCGTATACACTTCATAGGGGAAGAAGTGCAGTATTTGCAACATGTAGGTGGAGAATTGATGAAGAGTCTAAAATGAATGTCCTATATCAGGATTATTTAGTTATTCTGTTTAAGGATATCTTAGCTCTTTCTTTTGTTCTCCTTAAGTATATACGTATACACACACACACACACACACACATATATATATATATATATATATATATATATATATATATATATGAATATATATATATATATGAATATATATATATATATTTATATATAT
>NC_090744.1:99956806-99959306 GCF_036898095.1 Palaemon carinicauda
TTACGGTTAAAGGTTGTGGTGACTTATTGGAAACGTCCCTGCCTGGCGTTAAGTCTGACTTGGGTTCGAGACCCGCTCCAGCTAGATAAGATTCTTGTAGTGTCTGTAACCTCACCATACTTGTAAGCAAAGGATGGGTAAGGGATTGAGGAAGCCTTCAAGTCTACCTGCTGAGTCATAAGCAGCCATTGCCTGGCCTTTCCTGGTCCTAACTTGGGTGGAAAAGGGGTTTGGACGATGGTCATGTTCATAATTATATGATCAGTCGCTAGGGTATTGTCCTGCTAGGGCGATGTCAATATCCCTTGCCTCTGCCAATCACTAGTGGCCTTTAAACCAATAATGATATACAATTATTGATCAGACTTCACTGATCGTAGGAACAGTGGTACAATAATGTATTATGGTTATTACTTTGTGCGTATAATGTACGTATTTTGGCATTAGTATGTGTACACAAATTTGTATGGTACACATGTCTGTGCATATAGGAATATGTGTACATAACAGCGTGTATATAATTGTGGCTTGTATAGGTATATGTTTGAAATACAATTGTAGTTGTATAAATATAACCATGTTAGTGCGTGTATCAGTATTCATGAAGGCACACAGGCACATAATTCGATTTACTTATTGGAATCGCCAGAAGAAAACTGGAAATCTAAATTGTGAATGTCAAGAAAATACAACGGTGCTTTAGAACTCCACCCATATAAATTTAAGGACACAGTGGAGAGAAAATGCCCCAGTCTTCAAGAAATGGCCGAGAAAACTCTCATTTTAATACGATCTACGTCACTGGGTCGAGACGTTTCGTTTCGCACTAGGTATTGGCAATAATCGTCCATCCTCAGCGGGGCGGAAAAAGTCAAGTGGGTGTTGTGAATTGCAAATATCACAGGATAATAGATTTTGGGATGAAATACTCATGTTTCGCAATGGTAAACAAATTATGATGTTTATGGCAGGTTTTTCATCAGAAAAATATTTGATAAAGCAGGAAATATATGAAAAATTTCGTCAACAGAAATTAAATTGTTGACTACATTTTGCAACTTTTGAGAGTATACTCCAATCACTTCGAAATTGAGGCTGGACGCCTGGGGATATATTGAACGTTTTTCCTTTTATCTATCATTTCCTTTTAATTAATCTCTCCTCTCTCCCTCTTTCATATATATATATATATATATATATATACAGTATGTGTATATATATACATGTAGAGAGAGAGAGAGAGACTTTTTTCGTTAGATAGTCCTCTAAATAGTTAAACCAATTTATCATTGAAATTGTTTCTTTTCTTTTTGATAAAATCATTACAATATTTTGTACAAAATTTCCCAATAAAAGAAAATATAAAGAGTGATTATACATAAATGCATACATACAGTATACATACACACATATATATATATATGTATATATATATATATATATTAATATATGTATATATATATATATATATATATATATTATATATATATATATATATATATATATCATCCTCATCATCATCTCCTCTTACGCCTATTGACGCAAAAGGCCTCTATCTTGAGCTTTTAATTCAATACTTCTCCATACATTATCTCATACTTGGCACTTCATAGTCCTCAGCCATGTAGGCCTTGGTCTTCCAACTCTTCTAGTGCCTTGTTCCTCATAAAAAAAGTAATTAAGTGTGGAAGAAACCGTCATAAAAATGAAATTTGAAGCCACTCGCAGCGTAAGAGTAAACACGGAAATGGAATGAGACGTAAATTTTTTTGATTAATGCTTATTCCTGGTTATCTGAAAATGATGGCTGAAGTTTACTAGTTTGCAACCCTCTTCTCTCTCTCTCTCTCTCTCTCTCTCTCTCTCTCTCTCTCTCTCTCTTTCTCTCTCTAAGGGTTTCTTATTCTTGAAGTCTTAGTCTGTCCTAATTATACAAGACTAGTTTATCCCTCGATGCAAATGTTCCCAGATAGTTTACGTTGAATGAGTGAACATAAATACGCAAACATGTATGTATGTGTATATGTATAAACAAAATTATACATTCATATAGTACATATATATCTATATATACACTGAATATATAAATGTGTACAGCACATACAAAACTTATATATGCATATATATATATATATATATATAAATGCATACAGTGTGTATATATTGATATATTCCTATATATATATATATATATATATATATATATATATATATAAATATATATAAAAGCATATACAGAAGGTCCTCAACTTACGAACTTAATAGGTTCCAAGAAGCTGTTGGTAAGTCAAGTTGTTCGCAAGTCCATTTTTTTTTTTTGGGGGGGGGGGGGTCGGCAATGTAGGCCTTATCTGAATCCCATGCCTTTGATTTCAAGCTAGAAAAGTCAATCAATAGTCGGGTTGCATATTACATAGATATCAGGATATTACAAATGTCGTTTTGCTTACTGTATTAGATTATGTAATGTCGTTTTATTACAACATTTCTTTATCATATC
>NC_090744.1:99961806-99974306 GCF_036898095.1 Palaemon carinicauda
TAGAAAATTTTTTTAATTACGAGTTAACTATGCACTTAAACGACGAAAAAAATCCCTTACTAATTTACAGATAGATATGTTGATTCTTGGATATAATTTTTCATATAATTTAAATGTTGAGACTTTTATATGTAATGAATAATCATAGGCCACATATTGAAAACTAAAGCTATTGAATTTACCAAAATTTTCCGAAGAAATTTTCATGAAACAAATATTTGAGGGTTTGGTAATAAAAAAAAACTTATATCAGGATATTTCATAACAAACATTAACAAAATATTTACATTACAAAAGATGTATGCATGGAAAATGTCTGGATATAATATGGTAATAGAAAAACTATCAGAGCTAAGTTACAAAGGTAATGAAGCATACATGTACAGTATTTAATTAGAAAATAGATTAAAATAAATGTATAAATGTCTTGTTTTATCGAAATAAATTATCCAAATCTAAACAAATGATTAATTGTGTCTGAAAAGTCATACGTTGAAATGTATAGTTTTTCGAATTTAATGTATTAAAACATTCACTTAAGAGAATATAATTGCTATTTAAAATATCTAAAGGCCGTTCATGAATGGCAGAAGCAAGGAACAGTTACAATGTTTAGCAGGATAATGCCCTAGAGACTGACCATATATACATATGATCAACACTGTAGGCCCCCTCTCCATCCAAGATAGGACCAGGGAGGGCCAGGCAATAGCTACTGCCATTAGGTAGACCTATAGGCTCCCCCAAACCCCTCAACCCCATATAACAAGGATGGTGAGTTTGGACACAAGAAACTATCGAGCTTAATCTGGACTCGAACCCCAGTCCAGAAGATCACCAAGCAGGTAAGTTACTAGTTGGCCACAACAACCATATTTCCATTAAAGGTTAAAGGTGTCTGGTTTCAGTTCCAGTTCCATCAGAATAGATGCTCACCAGAACGTCAGCCGGGCAAGCCAAACCGCCCACTGTGGTGCCCTACCACAGCAGTAGCCTCCCCAGTAAACAGCTTAAACTCACGGCCCTGGGCGGGAATCGATCTCTTGCCACGCGAATGCGAGGCAAACACGTTACCGCTGTACTAGCCAGGAGGCTAAATAGAAGGATTCAAAGTTACGAGATGGAAATGTAATTCTGCTTATGGGAAATCGTGTAGGAAAATTCTGTTCAGTTATAATCTAAATGATTAATTTCAGAAATACTGAAACGTTAACTCTTACCTTTAAAAAGGTACATGTTTAAGACTCTGGTTGGAGTGGTATTCAAATCCTGAGAGCCGACCGAAGTCGTTCAATTGCTGTGATGGACACAGATGTACTGAATACACATTTAAGGTATTAAATCCACAAAGAGACACGAGATAAATATACAAAGCCACTCCACTCCCTCTCCTAATAACAACACTCAAACTTTAATAAACAGTTCAAGAGAACGATTTCTTCGCTCCTTAACAAATATATTAAAAGCTGAATTATGTGGTCCTCCACAAATCTTTTGTGCCTTATAATTGCCACTTACTGTAAATTAAGAATACTTGAAGGGGAAGATACAAAATGCGTTTATACTTCTTAGCAAGAATTATCTTGAAGCGCTTGCCAAATGAGAGAGTTGAATTTCACGCAAAATTTTAAACCTTCGTTTTTAAATGGATATTTCGAAACAAAGGACGGAATTTGGTAAAGTCTCCCGACCAATCAACGTTATGTATATCCACACACACATACACATACACACAATATATATATATATATATATATATATTTATATGTATATATATGTGTATATATATGTATATATATGTATATATATACAGTATATATATATATATATATATATATATATATATATATATATATATATATATATATATATATATATATACATATATATATATATATATATATATATATATATATATATATATATGTTGAAGAATTATTTTATATAATAATTCTGTAGAAAATTTATAAAATTGTGTATATATATATATATATATATATATAATATATATATATATATATATATATATATATATATTTATCTATGTTCATATTTGTTTCATCCTTGAAACCCCCCTTTTGCCATACAAAGCAAAATCAAAAAGAAATACTGGGAGTTTCAAGGATATGCTCAGTCCATAGATGGCTCTGCTGGCTGTATTTTAATATTTGCAGTTCCTGATTCCACCATCCTTGGGAAAAAATTTCACCTACTGGTAATGAGGGAAGAGTGGGGAGGCAGATCAGTGAAATTGGCCATATTGGACATATTGGATATATTGGATAATATTTTCTTCGAGTGTAGAAGTGCTATGAAGATGGAGTAGCACTTCAATTTAAAGCCACCTCTCCTGCAATTGCTTACCACGAGTGCTACCATGAAGAGTGCAATATCAAGATGTCTGAATACATAGTTCTCAACAATGGGATCTTCTGCTGCTCTTCAATTTGCATTGGGATTTTAAGGATAAGGCCTACCAACCCCGTAAGTTTCCTATGATTTTGTGGCATATGGTTCAACTTTGGTTAGGGGGTTATAATATTTGAAATGAATATTAATCATTCAAGTCTTCAACCCTAATTATAAATTTTCTATGGATTTTAAGCTCATTATAAAATTACTAGTGTTATTTCTAGCTTAATTCCAAATCATTGTTTTGTGCATAGAATAGCCTAGTGGGTGTTCAGATTTGCTTAAATCGATATACCGTGTCAGATTCAATTTTCCTGAGTTTGTTTTTTCATATGTAATTTAATATTACTTAACTTAGGATTTTAGTGCGCCTAATTTTTTCATTTGTTACTAGGTTAGGTTACTTGTGCTTGCTGGAAGGTAGCCTAGTATCATCGGCTTCAGTTATCTTCCTGGTCTTGGCAAATTTATTAGGTACCTAGTTCAGTTGTATGTAATGTTGTATTGGTATATTTGTACTTGATGTTAATATATTGTATATTATTCATTATTGTTTATAAAGGGAATTTAGATAAATTTTACATTAGGTTTTTGATGGAAATTTTTCGTGGTTTGCAGAATCCATAGTTTTCAAAAACAGGCAAGAGTTGAGTGGGTTCTACCACAGGCAGTCACTAGTGATTGAGGATTCCACTTCAGCCATCAGAGTTCCATTGCTTTGCCATATTTAATATTTATTCAATATAAATAAAGAATCTAATATTTTTAATTTTAAAGTTTCTTTATCCAATATTGACATTAAAGTTATTGTTACTCTGCTCTCGCTGCTCTTGTTATAAATTTACATTCTGTTTGTTTTTGAAATGGCGCCCAACGTGGGGCTCTGAAGGCTGTCTCAATACTGGTGGCACTTGGGTAGCATTGTAGGAGTGGTGGTTTTTATTTGGATTATTGTTGTTATTATTGATCAGTGTACCGAATACTATAATTATCTTAAATTTTTTCTTTTGTTAGGCTGCATTGACGTTTAGAATTAAATTTTTCTATAATCATGACAGACATTAGGCTTCTTGTTATGAGTCGGAAGTACATCCGCTCTCAAGTCACTAGACAATTTAATGAAAGGCATAAATTTTCGCAGTATAATAGCTCACAAAAGTTAAATCTTGTTGAAAAACTTAAGAATTTTAAGGAAGAACTTAAAGGGCTTGATAGTAAAGTCATATCTTTGAAGTGGTCAGAGAGCGAAGATGAAAATGAAATGGAAATTGAATTTAGCTCTTGTCAGGAATATAAAGATAAAATTTCTGAAATGTTGCTGCTCTTAGAGGTTGATGTTAATGGAAGCAAAAGTGAAAATCTGAATGAAACTCCTCTTAGTCGTCTTAAAAGTCCAGTAGCACCTTTGCCTAAATTTAAGAGTTCTGATGATGAAAGTTTGGAATTATTCTTACAGCAGTTTGATGAAACTACTGGAAAGTTTTCTTACACAGATTATGATAGGTTGTTGTTACTTAAACAGCAGGTTTCTGGCAAGGCTTTACTTTTGATAGACTCTTTAGAAGCAGACAAACAAGGTTATTCCCATGCAAAGGAACTCTTAAAAACAGCTTTTGCCTCGGTTCCAACTCAAAAGTTTAATGTGATGAAACAACTTCAAGAGCTGAAGTTAGGTTATGATTCAGAACCCTTTCAGTATATTAGTAATATTAGAAAATTACAAGAAGCTGTTAAGACTTTGAAAATGGATATAGATGATGTTTTGCAGTACTTTTTCCTAAGAGGAATGAATGAAACTTTCAGAAATCAGTTGATACAAATTACTAGCAATTCAAAGCCCACTACAAGTGAAATTGTTGATAACTTTTTTGAAGCCAATGAACGGTATCAGAATGCAAATAAACTTGGTAAATTAAGTAAAAGTAAACAGCCTTCTGCTGAAAGGCATCAAGATAAACTAGGATTGAGTAAAAGTTCAAACTTAGCAGCAGAGGTTAATTTTAAAAGCTCCAATCCTTTTAATTCTTGCACACTTTGTAGTGATAAGGTTAATGGTGATCATCCAATCCAAAAGTGCCCTAATTTTGCTACTGCTAAGGAAAAGATAGCTAGGTTGAGCATTTTGAATGGTTGCACTAAATGTGCAAGAATCGAGCATTTGGATAGCTCGTGTCATTTTAGATTTTCCAGAAAGTGTAAACATTGTCAAGGATGGCATTTCTCCTTTCTTTGCCTGTCAGATAATCATGAAAGTTCCGAAGTCAGAGATTTGGTGCGTAATCCTAAAAAAGCAGTTCCTAACCCTAAGCAAAACGAGAAAAGTAAATCAAAAGATGTTCAAAATAGTACACAGAATGGGGTAGTTTGTCCAGGTAGTTCCTTTCAGAGTAAGGGGCGCATAAATTCAATTTTACCCACATTTTCTTGTACTTTGGGCCCTAGTAAAATAAGAGGATTGAAGGATTCAGGTAGCCAAGCTAATTTTATTTCTGAGTGTGCTTTAGAAGGTCAGTGTTTCAAAGCTGTGAAAGATAATTTTGATCTTGTTGTCAATGGGTTTAATGGAGCAAAATGCTATCGTACCAAGATAGTTCAAATTTCTGTTAAGATTGGGGAGACAGCGCATAATATAGAAGCTATTTGTGTCTCAGGTATTGATATAAATTTGAATTTACCCGGCCTTGGTAAAGTTGTTAGAAGTTTTAGAAATTATGGTTATAAGCTTTTAGATGAGTTTCTTGATGAGGCTAGAGAAGACATATCAAACATTCAGTTTGTCCTAGGGGCAAATTCAGCTCATTGTCTCATGGAAAAGATGGTTAGTTTTGGTCATAGTAGTCAGTGTGTGTACTATGAAACAAGATTTGGCATTATGTTAATAGGAAACATTGAGAAATTAATTGCAAATTTGAAATTTCTCCCTAGCCTGCATGATGATACTCATTTACTTTTTGGCTTGGAAGAGAATTTAGATGAGCAAGGTAAATCACTGGATAATATTAAATTTCCTATGACTTCGTGTTTCAAGTCTAGTGTTAGATGTATTGGAAGTGCAGAGGATCCTACAATCTGTATTTTAGATCATGATGGCAGGATCAGCGAGCATAAATTGCAAAAAGCTACTGATCATATTTTAGAGCGAGAATGCTCATATTATTTGCACAAAGATAGAACTGACTTAGATGGGGAGAGCACTGAACATAATAAGAAATTAGTTAGGTATTTACTTAATAATACACAGAGAGATGAAGAAGGCAGGTTGGTAATGCCACTTTTATGGAATGGTCGTGTTTCTCATTTGCTGGGAAAGAACACAAATTTAGCAAAGCAAATTTTGAAATCTAACCTAAAGAATTTATCGAAGAATGATGAATTTTTGAGATTAATGGATGATAACATAAAGACTCAGGTAGCTCAAAACTTAATTGAAAGAATTGATAATTTGGGTAAGTTTTGTGAAGAACACCCATAGTACAGTGTTTTGCCGCACATGGGAATATTTAAGTTAGACCGCAGTACTACTAAATGCCGAATGGTTTTTCTCTCTAATTTGTGTGAAAAACAAAGTAATGGCTCCCCCTCTATTAGCCACAATCAGGCAATGTGGGCTGGCCCTTGTATTAATCAGAAATTGTCTACTGCCTTGCTACTTTTAAGGTTTGATTCTCATTTATTGTGCTTTGATTTAAAGAAAGCTTTCCAGCAGATAGCATTGAATGAAACTGATCAAAGTAAATTATTATTCTTTTGGTTTAAAAATGTAAGTAAAGGAGATTTTACCATTATAGCATACAAGAATCTTCGTCTAAGTTTTGGGTTAAGGTGTAGCCCAACAATATTGATGATTGGTTTGTACAAAATATTGATGCTAGACACTGAAGGTGATTTGGACAACTTAAAGGAATTGAAGAAACTTATTTACTCTTTGATATACATGGATAATGGTGCGTTCACTGCAAATGATTCTGAAAGCTTACACTGGGGTTTTGATAACTTGAATAACATTTTTAATCCATATAAATTTGAATTACAACAATTCGTTACCAATGATGTTATGCTCCAAGAAAAAATAGATAAGAATTTGGATGAAGTCACTCCTGATGTAGTAAAAATATTTGGTTTAAAGTGGAACCGAATAACAGATTGTATTTCCTCTCCTAAACTTGAGCTAGACTCTAAAGCAAACACTAAGAGACTGATATTGAAAAGCATTGCTTCAAATTTTGATCCATATAATTTCAATGGACCTATTTTAAACAGAGCTCGTTTATTTATGCATGAACTTCAATTAAACACTTCTCTAGGATGGGATACAGAATTGTCCATTGAGCAACAACGAGAATGGCGTAACATAGCTAAACAAGTTAACATGACTCCTCCAATTGAGGTACCTAGATTTGTCGGGGAGAGAAATGGGTCATATCGTTTAATTGCATTTACTGACAGCAGTAAAATAATCTATGGGACAACAATTTTTATTCAGTGCATAGAAACTAAGCAAGTCAGTTTTGTTCTAGCAAAGAATCGCTTGGTTAACAAGCAGTTAGAAAGCAAAAGTATTCCATCTCTAGAATTCCAAGGGATAGTTTTGGGAACAGAAACATTATTGGATTTGAGTAAGGATTTGGCAGGTCCTCAGTGCCCTAAACCTATTAGAATTGTAGAATCAGTACTGTATACGGATAGCATTGTTTCACTGAGCTGGATTAATTCTTATGTGAACAAATTAGATAAAATGAATAAAAGGAGTGTCTTTATCATGAATCGTTTGGATCACATTCAAAGGACCTGTGAAAATAACCCAGTTAGATTTTGTTTTGTCAGTGGTATCTTGAACCCTGCAGATTGTATAACTAGGCCTATGTCGTACAAACAGCTTTTGAAAACTAATTATTTCACTGGCCCAGAATTTTTAAGATGTGAAAGGGATGAACTGTGCAGTAATGCTGACACATTTGATATAGTTGTACCCAATCCAAATTTTAATCCATTGAATGAAAATTCCTTCTCAATTTCTGCATCTAAATTAAGTGAATCACAAGTCTTAGCAGAATCAAACCCTGAACATTTAGTCGTCCTGGACAAGTGTTCCAGTTTCTCTAAGCTTGTCAGAATTCACGAGTACGTTCTTAAATTCATTGTCTTGCTCAAAAGAAGAGCAAACTCAGTTTCTTTTAACTTTGGTGATGCATCCTCCTTTCATTTGGAAGCTACTAGACATATCATAAGGAATGATCAGAGAATCTGGTATGGTGAAGTTTTCCAGTATTTAGAAAACAGAAATAAGAGAGTAAAGGATATTCCTAATATTATTGCTCAACTTAATGTATACATGGATGATCATGGACTCTTAAGAATTAGAAGTAAGATGCCTAAATGGAGAAAAGATACTTTTGTCAACTTTCCTATTTTGCTTCACAAACACAGTAAGTTAACTCGGTTAGTAATAAAAGATTTTCATGAGAAATTCTCTCATGCTGGTGTTTATTCCCTTTTGTCAGAGATGAGAAAAAAGTTTTGGATTCCACATTACTTTTCAGTAGTAAAAAAGGTCATCAAAGAATGTGTCATTTGTAAGAGATTCAAAGAGAACGGTTAAGGTCAATCAAAGTGCCTATCGCGATTTTAGGATTAACCCTCCCTCTATACCATTCAGGTATATTTTTATTGATCATTTTGGACCGTATAACGTTAAGCTTAATGGTAAAAAGAGCAAAGTTTGGGTTCTATGTTTAACTTGTCTCTGGTCGAGGGCAATTAATTTAAAAATTTGTTTAGATCTCACTTCAAAAGAATTTTTAAGAGCTTTTCAAATGCATTCATATCAGTATGGAATCCCTCGACTAGTCTTGTCAGATCTTGGATCTCAGTTGGTAGCTGGAGCTAATGTGGTCACTAATTTCCTGGGTGATCCTGAGAGTCAGGCATATTTTGAAGAAAATGGTGTAAAGTCAATTAAGTTTCAGCAGTATCCAAAGGGATGTAACAAATTAGGAGGACTTGTTGAGACTTGTGTTAAGATGAGTAAGCGTTTAATCTATGGAGCATTAAGAAATAATGTGTTAGACTTCCGTGATTTTGAGTTTTTTGTAGAGCAAACCGTTCACTTAGTTAACAGGCGCCCTATTGCCTTCAAGGAAGGGTTGAGAGACAGTATCACAGATGAAGTGCCTGATGCAATTACACCAGAAATATTAATTCATGGACATGAATTGCTGTCTATTAACATTATTCCTGACTTGCAGGGCAATCCAGATGAAGATCTGAACTGGACGGCAGATGATCATGTTAGCAAAGTTTTAGACAAGTATCAAAAACTTAGAAATGTGAGGTCTCGACTTATTAACATTTATAATTCAGAATTTATAGCACACTTAGTGTCACAAGCTACAGACGAAAGGAGTAGATATAAACCAGTGACACATAAAAGAATTCAAATAGGTGATATTGTTCTGTTAAAAGAACCGCACATGAAACCTTCAAATTACCCAATGGGTATTGTTAAAAAAGTAAAATTAAATGACTTGGATGAAGTAACTGACATAGCTGTGTTTAAGGGAGCTTCTCGTGAAACTGTAAGACGGCATGTTACTTCAGTAATACCTCTCTTAAGCCCTGTGACTAATGACAGTGAAGAAAAGGCAGATATTAAAGAGGACAGTAGTACACACCAAAGAAAAAAGAGAGGCTGCTGTCATTAGTGAGGCAAGAACAAGAGATATGTTGAGAAATTAGTATGTAGTATATATTTGGGTGTTGGTAATTTTTATTTTTTCTCCTTAGAATGTTACTTAATTTTGTAACATTACCTTTACCATTCGAATTTTGACTAAATTCGAATCCCCCCTTTGGAGTGTTGAAGAATTATTTTATATACTAATTCTGTAGAAAATTTATAAAATTGTGTATATATATATTTATCTATGTTCATATTTGTTTCATCCTTGAAACCCCCCTTTTGCCATACAAAGCAAAATCAAAAAGAAATACTGGGAGTTTCAAGGATATGCTCAGTCCATAGATGGCTCTGCTGGCTGTATTTTAATATTTGCAGTTCCTGATTCCACCATCCTTGGGAAAAAATTTCACCTACTGGTAATGAGGGAAGAGTGGGGAGGCAGATCAGTGAAATTGGCCATATTGGACATATTGGATATAATGGATAATATTTTCTTAGAGTGTAGAAGTGCTATGAAGATGGAGTAGCACTTCAATTTAAAGCCACCTCTCCTGCAATTGCTTACCACGAGTGCTACCATGAAGAGTGTAATATCAAGATGTCTGAATACATAGTTCTCAACAATGGGATCTTCTGCTGCTCTTCAATTTGCATTGGGATTTTAAGGATAAGGCCTACCAACCCCGTAAGTTTCCTATGATTTTGTGGCATATGGTTCAACTTTGGTTAGGGGGTTATAATATTTGAAATGAATATTAATTATTCAAGTCTTCAACCCTAATTATAAATTTTCTATGGATTTTAAGCTCATTATAAAATTACTAGTGTTATTTCTAGCTTAATTCCAAATCATTGTTTTGTGCATAGAATAGCCTAGTGGGTGTTCAGATTTGCTTAAATCGATATACCGTGTCAGATTCAATTTTCCTGAGTTTGTTTTTTCATATGTAATTTAATATTACTTAACTTAGGATTTTAGTGCGCCTAATTTTTTCATTTGTTACTAGGTTAGGTTACTTGTGCTTGCTGGAAGGTAGCCTAGTATCATCGGCTTCAGTTATCTTCCTGGTCTTGGCAAATTTATTAGGTACCTAGTTCAGTTGTATGTAATGTTGTATTGGTATATTTGTACTTGATGTTGATATATTGTATATTATTCATTATTGTTTATAAAGGGAATTTAGATAAATTTTACATTAGGTTTTTGATGGAAATTTTTCGTGGTTTGCAGAATCCATAGTTTTCAAAAACAGGCAAGAGTTGAGTGGGTTCTACCACAGGCAGTCACTAGTGATTGAGGATTCCACTTCAGCCATCAGAGTTCCATTGCTTTGCCATATTTAATATTTATTCAATATAAATAAAGAATCTAATATTTTTAATTTTAAAGTTTCTTTATCCAATATTGACATTAAAGTTATTGTTACTCTGCTCTCGCTGCTCTTGTTATAAATTTACATTCTGTTTGTTTTTGAAAATATATATATATATATATATGAATATATATATGCATATACATAAACGCTCAGTAAATACATACAGCCTACACCTACTGTATATATATATATATATATATATATATATATATATATATATATATATATATATATATATATATGTATGTATGTAGACACACACATATATATATATATATATATATATATATATATATATATATATATATATGTAGACACAAAATATATATATATATATATATATATATATATATATATATATATATATATATAGTGTGTGTGTGTATATAGACATACAATATATATATATATAGACACTATATATATATATATATATATATATATATATATATATATATATAGTGTGTGTGTGTGTATATATAGACATACAATATATATATATATATAGACACTATATATATATATATATATATATATATATATTTATATATATATATATATATATATATATATATATACATACAATATATACATAATATAAAGTATATGTATATATATAAAGAGAGAGAGAGAGAGAGAGAGAGAGAGAGAGAGAGAGAGAGAGAGAGAGAGAGAGAGAGAGAGAGAGAGAGAGAGAGAGAGAACTGCCTGAAAAGTGGTGCAGAAATCGAAATTTGCAAACTCTTTGATGAAACAAATCCCATTATAAGAGAAAATTTGTTATCCATGTATTTTCTTATATAAATTTCTAAATCTTTAATAATAAATCAGTAAGAAAGTATTTGATATATTTTGAATAAGATTGCAACCCAATAGTTACGGGAAAAGGTCTTCCTTTAGGAGGGACAGCCTAACGGCTAAATTCTAATAACCTAAACTGTAAATAAACTTTAAAAAAATGATAACAGAGAAAGAACTGATTGTTTGTCCATGATTTAACCCAAGAGCATTTTTCCTATACCGTTAAAGAAACCATAATTTTAATGGGAAATTCTCTGTAAAAATATACTGTTCTCAACCGTATTTCAGTAAAATACAGGTTCACCGTAAATTTTGCCCTACTTTGTTATCTTTTACGGGTTGGTGACCTCAATATCACTCCTTTACGACTATATATCTATTTTTAAAACGGTAAATGCCAGGTAACATTTATTCCAGGATTATTACAGTTTTTTTTACAGGAAATTTTAACAATGTTGTCCAACCAAACATAGAAACTCTTTACTCTACAGGACCTACAACATCTGCTTGCCATATATATTCTTAGGTATTTTAGAATATCACACATCGTATTCTACATTATCGAAACACTAAGAAAAGTGTTCAGCTTCTTGAAAGCCTTAGTATCTTAGATCTTTCGGATGCCCAATAGGAGCTTGTAATATAGTCTTAAGCTTGCATATTTAAAAGCTCTAAAACCTATAGTAGACATATCTTGACTGCAATAACACAATCTAACTATTCTCGTGTCGACAATTAGTAAATGAGCAATCCTTTCTCGGGCTGGGCACCTTTTATTAGTCTTGCTCCTCTGTTTGTTAATTTCTTAAGTCACGCTTTGGGTAGAGTTTAATAAATCGCCCCAGTAGTGGAGATAGCAAAGTTAATCACGAGTTTCTTTACAGAATATTCATCCAGATACTTCTTTACAAAAGTAATGTTTCCAAGGGGGTATCTATAGTCAATTCGTTTTAGTGAGGCAGATTTGCACGGACTCGCCGGGGTGCCCTTCCAGCTCGGAAATGTTTCCTTCTCGCTGATTGGTTGGACAAGATAATTCTAACCAATTATATAGCAGGAAACTTTTCCGAGCTTAAAGGGCTCAGCTGCTAGTCAGTGCAAATGCGCCTCATTAAAAGAAATTTAGTATAGTGATTGTTACTGCATTATTTATATGAGCGATGAGACAAATTACAGTCAATTGAAACACCTATAGATCGCAAACTATAGATATCGGACCAGGTTGTAAATAA